>NC_059102.1:277338606-277638606 GCF_020740685.1 Jaculus jaculus
GAGTGACTGATCACTTAGCATACGCCAAGCCCTGATTGAATCCTCAGCACCACATAAACCAGGTTTGGTAACACATGCCTATAATCCCTGTACTGAAGTGGTAGAGGCAAGAGGATCAGGAGTTCAAAGTAATCCTCAGCTACATGGTGAGTTCAAGGCCAGCCTGGGATACAGGATGCCCTTTCTCAAAAAAAAAAAAAAATGGCATATATATTTTTAAGTATTATAAATTGTCATTCTATAATTTTGCAATATCACAATGCTATTATACTCATGCATGTTTTATTTTAATGGAATCCAGATATATTCTCTTTTCTTTCCAGCCATACTAATAACAGCTTGGTTTTTGTGTTTTGTTTTTGTTTCATTGATGGACCTTTAAGTCAGTCTCTCTCCTGTCTCTTTCTCACTCTTTTTCTCCCTCCCTGTCTCTCCTTCTGTCTCTCTTTGCTTATATCCTAATGAAGGAGGCTCAGGAGAAAGCTAGCTTCCTTTAGGCAGTTTCAGTTAGGGACAGGAGCCCAAAGAGAGAACCAGAAGATGCCACCTAGCCTGGGCAGAAATGGAACTCCAGTTTCATCCACAATGGCTGCAGCGCCCCCTGCTGCTTCCACCGTCTATCACACAACCTAGGTGGGCTGAACTTTGGGGTCAGCCCATTGACCGCAAACCAATCAGGTCTTCCCTTACCTGAGTCTGAAGAAAGAAGACATTTCTCCATCAGAATACATTTTTAATCGACTATAAAGTTTGTCCATGCTGATCTCTGCCCTGTGATCTGTCTGGACACATAATAAGTCTTTCTTTTCCCCACACAGCTGGATACGGGTGAGCATTATTTCTTGGCCTGGGTAGTTTTCTGCTTGTGTCTGCTCTATGCTTTGAGGTAACTTCACTTTAGTTACATGTATGATTTTCCTCTAATCTTTGCATCAACCATGTGCCTCTTTCCTTGACACTCTAGATCTACCATGTGTGAATCTCTAAACTCTGGCTTGCCTGTGTAATCTCTCTAAAACTCAGGGTAACCATGGGTGTAACTCTCTTTACTACCCATTTCTCCTCTGAATTTCCTGCTCTCCGCTTTCGTTTCTCTCTCTTCTTCTTCTTCTTTTTTTTTTTTTTTTTTTTAGGTAGGGTCTCTAGCCCAGGCTGACCTAGAATTCACTATGTAGTCTCAGGGTGGCCTTGAACTCATGGTGATTCTTCCACCCCTGCCTCCCAAGTGCTGGGATTAAAGGCGTGCACCACCATGCCTGGTCTCTCCTATTCTTAAACCATCACTACTTACTCTCTAACCTTTCTTCCACGGGGAGGCTCAGGGCAAATGCTGTGCCTTCCACATATGCACAAGTTTCTTCTAAATTTCTGTACATAGATCCTATTATCTTCTGCATGCTGTGGCTCTGCTCTAACCTCTTCCTAGATGTCCTTTCTCTTAAATGAGCCTCATGAACTATGCTGTGCCATCCACACAAGTTTTTTCCTATCTTCCACATGCTGGTGACTCTGCTCCAGCCTTTTCCTAGACCCCAATTTCCTTGAAATAAACCCCACAATTTATTATTTCTCCCTAAATAAGCTCAATAACTCATAATTTATCATCCTTGAGTCCATTTTATTAATTTTTTATAACGGGATAAAGACCAAAATTGGGATTTATAAGTTTGAGAGACCCTCCTGAACCCCAAAATCCTGCATCACTGTATGCATTGGGTACTTTTGGGTTTTTTGTTGTTGTTGTTTTTGAGAGAGAGAAAAAAAAATGGGCATGCCAGGGCCTCTAGCCACTACAAACGAACTCCAGCACATATGCCACCTTGTGCAACTGGCTTACATGGATACTGGGGACTCAAACCTGGGTCCTTAGATTTTGCAGGCAAGTACCTTAACCACTATGCCATATCTCTAGCCATCCCCCTCATTGGGGGGGGGGTTGAAGTAGGGTCTTGCTGTCCTAGGCTGACCTGGAATTCATGATGCAATCTCAGGCTGGCCTCAAACTCACAGCAATCCTCTTACCTCTACCTCTCTGGGTTAAAGGCATGCACCACCACACTGGCAGGGAGGGAAAGAGAAAGAATGAGCATGCCAGGACCTCCAGCTGCTGCAAATGAACTCCAGATGCATGTATCACCTTGTACATCAGGCTTTATGTGGATACTGGGGAATTGAATTCTGATCGTTAGGCTTTGCAAGCAAACATCTTAACCACTGAGCCATTTCTCCGGCCTGTACTAAGTACTTTTCAATGATGGTTTTATTCACTGTCATTTTGCACGTATATCGCAAATATCTGAAAACTGTCAGCTATCTAGTCACATGCAGGATGAGGCAAGAAATGAACAGCTGATAGGTGTATATGTGGGAAAGACTTGTTCACCTCAAAAGTTAGATGAAGTTCACCTTTTTTTTTTTTTTACTTTTTTGTTTTTATTCTTTTTTTTTGTTTTGTTTTTGTTTTTTTTTTTTTTTTAAGTAGGTTCTCTAGCTCAGGTTGACCTGGAATTCACTATGCAGTCTCAGGCTGGCCCTGAACTCACAGCAATTCTCCTACCTCTGCCTCCCAAGTACTGTGATTAAAGGCATGTGCCACCACACCCAGCAAGTTCTCACCTTTTGACTGAGAGGTTAAAATAGTGTATATAAAGCTTTCATTTGGGTCCATCTTCCCATAGAAGAATTCTCTATTTTCCATCTAGAAGTTCAAATCCTGCCCAGGGCTTTCTGGAAGCTGAGGCCAAGGATGCTGGGTGCTTCACCTGGTCCGCATTGAGGACTCCGCCCCATCTCCATCTCCATGTTCTGCTTAGTGCCTTCATCCCACACTCAGCTGGGCCTAGAATCTCACTCTGAAGTTTCTCTGTTTCACTCTCTTCAGAGAGATGCCCCTCTCATGACAAAGTGAAGAGAAGTCACTTGAAGGACACTGGGGAGAAGAGTTTCTAGCTGCCTCTTTTAAGAGCTTCCAACAGCCCCTCCCTCTGCCTTCAATCCAACCTCACAGAGGTCCTGGCTGCCTCAAATGCCTGCTTCTTTAAGGCTTGACTAGTTCGACTTTTCCAGCTGCCTTTCCGCCTTGAGGTTGGATTACAATTCTTTTTTTTTTTTTTTTAATTTTTATTTATTTATTTATTTATTTATTTGAGAGCGACAGACACAGAGAGAAAGACAGGTAGAGGGAGAGAGAGAGAGAATGGGCGCGCCAGGGCTTCCAGCCTCTGCAAACGAACTCCAGACGCGTGCGCCCCCTTGTGCATCTGGCTAACGTGGGACCTGGGGAACCGAGCCTCGAACCGGGGTCCTTAGGCTTCACAGGCAAGCGCTTAACCGCTACGCCATCTCTCCAGCCCTGGATTACAATTCTTATTTGCAGTTCTCTTTACTGTCATTTATTCCTTAACTGTTGTCTCTCTTTTTTAAAAATATTTACATGGTGTGCATGCATGTATGCATGTTTATATATATGTGTATGCATATGTGCACACAGAGGCCAGAGGTCAATGTTGGGTGTCTTCCTCAAGTTGGGTGTCTTCTTCGATTGCTTTCTGCCTTGTTTTTGGAGACAGAGTCTCTCACTGACCCTGGAACTCAGTGATTTGGCAAGACTAGCTAGCCAGCAAGCCCTAAGGATCCTCCTTTCTCTACCTCCCTAGTGATGGGATTACAGGAACACACCACTAAGCCTGGCATTTGATGTGGATGTTGGGGATCCAAACTAATGCTTATGCAGCAAGCACTGTACCAACTAAGCCATCTCCCCAGGCCCCCTTAACTTTCATCCTGACAAGGCTGAAAAGAGACCTAACTGTCCAGAAATCCTGAACTCCAAAACCTCATATGGCCACAAGGATAGAGAAGAATGTGCAGTCTGTGGTTTCGAACAAGATCTTCCCAGAGTTCACACTGCTGGCATGTAAAAGTAGGGGTGAAGCCGGGTCCGGTGGAGCACACACATTTAATACCAGCACTCAGGAGGACTGCCATGAGTTCAAGGCCACCATGAGACTACAGAGTAAATTCCAGGTCAGCCTGGGCTAGAGCAAGACCCTACCTCCAAAAAAAAAAAAAAAATAGAAGGCAGGGAGGGAAGCATTCAGGCACAAATTTTGGATTTGAGTCCTTTCTCAATCACTATGTGTGATCAAGTCATTCCAACTATGTGTCCCTGTTTCTTCATCCATCAAGGAAGTCAAAGGACAAGAAACCAATTGTTTATTTGTTTTTAATGTACATGCTGGGGAATCAATCTCAGGTCCTCATGCTTGAGCAGTAAGTTCTCTTACCCACTGAGCCATCTCCCCATGCCCAGCAATTTTTCTTGATGTAGAAATTCCACCTCCCAAACAAATGAGAGGCCAGCATCATTAAGAAATGAAACTATAAGCCGGGTGTGGTGGCGCACACCTTTAATCCCAGCACTCGGGAGGCAGAGGTAGGAGGATCGCCATGAGTTCAAGGCCACCCTGAGACCACATAGTGAATTCCAGGTCAGCCAGGACCAGAGCAAGAGCCTACCTTGAAAAACCAAAAAATAAAAAAATAAATAAAATAAATAAAAATGAAACTATATTTGAGGGACTGGAGAACTGAGGAGATGGCTCATTGGGTAAAAGGATTTGCTACACAACCATGCAGACCTGAGTTCAATTCCCAATGCCCACATGAAAAGCCAGGAATAGTGATATGTGCCTGAAACCCTAATGCTGAAGGGACGCAGAGACAAGAGAACTACTGAAGTTCACTAGTCAGTCAGTCAGACCAGCAAAAAGATAAAAGTAGAAATAAAGGCAGCTCCGGGTTCAGTGAGAGACCCTGTCTGAAGCAAATATAGCAGAAGAATGAGAGAGGAAGGCATTCAACTTCTCTGGCCTCTGCACAGTGCACACGGGGCACACACATCTGCACACACATTTATGCACGCTATACACACAGTACACATACATGAATGAATTAATTGCAGTATAATAGCCACATCAATATTATCTTTACGAAAGAAAACATGCTTGAATTTTAAAATTCCAGCTTCTTCTTCTGAGACATCGGCCTACAACAATTGGCACCCCTGCTAGAATTCAATAGAGACAAGTAGAACTAATGGAGGCATGGAGAGCATCGTGCTGATCGGAAGGTTTGCGCAAGATAATTCAGGATGAGCTCAAGGGACTGTCTTGAGTGCTGAAGTTCATTAACATTAATAGCAGCTGTTGAGTTCATAATCAAATGGGAAAGCTCCTCGTGGAGCAAAAATGCCCTAATCTACTGTACGGGCTCTTCTGTCATACTCTCAATATTGCAGGAGAAATACAAACTGAGAATGCATTAAACATCTAAGCCATGCTGCCTTGTTAATTGGATTGCATTCCTCTGCTCTCTACCTCTTTTGTGGGGGTGGGAGGCAGAGGGGATTATGTCATGTAGGATTGCCATTAGAAGTCGCACCATGTGCAGGGGTTTCTTTAGCACAAGGGAGATCTCTTGAATATTTTGTAATATTTTCCCTGAAAAAAATAAATCCTTAAAAAGTAATTTGGTTTCACCCTAAGAAAAAAATAAGTTATTCTACATTTCTGTAAAAATATAATTCATCATTACTCAATTACCAGATTACATGCACAATTAAACTTATTTATTAAACAAGACATATGCCAACAACCTTGCAATAATCCTCTAAGCCATAATAGCAGATTTTCAACCTTAATAACAACATCATGCAGTTAATACTCAAAGGACTAATTTTAAAAGTAAGGGCATTTGGTAATTGAAACTGAAATTATACAATTAAGCACTTGAGTAATTTAAACATGAACATAAATATTCTGATTCTGTTGCTCTTGGCTTTTAGTCAAATGTGCGAGTGGCAGTTAGACTTTATCACTCTAATTATTTCTGTTCGGTATCAGATCTTGCTAAGTAGAAATGGAGAATTATTTGAAGTATTTTCTCTATTCTTATGTCTTTCCTGCTTCAGATGCACATTGCCATTTCCTCTCATTAAGTCTCCACACATATAATCAGGAATAACCCATGGTAATCAGGACTCCATGGAAATGCAAAAGATCTTCCATCTGTACACACAGCTCCAGAGAGCCGGGCAAGAGAACACATTCTAATGTAAAAGACAGTGTATTTGCCTTCGTAGTGTTTTTAGCCACCTTCCTCTTCCACGCCTCCTCCTTTCTTTGCATTTTCTCTATCAAATATAACACCTTGAGTTAGAAGCTGGATGTGGTGGCAAAAGGATCATGAATTCAAAGGCCAGCCTGGGCTACAGTGAGACCTTATTAGCCTTATCATTCTGTTGTCAACTTGATCAGATTAGGAATCAAGACACTTGCCTCTTGGGTGGCTATATGAGGTTGTTTCCAAGAAAGATTAACTGAAGAAGGAAGTTTTTCCTCCAGAGTGGGTGGCCCTTCTAGTAGTGGATGATATAAAAAGAAGCTATGGGCTGGAGAGATGGCTTAGTGGTTAAGGCATTTACCCACAAAGCCTAAGGACCCACGTTGGACTCTCCAGATCCCACATAAGCCAGGCACATAAAGGTGAGGCAAGCACAAGGTCACACATGCCCACTAGGTGGTGCAAGGATCTGGAGTTCAATTGAACTGGCTAAGGCCCTGGTGCACCAATTCTCTCTTTCTCTCTCTCTCTCAAATAAAAATATAAAAGAAGCTATGAACTGGAGACATGGCTCTGTGGTTAAAGACAGTTGCTTACAAAGCCTGATAGCCTGGGTTCAATTCCCTAGTACCCACATAAAGCTAACCACACCAAGTGGCACATGAATCTAGAGTTTGTTTGCAGTGGCTAGAGGCCCTATGTGCCCATTTTCTCCCCCCCCCCCTTTTGCAAATTACTTTAAAAAATTATTAAAATAAAAAAATAAAGAAGACATGGGAGAACACAGCCTCTTTTTCACATGGTTACCCTTTCTACTCCTCATGCATATTTCTATCCTGTTCCAACTATCTATGGTGAACACTGGAACTGTTTCCTCGGCTTTCCAATGTAGACTGGAGACTAGTGGCTGTCCAGGAAGCCTCTAGCCCTTCAGAGCCAGATGGGAACTGTTGAGGCATCCAACAATGTAGGCTGAGCAGGTACTAAGTTCCTCAATACTCAAGCCTACAGACAGCTATTGTTGGACTGCCCAGCTCATATCCTGTAAGATAATCCAATAAATACCTTTTATAATACAAATTCAATCATGGTTCTATTCCTCTAGAGAGCCCTGACTAATACATCCTTAGAAACATTCTAAAATAAAAGGGGTTCTATCTTGGCAGTAAATGTGGGAACAACCTCTGGGCTGGTAGAAGTCATCTTTGTGATTTTGACTATATGATTAAGAATTTTTGGTTTTTTGAGACAGACTCATATATCCCAGGCTCACCTCATACTCTCTAGGTAACCAAGACTAGCCTTGGATTCTTGATCCTCCTCACCTCATTTCTCTAGTTCTGGGATTGTGGGCATGTACCACCATGCCCAGTTCTAATTAATTTTTGATGTTTTGAGCTTATGGCAAAATTTAGAAATAGTATTTAAGTAAAATACTTTTAAAGCAATGAGCTTTTAAAGGTAGCAGAGCAGAAAGCAAAAGGCGTTATATGAATTACTCCAAAACAAGCCCCAAACTTTGAAACAGGAAGAGACAGGAGAACTGCCACTGCCTACTTGACTAGAAGAAGAAAGCAATGAAAAACAGACACCAGATACAGGTGGTACTCACCATCAAGACCTCATTGCTACAACTGAGCAGTTAGGTACAGAGCTGGAGTGAGGTAGCATAGTGGTTTAAGTCAGATGTCTCCCATAAGCTCATGTGTTTTCAATACTTGGCCCTTAACTGGTGGCAACTTGGGAGGTGGACTCTTGCTGAAGACGTGATGTTGGGGGTGGGCTTGGAGTATTATAGCCCAGGTTCCCCTTGCCAGAGCTCAGCTCCCTCCCTTGCTGCTGCCTTCCACCTGCTGTTACAATAAACGATGTCTACCTCTGCTCGTGCCATGCTATCCCCCTGCCATCATGATAGCCTGGGTTCAATTCCCTCAAGACTGTAAGCCAAAACAAATCATTTCCTCCCATCAGATCCTAACAAAATGGAGTCAGGAAGCCACGAATGGGAAATCCTTCTATACATTTGACTGATAAAAACTGTCACTAGCCAGGCATGGTGGTACATGCCTTTAATCCCTGAGCTTGGGAGGCAGAGGCAGGAGGATCACCGAGAGTTTGAGGCCACCCTGAGACTTCACAGTGAATTCCAAGTCAGCCTGAGCTAGCATGAGACCCTACCTAGAAAAACCAAAAAAAAAAAAAAAACCCTGTCACCAAGGATGATTCTTTCAAAACCACCCTGCCTTGGAGTGAGGGAGACAGCTTATTCAGTCAAGTGCTTGCCTTGAAAGCACAGGACCTGACTTTTGTTTAGTAATTAGTCATGTGGGCATAAAGTAAGACTTTTGAAACTCAGCTCACCTGCTTAAGCAGATGAACATTGGGAAGAACAGCTCTACTTCTCAACTACTGAGTTCTCACATCTGCGACAGGTAGAGGCAGAGGACATTTTCAAATCTTGCATTTTTCACTGGGACTGGGAGCTTCATATATGGTCAGGAAGGCATCCAGCTGCTCTAAGAATGTCTGTTGCCCTGATATTGTTCACGATTCTGTGTCAAGCAGCTCACATACATTATCTTGGTTAATCCTAGCATGATCCTTAACACTAGTCTAGCCTCCTCTCTGTGCCAATTAAGTATGTACCAAGGATGCAATAATTAACAGTCTACTTATGATCTATAAATACCAGTTGGTCTCCACACAGATAAATCACTCATTTATTTCAAACAACCCTGGTCTCAGTAAATGAGCAACATTTATTAAAATTGACATACAAATACTTAAAATGCCAGTATGTTATATTTTTTAAAAAATTTCTGTGGTCAGTAACCTGGAAAAAGATGATAAGGGAGGGAGAAGAAGGAAGGACTTTAGGGGATGGCATTGTGTGTATGTAAGTAGAAGAACAGATTACAGGGAGTGGAATGGCCTAAGTGAGTCTAGCAAAAGAGGTTGAGTAAGAGAAGGGTAGGATCAATCAAAATTCAAGGTTTTTTTGTTTTGTTTTGTTTTGTTTTGTTTTTTGAGGTAGGGTCTCACTCTGCCTCAGGCTGACCTGGAATTCATTATGTAGTTTCAGGGTGGCCTCAAACTCATGGCAACCCTC
The DNA here is from genome assembly GCF_020740685.1 of Jaculus jaculus. Taxonomy (NCBI): domain Eukaryota; kingdom Metazoa; phylum Chordata; class Mammalia; order Rodentia; family Dipodidae; genus Jaculus; species Jaculus jaculus. Next base: position 277,347,839 of record NC_059102.1, read on the forward strand.
CTACCTCTGCCTAACTAGTACTGGGATTAAAGGCATGCACCACCATGCCGGCAAATTCAAGATTTTTTAATAAGACATATGAAAGCCTATTCTTTGGATAACAGCACATCCAGAAACTGTATGTTGCTACTAGAAAATTTTCAGTGCCAGGGATGGGATACCTATCAGTGAGTTGTTGGCCAGGGAGGTCCCTGTTTCCTCCAAAATATTATAGGCTATTGCCAACATCCTTGGTTTCCCACAAGTAACAGATGGTAAGACCCTATTGCTAAAGACTTCACATGCCTGGGCAGCAAGATCACTGAGAAATCAAGCTGGTGCTGAGCATAAAACCTTCTCCCCAGTAGACCAGCCATCAATGGTGAAAATGGTGGACATTAGAAGCCTCAAGTTGGGCCAGACAGGCCAAATGACCGAACAGGTGCAATAGTGGCATGGCTGCTTTGGGGGAAACCAACTGCTCTCTAATTGGACCAGAGGCCCACTGTATGGGAGGAAATACATGCCTAGTACTAAAAACCTAATCAAAAGCCTATGGCAGGGGAGGTCATGAGCCTTAGGGGTATAAAGCCTGCTCTTGTATGGTTAAATGCATATATTATTCTCACCAAACTTCCCTAAAAGCACTACACTTAATGTTCATATTCACATATTAATGCTACACTCACTTTTGGTTATAGAAGCTTCTCTTTTTAGATGGCAGTGACCACAGGGATGACCCAAAAGGCAACATAGTACTAAGAAGTGATGGAGGAGTGTCCAGCACTGAAACATCTCTATCACACCCTCCAGGGTCCATTGCAGAAGAGGTGGTGTAAATAATGTAAGAGCCAAAGAAAGGGCACCATTCCTTACACTGCAACTGTACAGACAAAAATTGGCCTTGAGGGCTGGAGAGATGGCTTAGCGGTTAAGCGCTTGCCTGTGAAGCCTGAGGACCCCGGTTCAAGGCTCAGTTCCCCAGGACCCACATTAGCCAGATGCACAAAGGTGTGCCTGTTTCTCGAGTTCGTTTGCGGTGGCTGGAGGCCCTAGTGTGCCCATTCTCTCTCTTTCTGCCTCCTCTCTCTGTCTGTTGCTCTCAAATAAATAAACAAAAAAATAATTTTAAAAAAAATTGGCCTTGATATCCATGATCTTGGAGTGCCTAGCAATACCTTCACAAGACCCTCATAATAGGAGAAAAAGATCATGACATCAAAATAAAAGAGAGACTGAGAAGGTTAGGAGATATGATGGAAAGTGGAGTTTCAAAGGGGAAAGTGTGGGGAGGGAAGACATTACCATCGGATATCATTTACAATCATGGAAGTTGTTAATAAAAAAATAATATAAGAAAAAATAAAATAAAGTTTATTTAAAATAAATAAATAAAAATAAAAGAGAGACTAAAGCCAGGTGTGGTGGCATATGCCTTTAATCTCAGCACTCAGAAGGCAGAGATAGAAGGATCGCCATAAATTTGAGGCCACCCTGAGACTACATAGTGAATTTCAGGTCAGCCTGAACTAGAGTGAGACCCTACCTCAGAGAAACACAAAAAAAGTGGGGGGAGACATAGACTAACAGAGAGAAGGAAGGGATATAATGGAGAGCAGAGTTGTGAAGGGGAAAATGGGGGAGGGGAGGGAAATATCATGGTTTGTTGTCTGTAAGCATAGACATTGTCAATAAAAAAATTAAGTTAAAAAATAACACAAAAAAATTTTCTTTGGCCATATAATTACTTTCAATGATTTCATATTAAAGAACAAAATTGTCCAACCAAGGACTCCAAGCTACTCAAACTTATTACCAAATAAAACCGTAGAATCAATTTTGGAAGGATACAGTAAGAAGCGAAAGTCTTCTACGATTAAATAGTCTTCCAAAAAAATCCCTTCCAGGATTAGCATTCCATTTTCTGTGTTGCAACCCTAAGGAAATTAAGATCTTAATGCTTGATCCTAGCTGTATTTAGAAAGGAAACCAGAGAGTTAATTTATTTTAAGAGCCTAGCTCAAGATCCACCCGATTCCACATTCATTTCTTCATTCAAAGGTCACTGAAATGCATATGTTAGACATCTGCTGCTTTCTTTAAAGAATGCTGAATTTTAAACCCAATAAGTCTAAATGCAGCTCTAATATAATCTACAAATGACCTTACAAAGTCTTTCCACATCCCATAAAAGTATATTAATTGTATCATTTTATTTAAGTTCCCAACTTGCTGTGATGTATTAGCATATTAAAATTAACTCTGCAGGCTCTAATCATCTTACCTTCTGAGCCAACTTTCCAGGACAAATTTGATAAAATTATAGTACCCCCTTGTGGTGTTACCTTCATACCCTATGAGGACATTCTGTAATATTATATATTTTTTATGTCTTCCACTGAGATCAGTGGATACCTAATTAACCTTTTCTAAGCTCTAATAGGATCATGAGGAAAATTAAAGGGACTAACACCAGTCTTTGAGAATCTATGAGACAATATTGTGTTTGACCATAAAGTAAGAACATTTGGAGTCCTTATGTATTATATTTAATGATGGAAACATATTTTCTATAAAATAATCTATATAGTTAATTACAATACACAACTCTAAAATTACTGGAATTTAATTAGTTTTGTCAGAAAATTTAAATAATTAGAGATGAAAATTTGATTTTTTTAGTGGTAAGCCAATATAAATTATTCACAAATCAGAAAGAAAAAGACATTTGGTAAATTTATTATTAACACTATGCTCTAACTCACTGAACTAGCCATCCAGATGAAAGTTGGTAATTTTATGTATTTATTCAGTTTTGGTTTTCCGAGGTAGGGTCTCACTCTAGCTCAAGCTGACCTAGAATTCACTATGCAGTCTCAGGGTGGCCTTGAACTCACAGCAATCCTCCTACCTCTGCCTCCGAGTGCTGGGATTAAAGGCATGTGCCCATCATGCCCGGCTGAAAGTTGGTAAATTTAAATGCAACAATCTTTACCTCATAATTTACTTAACTTTCTTCTAGTAGACTGGAATTAACTGTATCATATTGTCATTGCTTCCAAATATTCTTTCTTTATGCTTCTTATTGTAATTTTAACTCTATTAAAGTGTCTATCATTTAACAAAATGAGCAAGACTTTTGGGCACATATTTAGTGTGTATTCTGAATGCTTGGTCCCCAGCTGATAGATATCTGGGAGGTGGAGCCTTGCTGGAGGAGGTGTGTTGCTGGGGCCAACCTCTGGGGTATTATAATCAGCTTCCCTTGGCCATAATTCAGCTCACTGTATTGCTGCTGTTTCCCACCAGCTGTAGCAGGAGGTGATGTCCAGCCTCTGCTCTACCATCTTTTTCCTGCCATCATGAAGCTTCCCCTGGAAACAATAAGCCAGAATAAACCCTTGCCGCCCCCGGGCTGCTTTGGCCAGGGGTTTTATCCCAGCAACACAAAGTAACTGCAACACTCAGATACAAATCTTCACTGGCTTTACTTTAGTTTTCCTATGCTAAGTTTGCAACCCTATTTCCTACAACCCCCCAACTTTCATCTTCTATTTTCCTCAAACTGATTTTCATCTTATTCAAGAATAGACTTTTGACAGTAACACAAGGAACCACTGAATGAATAAATGGATAAACTAAAACTATCCACAATATTTTTTTAAATCCCTAAGTAAACATTACACTTAGGTCAGAGGATCCCACAGGACATCTTGTGATCTCTCCAAGAGGAAAAATATCTCTCCTATGGGTTCATATGTTTAGAATCAATGTTAACAAAATGGCAACTTCACATGTATAGAATGCTCAAGAAGCTTAGTAACTGGAGATTCTCAACCTTATGTCTCTCAGGCTGGTTCCATTCTAGGTGAAGCAGTACCGCAGGTTGCCTCTGGTTCAATCCAGGAAGCCATTCTGACTGGTGCACAGTGAAAACAGAGAGAAGCTTTGCTTCACTTTAACTCGGGTTCAATAAAGCAGCAGTTCTAGCTCAGCTCTGGGACGCAGAAGCACACATCCAAGTACCTGCTTCTTCTTCCATTTGCCTCTTGACTATAATTTAAACTTAAAAACATTATTTTGGACTGAAAGGATGGCCTAGTGGTTAAGACGCTTGCCTGCAAAACAAAAGGACCTAGGTTCGATTCCCCAGGACCTATGTAAGCCAGATGCACAAGGTTGTGCATGTGTCTGGAGTTCATTTGCAATGACTAGAGGCCCTGGTGTGCCCATTCTTTCTCTTTATTTATCTCCTTCTATCCCTCCCTCCCTCTGTCTCTTTTTCTCTCTCTCAAATAAATAAATAAAAATAAAAATATTTTTAAATTAAAAAGAAAACTATCTTGGAGGCTGGGTGTGGTGGCACATGTCTCTAATCCTAGCACTCCAGAGACATCATTGTGAGTTCAAAGCCAGTCTGAGACTACATAGTAAATTCCAGGTCAGCCTGGGCTAGAGCAAGACCCTACCTGGCAAAACAAAAACACACTATCTTGGATTCAGATATTGAACCAGCATTTTCTGAAGACTTTACCATGATCTCAAGATTTGTCCTGGATATTGGGATATAAAAATGAATCATGCCGGGCATGATTAAAAGCATGGTGCATGCCTTTAATCCCAGTGTTTGGGAGGCAGAGGCAGGAGGATCACTGTGAGTTCAAGGCCACCCTGAGATGATGCAGTGAATTCTGGATCAGCATCCTGGGCTAGAGTGAGACCCTACCTCCAAAAAAAAAAAACAGAGAAAAAAAAAAGAATCATACACAATGCTTGCCTTGAAAAGCATTATAGTTTATCCAGGAGCAGGTCACACACCGTGGGACAAAGTGCATTGTCTTGAAAGCTGCAGTAAGAATGTCCTATGGTGGGCAAGGGACATAACTTAGGGTCAGGAAATGCCTTGATTAGTCCCCAGGATTATGGACTCACCAAAGAGCATCTTAAAATAAAATGGTCACTAACACTTCTGAAATCAGTACATAATTTCCTGTGTTCTCTCTCCTATGTTGAACATTGGTATGCATCTAGAAAAACTGGCTGAATTGTTCTGTATGACATAGAACAGCAATTGAGGATACAGGTGAAATACAGTGCAAGAGGAAAGACACACCTGGCTGATGGGCATGCCTAGATCATGTCATGCGAGAGCAGCAGCCCCTGGACTATAGGACCCAGCAGCCCTGCAAAAGTCAGTGCCACTGGACACAGCTGAGAACAGGAGAATCCTTGGTGGCCAAGACAGCAGAAATATCTAGGAGGGATTTTGATAGTTGCCTTGGATTATGATGTCAATCTTTCTTCCACCTCCATTCTGAAGCCAGCTTTCCTCTTAATACTTTTATATAAGTGAACTTGACTTTTTGCTGTTGGTTTTATTTCTGGTGGTCTTGTTTGGGATTTAGTTTGGTAACAAGCAGAGCTGAACTTGGCATCCCTGAGGGCCCAAAGCATAACACTGATCGAGATGTTGCTGGGCCCAGAGGATGGGGGAAAGCTGAGATCTAAGTTAACACTGAGTTATAATTTAAAAAGTAATAAAAGCTAAAGCAGAGGTACAGTACAAGAACAGGAAAGGAGCAATCTCCTCAGGGAGACAAAATGTCATGTGGGAAAAGGGACTTTTAAACTGAGTCTTGAAAGCTGCATAACAATTATGGGGAAAGGCTCAGCAGAGACAAAAGGGGACATTTAGGGATGGCCACAGTGCCAGTTGTGACTGGAGAAGAAGGACACTCCTGTCCATTGGGTGCCAGCACCCATTTACACACTTATGGGAACTGGCATTCTTAGACAGTGACTACCCAGCTGTCCCTTTCAATAAAGCTTCTTTTAATGTGTGTATATGTGAGTGTGTGCATGTGTGTGTGAGTGTGGGTACACATGTGTGTAAAGGTTCATGTAGAGACCAGAAGACACCCTCAGATGTTGTTTCTCAGGAACACCATCCACCTTTTTAGAGACAGAGTCTCTTACTAGCCTGGAACTCACCAAGTAGGCCAGAATGGCTGGCCAGAGAGCCCCAAGCATCCACCTGTCCTCACCTCCCCAGCATTGAGGTTGAAAGCATGTGCCACCACACACAAGCTTTTTTAAAATTTACTTATGAAAGAAAGAGGTAGATATAAAAATAGAGAATGGGCACACCAGGACTTCTAGCCACTGCAAACAAATGCTAGATGCATGTGCCACCTTGTGCGTTTGGATTTACGGGGTTACTGGAGATTCAAACCCAGGTTCTTAGACTTTGCAGGCAAGGCCCTTAACTACGGAGTCATCTCTCCAGCCCAATGCCCAACTTTTTAAACATGGGAATTGAACTCAGGTCCTTATGCTTGCATGGCAAGCATTTTACCAAATGAGCCACCTCCCAACCTCTAATATAATGTAATTTAATAAAACTTCTTGAAGGGCATTTTCTGTCTCTCTACAGTTAGTTATGTTACTTGTCTTTAGTATTCCTTCCCTCCCCATTCATCCCACATCCTCCTCTTGGGGGAGTATATGGCTCTACTGACTTTATGTGGTCACATGACTGATTTGAAACAGGATAGGGTGTGCAGACAGTCATTGTGCCCATTTCTAAACTGAAGTCTTAGTATCATGTCTTTCTTCCTGTTCCTTTTAAAACACTTCTTTCTGTCATGAAAGAGCTGACCACAGGTCCTAGAGGAAGAAACATTGTAATGGCCTGAGCTGTGTCTGCACCCTCCCAACTCATCCTCAAAATCCTAACCCCCAGTATCTCTGCATGGGACTATGTTTGGAGACAGGGCCTTTAATGAGGTGATTATAGGTAAAATGAGGGTGTGAAATTGGGCTTCAATGCAAACTGACTATTGTCTTTATAAGAGGAAATTCAAGCACACAGGGAGACACCAGGGACATTGAGGCATAGAGAAAGGACCATGAAAGGACCCTGTAAAGAGATGCCATCTGCCAGCCAAGGCCCCAGGGAAAAACAACCTTCCCACACCTTATTCTTATACTTCTAGGCTATAGAATGCTGAGAAAACAGTTATGTTGTTTAAGCCATCCAGTTCATGGTATTTTTCTATGGTAGCCCTAGCAGAGTAAGCCACAGACGAAGACACCTAAATCCAATTTACAGCCTAAGACAGAGTCTCTTTAGCCAAACCACAGCAAAAAGTGTTTAAGTGTTAAGTGTCTGTTGTTATAAACACCAGTCATCGTGAACTTACTCGTTACAGAGCATCACTGAAGTGCACCTGACCAATGCACTTTCATGGTCAATCCACAGCCATTGGCTTCTGAACATCATGGAATGGCTTTCTTGTGTGCTATTGGTTAGAAACACTTAAGAGAAACTAAAAAAAAATGGAAACAATCTAGATGTGAATTAATAACACTTCTTAGTTCTGAATTTTCCCAGTTTTGCTTCTATTTGGCCTTGGAGATTGTAAGGCCTACAGTGATATTATCTCAGTCCAGGATTTTCCAGCTCTATTATTTATTAGCTTTGAAACATCGGGCAAATTGTTTCTCCATATGCCAACTGTCCCTCTGAAAAAAAAAAACGGAAGTATAATACTATCAACATAGTCATTACTGAGAAGATTAAAGAAATTAATAAAAAGAGTTGGAACACTGTCTGACACACAGTAGGTGGTCAGTCGTGGACATTATTAGCATCACTTGTCTGACCAGTGTTATCTGCTGATCCATTTTCCTCACTGCTCTCTTGAAGAGACACCTTCTATCATCCCAACTATCTTCAAAACCCATCCAGAGGTCTATCCCAAGCCTTTTTCTCTTTCCATTCTAAACATTTACCTGAGATTATCTTGCCCATGCCCTCAGATTTTGCTATATTTATTCAAGTCAACACCTTTCTGGCAACAAGACCTCTTGCCAGAACTCCAAAACTTCACTTTTAACTGGAAGGCAGTGCAGACCAAGCTTGAAGCAACTGGTTACAATCAGTCTGCAATCAGGAGGCAGAGAGATGAAGGGGCTTCTCAGCTCACTGGCTCCTTTTGTTTGTTATTGTTGTTTTCAGTCCAAGGCCTTAACCATGGACTGATACCATCCTCAGTGAGTACGGGTCCTCCCATCTCAAGTAGCCTACTCTAGAAATCCCTCACAGATCCTACAAATTTGTTTCCATGGTGATTCTAAATCCTGTCAAATTGACATTGAAACTTAACCTTTATGAATTAGAGAGATGGCTCAGTGAATAAAACTCTTGCCAAAGTGTGAGTACCAGAATGTGTACATGCCAGATGGTTGTGGTCACCCACCCACCTGTAATTCCAGCTCTTCAGCGGCAGACTGGAGACCCACATGACAAACTGGCTAGCTAGAGTAACTCAATCAGTAAGCTTGGGTTTCAACTGAAATACCTGCCTCAGTAAATAAGGTGAAAGAGCCATTGAGGAAGACACCAAATGTCAACCTGTGCCCCCCATGCACACACGTGTATCCACACATGTACACATAATTATGCACATACACACTGCAAAAATACAGTAATAATAACACATTTATTTTCTTATTTGCCTATCTATTTATTTACTTAAGAGAGAGAGTATGGGCCTGTCCAGGCCACTTGCCACTACAAATGAACTTCAGATGCATGCATCAGTCTGTGTATCTGGCTTTACATGGTTCCTCAAACCTAGGCCATCTCTCCAGCCACAACACTTTTAAGCCATGACCTTCCACCTCTTGTCCCCATATGCTTAGGGCCATCTCAAACTACAAAGTGTTCAGTCCAACTTCAAAAGTTCCCACATTATTTAACAGTCTCAGCACTGTTCAAAAGCGTAAGTGCGGGGCTGGTTGTGGTCACACACTTTTAATCCCAACACTTGGGAGGCAGAAGTAGGAGGATCACTATGAGTTCAAGGTCAGCCTGAGACTACATATAAATTCCAGGCCAGCCTGAGACTCAGGAAATCTTTTATCAAAAAAAAAACTTTTGTTGCTAATTTTTATGTGTATATAATGTATTCTGATCATAATCCCCTCCGTTAGTTTCTCTTGTTTCTCTCTCCCTTCTCTTTCACTCAGTGAACATCTTCTTCTACCCAACTTGTCCCCCTTTGCTTTGATGTCTCTGTGTGTGTGTGTGTGCGTGTGCACGTGCATGCACAAGCGTGCACATTTGTGTCCCTGAGTTTAATTAGGGTTTCTTGTATGAAAATAGGTGGGGGATTCTTTACCAGAGCACAGGCAACTGACCAATGATTACACCACTGAAGAAAATGTCTCCCACTCCCCCAGCAACCATTAACTGCCAGTAATTCCTCCATGAGGGATGGGAAGCTCCATGCCTTCTTCATGATTCGTGAGTAAATAATGCTGCCCCAATATGGTGTAGCCCTTGTGCAGGTAACGACAGTCACCGTGAGGTCTTAAATACAGGAAATCTCTTAACTGTGAGTTCCTGTATCAAAAAGCAAGTTACAGACATCCAACATATAATGGCACAGAGTAAACACTCTGAATCCAAGATAGAGGAACGAAGCACAGCAAAGAAAGAGCAGACCAAAGTAAGACCAAGCCCCAGCAGGACAAACACCAAATCTTGTAGCTGATGTCTGGTATCTAGGACTCCTGATGAGATGGGCTGGGTTCCACAAAGCTTGGGTAACCCCACCTTTCCAGATATGCTGCCTACAGCCCTCATACCCCACTCCCTCAGAAGGAAGCTCCACTCTGAATCCTTAGCATACATCCTATGATTCTAGGAATCTCCAACATCCAGGAATCTCCATTTCAACTTAATGTTTACCTTCATAGCTTCATGCAGTGACATCTCAGGGTCTCCATGCAGGAATTCCAATCCTGCTACAGATTACCTGGCCATGGTAAAGCACTTCATGATGCCCTCAATCTTGTATCATTCATACCTCCAAAACCAGGACAATGTTCTGCTGCTGGTTTAGGACAAAGCTTGGTCCCCTTGGACTAGAGCTGTAGGGCCTCTACATGCTTTCCAGGATTACCTTGTTGACACAGCTCCCTAAGAATTTATGTTTGAGAGGGGAACTCCTCAGTTTAGGCTTTCTTCCTTCAAGTGAATTGGGGTTTTTCAAGATGGAGTCTTCTAAGAGTGGATCTCACTCTCAGAACACCTTTCCTATTGTCCCAGTGCACTGTAGGTTTCTCTTAAAGAATTCTTATCTCCTTGAAAATTATTTCTGCCTTCTCAGCATTAGCCAGGATACTATCCTATCTTGAGACTTCTTCCACCAAAAAAATTAGTCCATTATTTTTAAGTTCAACACAATTCAAGTCCTCAGAACATGGAGAATGCAGCCAGTTTCTTTGACAGCATATCATCTGAACTGACTCTGACCCAGTTCCTGATAAGAGTTCTTGTTCCCCTTGAGTCGCGTGTGGTGGCACATGCCTTTAATCCCAGCACTTGGGAGGCAGAGGTAGGAGGATCGCCATGAGTTCAAGGCCACCCTGAGATGACAGAGTTAATTCCAAGTCAGCCTGGACTGGAGTGAGACCCTACCTCGAAAAAAAAAAAAAAAAGAGTTCTTGTTCCCCTCTTAACCCTCATGAGCCAGACCTCTGCTTCTATGTTTCTCTCAGCATTCTTATCTTCCAAGCTCCCACCAGAATGGCCCGTTGAGCTCCCCCTTCAGTATTCTTGGAGTTTTCTAGCCTAAAGTTTCAAACTCTTCTATATTCCTCCCACAAACCAGTTGCAAAGGCCAGTGGAACACCTGGTCAAGTTTATCACAACAAACCTGTTTCTTAGGATCACATTTCTGTATTAGTTACTTTCTCCCTGCTGTGATCAAATATCTGGCCAGAAACAACTTAAGGAAGGAAGGGTTTATTTTGATGAATAGTTCAGATGATAAGTTTACCATGGTGGGGAAAGCAGGGCAGCTGGAGCTTAAAGCAACTGGTCACATTCAGTCTTCAAGCGGGAAGCAGAGAGAGAGGAATGCTACTGCTTACTGCTCAGCTTGCTTTCTCCCTTTTGTTTAGCCTGGGACCCCAACCCATGGAAGAGTACCATCCACAGATAGGGTGGGTCTACTCATTTCAAGTAACCTAATCTAGAAATGCCTCGCAGACATTCCCAGGGATTGGTTTTCATGGTGATTCTAAATCCTATCAAGTTTACAAGGGTTAACCATCACACAGTCATGTTTTTAGGGGGAGGCTGGGAAGATGGTTCAGTAGTTAAAGGTGCTTGTTTACAAAGGCTCTCCACCCAGGTTCAATTCCACAGCCACCCACACAAAACCAAGTGCAAAATGTATCACAAGGGTCTGGCATTCATGTGCAGAGTCAAGAGGCCCTGTCACATCCATACACACACACACACACACACACACACACACACATAACTAAACCAACTTTTTTTTTCTAAGGAACGATTTCACTCTAGCTCAGGCTCACCTAGTCACTATGTAGTCTTAGGGTGGCCTCCAACTCACAGCAATCCTCCTACCTCTGCCTCCCAAGTGCTGGGATTAAAGGTGTGCGCCACCACACTGAGTGTGGTGGCTCATGCCTTTACTCTAGCACTCCAGACACTGAGGATTGCTGCAGGAAGCCAGCCCACAGAGTTCTGGCCTTACTGGAGTGAAATGCTGCCTCAAAAAGAAATAAAATAAAAAAGAAGAAATGACCATCAGAAAGACTATGATCCCCAGAAAGAAAAAGGCAAAATTCATCTCAGAATTTGAGTCTATCTTTCTTCCTTCCCCTCTTTCGTCCTTCCTTTCTTTCTTTCTTTCTTCTTTAAGAAGGGTCTCACTCCAGCCTAGCCAGGCTTACCTAGAATTCACTGTGTAACTCATGATGGCCTCAAGCTCACAGTGGTCCTCCTACTTCAGCCTCCCTAGCGAAGTGCTAAGATTACAGACATGAATCACCATACCTGAATGTATTTTCAGGTCTTCTATAGCTTCATAAAGAATGTGTTCTAATGAGAACCCAGAGGCATGGTAAAGTCACAGAAGGGATTAATTATTGTTGAGATTGTTTTCTATACAAGTTCTTGCTTAACTGTCTAATATTCATTAACTCACTTAATCCTCATAGAAATTCTATGTGGTGGGTACCACTGTTTTATCAGTAAGGAAACCAAGGCATAAGAAGCTTGTATATCTTGTGTCATGTGGCTAGAAATAGTGGGATTTGAAACCAGTAGGTTCAGAATTCTACTATATTTTACTTTGTCACAGAAATGAAGCCTGCATAATTTCTCAGACCTTAAACCATGCACAGCCAGCTTTTTAATAACAGTATCAGCTTACTTTTTGCAGACTATTCTTTCAAGAGCAATGCAATACACATTGTTAACATGGTGAATTCTTTAGCAACCCTAAAAAGTACATTTTAGTAATGTGCCCACTTCACACAAAAGGAAACTAAGGCCCAGAGGAGTGAGTAACCTGCCCAATGCCTCAATAGTAATATGTACCGGGGAGGAGATCCAAACTCCCACAGTCTCCTACCACATTCCATGACTTGAATGACTGTCACAAGAGACAACTTCAAGGAACTGCTGGCATTTTCTCTACATCACCCAGCACCAGTATTGGCAGCTGAATACTACTGGGCGACTTCCCAGTCCAGACCCCATGAATCCCACAGGTGGGAATTGGCACAGCCTTTCTCTCCATCCCTGGGATCAAAAGCATCTGTCAGCCCGTGTGGTGGCACACACCTTTAATCCCAGCACTCGGGAGACAGAGGTAGGAGGATCACCGTGAGTTCAAGGTCACCCTAAGACTACATAGTGAACTCCAGGTCAGCCTGAGCTAGAGTGAAACCCTAGCGGGGGGGGGGGGGGAATAATCAGCTTTCATCTGGTTGGGGCACTGCCAACTCAGGCTTGGCTTCAGAGGAACTACACTTCCAGTCTGTCAGTCAAAATCTGCAGAAGGAATGTGGATTGGTCACTGGCCAGCCAATGGAGTGGCTAGCTTTCATGGGTGTTCTTCAGTGAAGAGCTAGAGGGGTGCAGATATATTTAGGCTTGAAAAGTGAGCATTTGCCATGGGAAGAAACCTGTCTACCCTCTCCCCCGCTGTCCATTAAGGGTCAGAGTGTAATTCCCACATCACCAGAGGGGTTAAAAGCAAACACATAGGAGGGTCCAGCTAGAGACTTCATCCTGGTGACTGGAAGGTTTCAAATGGTCCTGAAGATCCCCAGGAATGTGTGGGAAACTAAGGATTAATGGGGGGGGGGTGTGCAAAATGCACCTACAGTAAGAATTTTAAATGTGATCCAAAACATCTGCTGCCAGGACCTGCGCCTGAGCAACAAGGGAGACAGGTCCTCCTCAGCAGTGGAGCCCTCCAAACTCACCTTCACTGGCACTTGTCATAAAGCTAAACTGCACCCACTAGAAATGCCACTAAATCGCTGATCAATACTTTCTGGGTTCCTTGTCTCACAGTCTAGAGTATGGCTGCCAGCTTTTTCTACTTGCAACCACTTTTCACCCAAGAAATTTTTACCAAACCCTGGAACATAAGTATGCAAAATAGATGAATAAATCAAACATTTATTGATAATAAATCACAAATTTATTTCAAAACAATTCTTTAGTATGTCTGTGATTTTTACCATTTATTAAGGATGAAAGAGAATTTGCATACTTATGAGATGAATGTGCTTGTTTTGTCTAACACAATGCCAATGATTTGATACATGCTGAGGAATAACAGTAGGAAAATATTAAAAGTCTTTGTTTCCCATAATTAAACTATCATGTTGCTAGAAGAGCAGAAAACTTTGTACAGTAAGAACATGCAATTTATAATATATAAATTTATAATTTATACATACAAATTCTCAAATCTAAGCTGAGGTGCTTCATTGGAGTTGCATGGTAGGCTGCAAAATGAGCATGGTGGGTGCTCAAAACCAAGACTGCAGTGAAGCTGAATATGTAGCATGGGCTACCAGACACACCTCCAACTCATACAGCTTTGAGTGTGTGTGTGTGTGTTTATGATTGTATGGACACACATATACAAGTGTGTGTTCACTTGTGTGTGTTTGCATGTAGAGGCCAAAAGTCAATGTTAGGTGTCTTCTTCAGTCATTCTCCACCTTTTTTATTTATTTATTTGAGACAGAAAGAGAGGGAGAATGAGCGTGCCAGGGCCTCTAGCCACTGCGAAAAAACTCTACATGTGTGTGCCACCTGTGCATCTAGCTCACTTGGAACCTGGAGAATCAAACCTGGGTCCTTAGGCTTCAGATGCAAGTGCTTTAACTGCTAAGCCTTCTCTCCAATACCTCCACCTCTTTTTTTTTTTTTTTTTTTTTTGAGGTAGGGTCTCACTCTAGCACAGGCTGCCCTGGAATTCACTATGGAGTCTCAGGGTGGCCTCGAACTCACGGCGATCCTCCTACCTCCGCCTCCCGAGTGCTGGGATTAAAGGCGTGCGCCACCACACCCAACATTTTTTTTTTTTTGAGACAAAGTTGTTCCTGAACCTAGAGGTCACTGATTCGGCTAGACAGGCTATCCAGCAAGCAGTAGGGGTCCTCATGTCTGTGCCTCCCCAGTGTTGGGATAATAGACGTGTGCTGCCACATCCACCTTTTACATGGGTGCTTGGGTTCCCAACTTAGGTCCTCATACTTGGGCAGTAAGCATTTTCCCCACTGAGGCATCTCTGCAGCCCCTTGTTTGATTTTTAATTAATTTTTGGACATCATGTGTTCAGAAACCTTCTATTACAGTCATATTTTCATGGCCACCCCACATTCAGTTATGTGTCCCCATATGGGGTGGCGTCCCACAGTCTAAGAAGTTTTATTCTAAAGGATCAATAGTTCTCTGCCACTGAATTCCAATCACTAGACTTTATCTACCATTCATACCCATGTTAGGCGCAATGTCAGAGCACATGCAGGGTATGAAGACAGAAAACACACTGCCCCTAAATTCCAGGGCCCGCCATCCCTGAAAGGAGACGAAGCAGAGTCACAAATAAGGAAAAGTATACTACAGCAAATAAGCTGCCATAGGAGAGGAAGAAAGAGAGAGCTTTATGCCATGACGTAAGATGCAGAGACTGGGAAGCCATTCTCTGGAGTGATATAATGTGCTCTGAACTTTGTGGGTGGTGAATGCTGGTATATTTCACACAGACCCCATGAGCCAAGGCACAAAGGCAAGATGCTAGAGGGCATACTTGGATGCCAACCATCTTGTGGAGCTAGAAGATGGAGCACAGGGGAAAGAGGACAGGGGAGGGGACATTGCCAGACATAAATTTGAGGATGTAGGCTGAGGAATCTTGATATACAGGTCATTAAAAATGAAAATAGCTGCCAGGCGTGGTGGCTCATGCCTTTAATCCCACCACTCAGGCGGCAGAGGTAGGAGGATCACCGTGAGTTTGAGGCCATCCTGAGACTGCATAGTGAATTCCAGGTCAGCCTGGGCTAGAGTGAGACCTACCTCAGAAAAAAAAAAAAAAAAAAAAATGAAAACAGCATCTATAATCATAACAATGAACTTCAAAGCAGAACTACTCATCACTAAAGTTTAAAAGTGCTATGCTATTAAGCAGGGCGCAGTGGTGCATGCCTTTAATCCCAGCACTCAGGAGGCAGTAGTAGGAGGATCGCTGTGAGTTCGAGACCACCCTGAGAATACAGAGTGAATTTCAGGTCAGCCTGGACTAGAGTGAAACCCTACCTTGAAAAACAAAAACAACAACAAAAAAAAAAGTGCTATGCTACTGATCAAAGTTGTGCCCAATATTTGGTTTTAAAAATGGGCTCAATGTCATGAAGAAAGACCATTGAAAGAATTATATCTTTGCCTGCAGAAATACCACACATCACCCTCAGGAGAAGGGTGGAGATGGAGCATCCAAGATAAAAGCAGTAGGTGAAGCAAACCTTTCTTTCATTGGCCAGAGCCAGGGCCCTTGCTTGCCAAAGAAAGAAAATAAAATACCTCTTGAACAACTTCACCAATCCCACATGTGACCTAACCCCAAATAACAGTCTTTCAACCCTCCCTCACACCAGTCATGATAAAAAAAAAAAAAAAAAAAAAACCACTATGCCCGTCAACCAGCACATTTAACTCCGCAGCAGCACAGTAATCCGCCTCTCATTTTCCTACCACTTCCCTGAAATTCCAGAGGAAGGGGTGATTGTTAAACGACAGCGAGCGTGACTCACAGCAGTGCACATTAATAATAATTCAGTGTGGTGTCATGGAAGCCTGTAGGCTCTTAGCTAAATTTATTTGAAAAATAAAGTTTGTGGGATTTTTTTCCCTGAAGATCTTTACTTAAGTCAGCATGGAACTCTTGTAAAGATAACTACCAATAAGTCACAACTACCCAAGGACCAGTCTTGTTATTTTTTTAATTCACTGCTCACCATGACAACATAATAAACACACCTTTAGAGGCTCATTCGTGCCCAGCTATTGAAAATGTCATAGTTCCTCCCTCCCAGTGTTCCCAGTCATAGACTTCAACTTCTTTTATTTATCCTCTGAAATTCTAGTAAAACATCCATTTTCAACTACAAGCTGCTACTAACAATTTTGTGATAAGTTAGAAAAACAAACTTTATTTCATAATCCACTAATAATTCCTGGGCTTTTTTAATTTAAAAAAAAATACAGCCATTGATTAAGCCAGTATGGTTTCCACATCTGTCTTTTCAATTTTTGTTTGGAGCTCTGTTAGATGTTCCTATATCCTTTCATAAATGACTAATAGGAAAGATACAAGCCTAATAAGAAACACAACTTTATGCAGCATGGTTGACGGTTGGTTTCAGTTAACAGCTGGTCTTTAAACTACTCAACATAAAAGCATCCATTTTAGGGGGAAAACTGACCCCAAAACTGCTTCATAAAATAAAGTATTTCATTTTTCAAAGCTTTAGGATTATTTGAGAGGCTATAGGACTAAAAAGCCCCAAGAGTTCTAGGGTGTGTGTGTGTGTGTGTGTGTGTGTGTGTGTGTTCACGTGCATGTGTGTGTGTGTGTGTGTGCACGCGTGTGTGTGCATGTGTTGTTTAAGAGAAAAAGTTAAAAGTTTCCACCTTAAATATCAGAGACTAGAGATTTTACAGTACAGTAAGTGTCAGAAATAAAATGTAACTCCTTTCAAAGTCATATAAAAAGCAAGCCTCTATTTTAAAAAGGTGTTTTTTTTAACAGTGAAGTATGAACTTAAAATCACAACAAATGGTTATGATGAGATTTCTCTAGCGATGGCCAGATATCCACACGAGCCCCAACTTCTGATTTCTGGGTATCTCTATTGTTAACAATAATGTTTCTACTACTCAACAGCTACTTGCTACTTTTGGTTAAGTAGCTACTATGAGAAGAACATCATGAAACATAATGTTTACCCCCCACCATCTGAGCTGAACACTGTGGCCTGAGCCTGTAGTCCCAACTACTAGGGAGGCTGAGGCAAGAGGAATCCTTGGGCCTAGGAACAGCATGGTGCAGCCCTGTCACTTCCCACCATCCTCTGGGCAGATACAGTCCTTCCTCGAGATACATAAAAGATATGATTTCTTGCCAGGTGTGGTAGTACACGCCTTTAATTCCAGCACTCAGGAAGCATGGGTAGAAAGATCACCCTGAGACTACATAGTGAATTCCAGGTCAGCCTGGGCTAGAGTGAAACCCTACCTCCACAAATAATAATAATAATGATAATAATAATAATAATATATGATTTCTTTATTCAAATAAATTATTTTGCTTTGCTTTCTTTTTGTTTCTCCATCCCGCTACCCCTATTTTCTACAGCAAAAAAGGTCTTTAAAACTTAGGGATGAGGGGTTGGAGATATGACTTAGTAGTTAAGGCACTTGCCTGTGAAGCCTATAGATCTAAGTTTGACTCCCTAGTACCCACATAAGCCAGATGCACAGATGGCACATGCATCTGAAATTCATTTGCAGAGGCTGGAGGCCCTGGCATGCCTGCCTCTCTCCCTCTCTCTCTCTCTCTCTCTCTCTCTCTCTCTCTCTCTCTCTCTCAAATAAATAAATAAAATATTTAAAAAAAGAAAAGAAGCTGGGTGTGGTGGTGCAAGCCTTTAATCCTAGCACTCGGGAGACAGAGGTAGGCAGATCGCTGAGAGTTCGAGGCCACCCTGAGACTACATAATGAATTCCAGGTCAGCCTGGGCTAGAGTAAGACCTTACCTCAAGAAATAAATAAATAAATAAAAATGAGGGATGAGGATGGAGAACATATATGCTCTTAGAACCCTGCATGGGTTCACAAAGAATGCCAAATGTCTGGAATTCTCAGAGAACAAACCTTAGCTCTCAATGGAAACTGTCTGCTTGGGCTCCTCATTCCACAGCCTGCCAAGACTTCCCATACCAGGGGTGGTTTGCTTTCTTTCCAACGGGGATAATGGGCTTTGCAGCACTTTTGCCAAATTACTGACAGAAGGACCTATTTCCTCTTCCTGTGAAAAGCAACTGATAGTGACAGAAGCAAAAGAATAACTCTAACCACTAAATTATACATTGCAAAGGATGGGTGGATAAATGAAACTCCCATAACACCGCTCCCAATGCCTTCCTCTGCTAAAAGCTTGTGGAATGGCCAGCAAGTCATAAAGGGACCTGACCTGAACCTTCCCTTTCATGGCCTCTGCATTACTACTTGAACATCTTGGTTTTTTATTAATACACCAATGAAGAAGCATACTTGAATATTATAGACTTAGAAAATATCAAGAGAGCTTACTTAGGTACTACTGTCCCTCCCTGAGACTAAATGAACTACCTATCTGTCTCCATTAGGGATAGCATTCACAATTCAACATTTCTGATCATTTTTCCCATAAGCATAAACTCTCTACCACTGTGTCTGGTTCCAAATCATTGACATTTTCCCCAATTCTCTTTGTGCCCAACACATTGTCATGTGCAGGTGGGTGCTTAATAAGTACTATTGTATGATGGATGTACTCAATTACAGAATATTCAGAAATGCCCCATTTTTTTAAGTCTCTCAAATAGCAAAACTACTGTAGCTTTATGTCCAGCTTAGCTCAACGCCTGACTAATTCATTTCAAAAATGCACAAATGGGTAATCAAAGCTCAGAGTTGCTTTAAAGGCATCTCTGGCTGTCATACCTGCCTGCTTAGAACACAAAACACAAAATCAAAACCAAATACAAAATGCATTCTGATGAAAGTAGTATTGCTTCTCAGCATCCTAATTCAGTTAATACATAGTACATTACAAAATAGTAAGATACAAAATCAAAATGTTATGATCTTTATTAAGCAAAAAAAAAAGTCCACATTATTTAACAGAATCATCCACTCTTGCCAAATGAAAGCACACACGCGCACACATGTGTGTCATTCAAAGTGAACCAATAATTAATGTTACAAATACGTTGACCAGTGTAAATAACATGAATTAAAGGTGAATAGATAACACTGTCCACAGACAAGCATTCCAGTGATGTCATGTTCACAGTTTATCATGAGGGGTGAATGAGGTGGTGCCAAACTGCCGCCAGTGACGCCTGGTGTGCCCAAGTTTGGAGAACAGGGATCAGGGAATGTGTCTTGCTTTAGAACAAAAGAATTCGTTTTATCACTTGACTTTACCGCTGGACAAAATGGCTTCTGGTGTGTGGAACTCCATGATAAATGTGCCCCCTCTAGTTCTTTATTGCCTCTGTAAATCACAGGACTGACAGCAGTTAATAAGAAAAGCTTTTGAGTGGTTTTGAAGTTTTGCTTTGTACAAATAAAGTCTCATATTAAAGATTTTGCTAGTCCTCAAGGTGTAGAAAAAGCAGCATGCGTAGACTTTCCAAACTTTTAACTGTTTGTCTCCTTTTTTAGAAATTCTCCAAACAGAAAAGAAACCCTTTTGGACATGAACATTGGAAAAATGAAAACAGATCAGAGTTAAGTGGCTCCTGTACTCACAGTGTTGCTGGTGCTACTGGATGTTGTAAGTTGGATATGCAAATAAATACCAGAAAAGAGATGTGGTGGAAAGGAGGTTGTTACAGTAGATTTATTATTATGTTTCTGGCCACAGTTTGTATGGTTTACCCCATATAGCCAAAGCAAATTTTGGTTCAGTGTGGAGGAGAACTCTAAGTTCCACTGACGTGATCAGCTGCCAGCTCAGAGTCTTGGGATCCAGAATTCTGCAATCGTATTTCAGAGCATAATTGACGTTAAAAGGACTAAGAACCCGGCCTCGCTGAGTAGCCCTCTCCCCAGGGAGCTCCAGCTCATGCTCCAATGACCGTACAAAATCTCACAGGGCAGATGCTGTAATTTCTCAGGGACAAAGCTGAGACACAAAAAGCAAGGAATGTCCTTTCCTGATTATTGTGAAATCCTCCATGGAGCCTCAAACAGGACTGGCCTCGGCAGCCTTCTCATGAGACTCCACTTATTTTACAGTGCAGAAAAAATGAATGCACTTTCCTGACAATATCTCCACAGCAAAGTATAGAAAGGTTAGGAATGTGTCTCCATTAGCTGAGTAGCTGTCTACATACCAGAAATGGGCTATTCTACAGTCTAGAGTTCAATTTCACTTTGTCCTGAGCAACACAAACAAATAAAAATCAGATTTCCAAATGATATACCTGGAGCCAAGTCTGCAATTTGGTAGTTAAAGGGGCAAGACACTAGCTAATGTTAGTGAGTTTCCTAAGTTATTTATTTATGGTTTATTGTGTGTGCGTGTGTGTGTGTGCGCATGCACACACACACACACACACACACACACTTGCATGACATGTGAGTGCAGGTCAGAGGACAATTTTCAGGTTGGTCCTTAACTTCTACCTCTTTTTGTTGTTGTTGTTGTTGGCAGTGGGTTTTGGTGGGTTTGTATACATATTCATTTTGCAGTTTGTTGGCGGGGGGGAGGGGGCTGAGGAACTGTTGTTGACAATGATGTTTTGAGGAAGGGTCTCCTACCATTGTTCACTGTCTCTCCTTCACACACCCTCACATACCCCCACTCCTTTCTGGCTCCAAGAGCCCTGGCATTATGGTTCTGAGGACCTGAACTCAGGCACTCAGAATTGTGCTGCAAGTTCTTTATCTACTGAGCCATCTCGCCAGCCCTAATGAGAGATTTTACAGCTTTCTAAGTACACATTTCGTAGTGATATACATTCAGAACCCCACTTCTACATGGGGATCTCATTAAATGACATTTTACTGAAACAAATTAAAGCTAATGTTCCAGTGGTTTTTCCTATCCTAGTCTCTTTCCAAAGTAGAGTTTCTTTAACCAGGGTCCCCTTTGAATAAAATGAAATAGAGGCCATATTCTTCCAGAAAGCTTTATAGAGATTGCCAATCCAATTAGGTTGCCCTAGGAATCCCCAGAGACCCTCAGCAGGACAGAGCTTTGGTGGCTCAAATCCATTGTCTTAGACAACTGAAGACAAAAGACAGGTGTGGGTTCATTGCTGAGTCATCACCTCTCCTACTCCAGAGATGACGTGGAGGCCCAGACCTCCACACATGCCATGAACAGAACACTTCCATTTCTCTGAAAGGAAAATGCAATTCATCTGGGTTATTGGGATGAATTTCCTTGACTTTCAGGTTGAATTCACTAGTACAAATACAACTAAGGTCCCTGGAGTAAAGGATGCATGTCTATCCAAACGTCATACAAGTAAAATATCCGAGAGTGCTTTCCCATAGACACACAACACGCTTAACATCCAAGAACCTGAGAAATCCAGGAGTACTGGTGCACACTTGTAATCCCAGCCCTTGGGAGACACAAGCAGTAGGTCTGAAAGTTCAAGGTCAACTTGGGCTATGTAGCAAGACCTTGTCTCACAAAATAAATGAATAAATAAAAGCAAATGCAAAAACAAAAAAAAAAAAATCTTGGGCTGAAGATGGCTGAGCATTTAAGGCATTTGCCTGCAAAGCCTACAGACCCACGTTCAATTCCCCAGTACCCACATAAGCCAGATTCACAAAGGAGTGCATGCATCTGGAGTTTGTAGTGTCTAGGGACCCTGGTGTGCCCATTCTCTCTTTTCCTACTTCTCTCTCTCAAAATAAATAAATAATATTTTTTTAAGTGGCACATGCCTCTGGTGTTTGCAGCAGTGAGACACTGGCACATATAAATACACACAGACACACACACTCAGATAGATAGATAGATAGATAGATAGATAGATAGATAGATAGATAGACAGACAGACAGACAGAAGACAGACAGACAGACAGGTAGATAGAGATAGAGAGATATTTTAAAAAAAAAAAAAAACCCACATCCAAAACAGAATGAGAGAACCTGCCATTGAGTGAATGGAACTGAGTACCAATCCATGCTTAGCCACATTCTACCTTTGCGACCTTGCAAATGACATATCCGAGTCCCTTTAAATCTATCATATAGGAGAGTACATGATAAAGGTTATAAAGCACTTGCAGAGTTTCCAGTAGAGATGGTGCCCAGGAAACCACCCATTAATTCATGCAATAAACTTGTGCCAGAAAGAGTGTTTTACACACCTGATTTCATTCAATCCTCACAACAGTTTTACAAGTGGCCCTTATGTAAAAGGTGCAGTCAGGGGCTGTTTTTCAAAGACACCTCAATCATAAAGGATTGGGGATAGAAAAAGTGGACCGTGGAGTGCAGGCAGAGAAGTGACATGTGAGCTGTGGCAGTCACGGCTCCCCGAGAGGATCCTACGGTGTCTGGGGAGAGCCATCACAGAGCACCCAGAGAGGCCAGGAGAGGATTCACCCAGGAAGTCTCTTCTGTCCTTTGCCTCTCCTCCCTTCTTCCTGGAAGCCCCCACAAGAGGTGGTGTGAGTTGGGAAGAGAAGCCCCAGCAGGGGGATGGATGGCAGCAGTCCCCATGCCTATGGCAGTCCTCTCAGCCCGAAGCAGTCCACAGTGGCACTTTGGAAAGAAGCAGAACTATTACACTGGGTTGGGCATTTTCATTACTGAAATTCAGTCATTCTTATGACAGAAGGAAGCAGAGGATATTTTCATGAGTTTAATTGTGGATGGATTTAGAGATAGCTCAATCGGTAAAGTATTTACCTCATGAACACAAGCATGTGAGTTTGATCCCCAGTACTCACATAAGTGCCAGGCACGGTGGAGTGCACCTGTCACCCCAGCACTGAGAAGGCAGAAACAGGGGGCTGCTGATGTCAGTCAGCCTAGCTAGTCTAACAGTAACCTCCAGGTCAGTGAAAGGCTCTGTCTCAGAATGATGGTGTACCTGAGGCTAACACCCACAGTTGTTCTCTGGCTTCCACAAACACACAAATACATGTGCACATGTACCTGCACACACATGTACCACACACATATACAAACACATATATACATGTGCACAACATACATACATACACATGTAAACAAACAAGCAAAAAAGAGTAGATGAAGCCAGGCATGGTGGCACACACCCTCAGTTGGAATGCGGAGATAGGAGATCACTGTGATTCCAAGGCCAGGCTGGGCCACAGAATGAGTTCTAGGTCATCCTGAGGTATAGTAAGACCCTGCCTCAAAAAAAAAAAAAAAAAAAAAGAGTGGATGGATAAGGTCTTCCTGTTTCAAAAAAAAATAGAAAATGGATGGAAAAATTAAGGGATGTGCCTGAGATTTCATCCAAAAGACTTGCCCACAGGGCAGGTTAGACAGGAAGCAGGAGAGTTCTTCATATCTCACATATATGTACCTTTCAGCCTACTACTTCCTGTATCCTTAAATATCACCTGTCAATTGTAGAAAACTATAAAATGAAAAGGGGAGGGTAAAAGCATTAAGAAGCAACTCTGAAAGTAAATGAACATTCCGCAAGCTGTGGAAAGCTTTACACATGAAAACTCTGTGGGTGTCTCCAGTACCTGACATAGCTCGGCTACCACACCCTGCGATCAGTCATTCAGTCTGGATATATTGGGGCTGTGGAGTTGGATCCGCAAGACATAAGAAGAGCACTTGAGGGGCAAGTATTGGGTCCCAATGCCCATCCCAGCACCCATGGAAAATGTCAAAAAAGCCAGGCATGGGAAATCATGCCTGGAACCCCAGTGCTAAGAGAGGTGGAGACAGGAGAATAACTGGAGCTCACTGGTCAGCCAGTCTAACAACAACAACAACAACAAAAAGCAGAAAACTCCAGGTTCAGTGGAAGACTGTCTCAGAGAAATAAGGCAGAAGAACAACAGAGGAGGATCCCTAATGTCTTCGTTCAGTCTCCACAGGTGTGCACAGAAGAGCAGATGCATCTGCACACACATGTATACACCACAAACCACATCACACAACGAAAATTACTGTCAAGCTGAAAGTGAAGCAGAAGCTATAATTTGAATAAATCAAACTTATTCCTAATTTGTTCAAGTTATGTTGACAACTATGGTCATGTAGGACTCCATTGGTTCCCTACCAAAAAAGCAAGTGTGTGTGTGTGTGTGTGTGTGTGTGTGTGTGTGTGTGTGTGTGTTTCCATATAATTGGAATTCACCAGGCAAACATCAACCCATCCATCCCTTCATTTCATTTTATTTGTCATGGATCTAACCTTAGGTAAGATCTTGAGTAACCCAGATATTCCTGAGTTTGCAACTGAATATAAGAAAATTAATTCCCACTATTAGCAGGCCAGGATGGAATGGCTAGATAGAAGCTACCAGGTCTTCAGAGGTACTGTGATATTCTACATCTTCACTGGGAAGAGAACACATTCTATGCATTTTATTGTTCTTGCACCAATGCATACCATGGTATCTTAAACACTTCACAATTAAAATGAAATAGATAGAAGGACAAATAAGACCTTTATTTTCATAAAGTTCTCTCACAAATTTTCATAAGAAAACTACGGCTTCTTGCATTTTTGTGAATGCCCAGCACCAACTGTTAAAGATTTGTTTCAAATGACACCTCCATGTGGCCTTTCCTAACATTTCCTCTTCCCATGGCTCTTGTCTGTGTGGCTATAGCTCCCAAGCCCAACTCCAACCTTTCCATGGAATATGTTTTGTACATCAGCCTTCACTGAGGAGAGGCAAACAATGACTACCGCACATCATAAATATTTACCCACCACAGCTTGTTATTTCCTATGATAACATAATTCCCTAATTTATAAAATAATACAGAATTGTCATTGATGTTACAAACAAATCTGGTTTTCAGCCTCCAATACATGAATTATTTCCAGTAGCTTCCAATCTTGCCAACATATTGAAAATGATGCCTATCAGTATTTTAACTAGTTTTCCTTCCCATTCAGTGAATAATTGCCACAACTGTAGATATGAGCTCATTTGAAAGAATAAAATGAGCTCTCCCTAAGATCATTTAATAGACCTATGCATAATTATCAATTTTCTCTTGAAGCTAACATTTGCTAAAAGAAAGGAAAGATTCTATTAATAATCAAAACACTTGACTTTCTGGACCTACTCCACTTAATGAGGAAAACTCAGTTCTCTGGTCTTGGGTTACTGCCAGGTGGTCTTTTACCAGGAATCACTCTAAACTTCTAATCACAGTTCAACAACCATCTGCCAAATCATATACAAGTATTGATATTTTCCACTCTATAGTTAAATTACATCAAATGTCAATGCAATCAACTCATTAGCGGGCTCACATCGAACCTCAGTGTTCACTACCCACTTCTACACCTCTTTGATTAAGCAATATATGGACCATATTCCCTGTCTGTCTCCTAGCTGATCAAATCAATAATAACACTAATATGGAATCAAATGAGGAAAAAAAAATCAAATGAGCAGAAGAAGGAAGTGGTTGAAAAAAAACAACCTTGTGAATGTCTCAGTTCCATCTTAGGTAGAACATCAATAAACTATGATCTAGCAAGAGAAGCAGATGAAATTACAAAATTGCTTAGAGAATCATTTTAACCGAAAGTCACATGAGGTCATTAAGAAGCTCTGGAATTGCCCTTGGATCACATTCTGCTATCATTCCTCCACCTTCCTTGCTACCTGGGATGTTAAACCTTTCTTGCTGATGCAAAAACCATAAGCAAGTCTTGAGTGTGACTGGCACATGCAGAACCTGAATGCAAGAGGTCACACAGCTGACTGGTATGCTGCCCACTGCTCCAAATTTTATATCTCTTCTGTCCCTCAGTTATTGCCTGACATGATTTAACAACTGTAATTCCTTATTTAACGATGTCAAAGGTTTTTAGGAAATTGACTGTATTTCACCAACGATATATTTCTTCTTGATTACGGAGTGGTTAAAATGATTTTAAACCAAGACAGCAAAATAAAGCAGTAATAAAATCAATAAAAGGTGCTTAAAACATTCCTTCTATTAGGTAATGGCATTTAAAATATCCGTAGCTTGTAATGGCACTTAGGATATGCCCAAAAATCAATGAGCTAAATTACTTATTGAACTAGTTAATTTGAACATTGAGTTTTTTATGTATATTGATAAAATGGGCTACAGACTATGCCAGGCAAGTAGCACTTCCACGTTCATGGTCAGATGTCTCCCTCTGCTGGAGAAAAAAGTTAAACACGCTCTTATAAGTAAAGAACAAAATGGTTTCAAAATTAAAATATGTTACCTTAAAACATCTACAAGACTCTTCTAATTCTTAAAAAAAAAAACTCCCAAAGTTCATCAGAATAATACAAAATCATTCATGGTTTAGAAAAAATACACACATGCACTTTCAAAAATGGTTGTTAAGCTGCACGTGGTGATATCCCAGTACTCAGGAGACTGAGGCAGGAGGATCACAAAAGAGTTCAAAAACAGCCTGGAGTACATAGCAAAACCCTGGCTCAAAAGTAAGTAAAAAAATCATAACATGGAATATAGCATCTTATATTAAAAATTGAATAGCTGATTAAAACCAAATTTTAATTATTTCAAAACTCTTCCTAATTTCCCAAACATCCTTGGGCTTTTGGTATATTAGAAATAAGATTTTTCTAAAAGCCTTGAGTCTTTTCCCTTTGATGTCTGGAGGAAGAAGCTTGAATGCAGTATAAATCTATGCTCAAGGAAAAGTCTACACTCTTAGTAGTTTGATTTGATTTGATCTGAATCGAGTTTGAACTCGCTTTGGGAAAGAAGGGGTTTGAGGAGTCAAGGCAGGAACGCACTGCTTACTTCTGCTCCCTCTGCCTGCACAAGGTGGCAAAAGAGTTCCCAATGCTCTTATTACCTCCCTTTTTCCAGACATCTACTATTTAAAATGCTAAGTACTCTGTTTGAAAAAGACTACTGCTTTTCAATTTCTCCCCCTGCCAGCTCAGCCTTAAGCAGATGTTGGAGTTCTGAAGAGCTTGCCTCAGGACTTTTAACTCTAGCTACAAAGGACAGCTTCAGAAATTATAATAAAAGGTGTTAAAGAGAGAAATGAAGGTGGAGAGGTTATCTGACAATAACCTGAAATTGTGGTTAGTACCTTCTGGAAAATTACCAGAAGCATACCATTTTGATTTTGAAGGGTTTTGTTAGTCTGTCTGTGCCTTTCCTTCTGTAGATCTTATTTGTATTCAAAACAATAGGCTTAAATTTGCATGCACCGACAAGAGAAAATTTTGGTTTGGGTTGGGGTTTCTGTTTTATTTTATTTTTTGTTTTTGAAACAAGCCCTCCCAATATAGCCTCGGGAGAAAAGGCCATATTCAGTACACTACATGTTTGAATCCTCCTGCCTCAGCCTCCCAAATGCTAAGACTACATGAATGGGCCACCATGTTGACAGGAGACAGAAATTGGCTAGGCTGTCAGGGTAACAGAATTCCAAAGTGAATTTTTTTTTCCTTGACTACAAGCGGGAAATGCCATTAAGTCTACAAGGAGAACTGGATTTTTTTCCGATCTCTTTCTGGAGTTGGGGGAGCCATACTCTCCAGAAAGGATTTCTAGATTAAGCTTATACCCTTCCTAGATAACAAAAACTCTTATCCCTACCTGTGGTCTCTGGAAATATAGCCCCATTTCACAGATACCCAGTTATTGTCTCCCCTGGTCTTTGTCACGTAGAAACCTGTGACTATGCTCCTTGGAATGTAGAAATCTGTGCCACTTTCCATAGATATCCTAACCAAAGGCACTTGATAAGTTCGCCTCCGCCCTGAAAACTCCCTCCTGTCCATACAGATGGGAGTCTTTCCCTTTTATTACAGCTACCGAGCTCTAATAAGCTTCTTCTAAAATCTGTATTTCACCCTCCTGTGTTATGTGAATTTCATTTGTTGAATTCATAAGACAAGAACCTGGGAAGGTTGCTGACGCGGTGGAAGCTCTGTGTGACCACGAGTACCCAGCACCTCATCTCCTGAGTCACAGCCCACCTCAAAGTCAACATAAGGCTCCGTCACTCAAAGACATCTCAAAAGTTCCATATCAATATTTTTGCTAAAAATAAAATTTTAAATATCTTTGCTCATTCTATATGAAAGATAGGTAGGGGTGTGTGTGTGTGTGTGTGTGTGTGTGTGTGTGTGTGTGTGTGTTCAGGGACAGAATCTATACCGAAAATTACAGAAAATACTGTTATTTTTTTTGCATGCTGAAAGATTACTAATCAACACACTATAGTTTGTAACATGCTACCCAAGTTATACATCGTAGTTCCCAAACAGCTGGCTCTTTCTTGGTACAAATATTTAAAAGATGGCTGAACTATGGCCCTAGTCTGCACACATACCCTAAGACAGAAGAGGCACACATCATACAAAATGTTAGCACTGCGCATGCTCAGTACTGAAACAGAAACACTGAATGTTCAGGAACTGGACCTTGGAGGAGGACCACCTCAGCCTAAGGCACAAGGAAAGCTTCCAGAGAGACACAACCTTCTGTAAGAGCCTAGACAAAGGCCCAGAAGGCTCCCAATGTGTCAAGGGCCAATTGAATAAACACAGAAGAAAGCAAATAGCTAGAATAGTAGAGAGTAAGAGCTGCAGAAAATGAAGCCAGAGGGTTGGAAGAGCCCAATTTGAGAAGAGCCTTGAGTACTGTCCTAAAGTTTAGATTTTATCCTATAAGCCTTGGAAAGATTTTGATAGATTTTTTAAAATTTTTCTATGAAGAAATATTTTTTTCTGGGCTGGAGAGATGGCTTAGCGGTTAAGCGCTTGCCTGTGAAGCCTAAGGACCCTGGTTCAAGGCTCGATTCCCCAGGACCCACGTTAGCCAGATGCACAAGGGGGCGCACGCATCTGGAATTCGTCTGCAGCGGCTGGAAGCCCTGGCACGCCCATTCTCTCTCTCTCTCTCTCTCTCTCTCTCTGCCTCTTTCTCTGTCTGTCACTCTCAAATAAATAAAAATAAACCAAAAAAATTTTAAAAAAAAAAGAAATATTTTTTCTTTCTCTTCTTTCCTTTTGTCTTTCTGTTTCCTCCTTCTCTTTCCTTTTTTCTTATTTATTTAGTTAGTTACTTAAGACAGAGAGAGGGAGAAAAAGAGAGAGACTGGGCATGCCAGGGCCTCAAGCCACTGCAAACAAACTCCAGATACATGTGCCATCATGTGCATCTAGCTTACAAGCAAACTGGAGAATCAAACTTGGGTCCTTAGGCTTCACAGGCCTTACCATTAAACCATCCCTCCAGCCTGATTTTGATACATTTTTAAGGAAGTAACATTTCCTCTTTACTTTGAAGGGCAAACATGCCTTTTCTGAATGGGATGTGGGGGCACACACTTTTAATGCCAGCATTTGGGAGGCCAACACAGAGGATTGCTGTGAGTTCAAGGACAGCCTGAAACTACATAGTGAATTCCAGGTCAGCCTGGGCTAGAGTGAAACCCTACCTTGAAAAACCAAAAAGAAAAAGAGGAAGAAAAAGGAAGAGGAGGAGGAGAAAGCAAGAAAGAAAGTCTACCAGAAAGGAAGAAGGGAGGGAAGGGAATGAATTACAACAATTTCTACCCAAGAGTCATTTTGATCAGAGTGCTCTCCAAAATGGACCCTACAGATCATCCAACAAGTGCACGTTGGGACTCTGAGCTACTTGCTGCTCCAACCCCAGCTCAGCCCAGCAGCTTCGGCCAGTGAACCTTGTGACTTACCCACATGCTGCACCCATCATTGCAGCTGATGGTTGCTTTGGAGGGGTGTTGTGATTTTACTCTTGTTTACTTCTTAAACCCAAGCTGTTGGCTCTCTCTTTGAAACCCACTTTTGATTTTATCTAAATCAGTGTCTACCAAATTGTAATTTCTAAGACCCCAAATAAAGCTGTTTTGTACTTAACTGACTCAATATCGATTATCAATTGCCAGTACTTGAAATAATCTTGATGAGCCGATACAAGGCACAGCAGATAACTGCTGTGATAAGGAGCCAAGTGCAGAAATGGAGAGGAGTGGAGGGGACGTCAGAACAACAAAGAACCACAGTGAACTTGAAAACTTCTCCTCAGCTGACTTCAAAAGAAGAAAATTGCTTAGGTTATATGAACCATGCAGTGATTTTTAAGACGTTTGACCTGTCATGTTCTTGCATAGAGCAAAAAATTTATAGTGTTTTCTTTGTCAAGCCTTGCTCTATTTGTTCAGCTTTACTAAAGTACAATTACCAAATAAAAATTACACGTTTTTTATTTCATTATAAGTATAGATTGTAATTAAGTGTTCACCTAAAGTGCACAATGTAATTGTTTTGGTATACATATACATTGTAAAAATGACTACCACAGCCAATTCACATAGCTATTACTTCCTTGTGTATTTGGTGAGAACATTTAAGATCTAATTTCAATTTTCTTTTTTGACTTTTTGAGATAGGGTCTCATTATGTAGCCCTGGCTGGCCTGGAACTCATTATGTAGTACAGGTAATCCTCCTGCCTCCACCTCCTCAGTACTGGGTTTGGAGGCATGAGCCACCACACCTGGCTTAAGATCAATTGTGGGAAGCCATGCTGGCTTTATCAGGCTTTGCTGTGTCAGCTACTGTGGGAAGCCTTGCTGGCTTTATCAGGCTTTGCTGTGTCAGCTTGTTTACTGCTTTTGTATCCTAATTGTCTGTGCATGAACACATGATGTTATCCTAACATGGCTGCTCACCTATCCCGATTGGGTGATGCATAGTCAGCTGATGAGACTTAAGCCAATCAGACGACACTGCACAATCATCTGACCACTAGTATATAAGCTTGGGGCTCTGTAGGGTCAGGGTCCTTCTCTCTTTCAGTCTGGAGCTCCCAATAAAGTGTGCTTGAGAAGAATCCTGTTGTTGTTGTTCTTCCTGCTGGCGGGAGGGGCGCAACAAGTGGTGCCGAAACCCGGGAACTTGTCAACAAACGGCCAATTGAGAGGACCCCTAAGGATACTTCCGAGGGAGGATTCAGAACTCAACACACGGAGCGGCGGTACCGGTAAGTTCCCCTGGTGCTATATGATAAGTTTTGGCCTGTAACTGATCTCTAAGTAACATACATAAGGTTGCAAAATGGGACAACACCACTCCACCTTTTTGGAGCCACTTCAGGAAGTACTAACACAACGTAGACTTAAGATTTCAGATAAAACTCTTAAAGGGTTTTTGGAAGAAGTGGCTATGATAGCGCCTTGGTTTGAGCTGACTGGAGGTTTAAATTTGACCTGCTGGGATAAATTAGGCAGAGACATTGACCGTGAGTCAGAAACGCGAAAGTTGCGCGCAGGTACACAGCCCTTATGGCGTTTGGTGCGATCCTGTTTGGAGGACAAACATTGTGAAGAAGTGATCAGGGAAGGTCAACGCATATTAGCACATCATCAAGATAGTATGTCAGAGTCTGAAGAAAGTAAAAGGGGAAAACAAAAAAAGGTTAAAATAAAAAGAGAACCTAGGTTTCAAATAGAACAGAATAAAAGTGCGCAGAATAAAAATGAATCACAAAAGGAAGGGCCAAATTCAGGTCCTAAGTTATATCCAGATTTAATGGAACTTGCAAATTTATATATAGAAAGTTCTAGTGAATCTGAGGGAGAAGAATTAACTCCAGAGGAAGAACAGGATTTTGAGGAAGTAGAGACTGAATGTGGTCGGGAGTGTTCTAGACCCAGACAAGATGGCGTCTTTGCTTCTCCTCCAGCTTATGCTTCTATGAGTAAAAGGTGTAAACAACAAGATGGCCGACTTCCGTTTGGGGCACGTCCTTCATCCGGATGTAGTCTGATAAAACCAGATACTTGGAAAAAGCTGGCTAGTGCTTATCCAGTCTTTGAGGATCCTAATACCAATAATAGATATCATGAAGCTATAGGATATAAGGATGTACTTGAAAATGTCTGGAAAGGCCCGGATCCAGTTATAGCCAGATCCAGGGGAGCTGTTTGTGTTTTTCCACAGGGCCAAGCTGATCCTATCTGGGTGCCAGAGCGGTTGACTCGAATCGTGCGTCATGAGACAACAAGGAATGACAACCTCCGTATTACTACTGATGATCCTGAGCCTGTTCCTGCCGATGATGATAAAGGGAATTAAGATACAGTTTTGGGCTGTGGCCAGAACATGGCCTGTCCCTATGCCAGTTCATTCATATTCTAGTGTCTTACCTACTCTATTTTCCACATCTTGCCAAGGGGAAATGCCTTGCATCAGGGATCCTATGCAAACACCAACAATTTATAATCAAACTTCTTTTCATCTGAATGGCACTTTGTGTTTTTTCCAGGGTAATAAGAACCTAGCTCCCCCATGTATTGTATTACAAAAACAAAATCTTAGTGCTTGGCAGGACCCATTAGAAAAGTCTAAAGTTGATATGAGTATAATACTTGCAACTTTAACTCAGATTACTAAGAAAAAACAAAATGGGTCAGGAGAGGGAGGTAATGTTACAAATGTTAATATTACCACATTATTGATACAGAGTGAAGTGACTGTCCCTTCTAGACAGCCCAATCTTAAGATATATGCTAGTAATGTAAAAGGTGCTCCCTGGTGTGAACCTAATTATGCATTTCCTCCGATTTTTACTCCATGTCAGAGTTCAGATAAAATCCAGAAACAGATCTTACAGGGATTTCAAATGACCCCTCCATTAAGGCGTTACCAATTTAAAAGTAAAGGAGATGATACTCTTAGTAATAGTGCTGGTTGGCCCTGGTATAAATGGCTTCTGTCCAATGAGGCCGGTGCAATGGCAGATGTGTCAGCTTTAGCAGGATTATTGGGAACTAAACATGCATTATGGAATGTTTCAGCAGTTAGAGTTAATATAAATGATAAAATTTATATTAAAGACATAAATAAAAATCACCAATGGATTAATAGTAGCTTTAATCCAGCCTCAATTTGTGTACAAGCTCCATTCTTTTTTCTGACAGCAAATGTTAGCACTAACATCTCTTTGATAGATTGTAGAAATATCACATGTTGGCTTGCAGAGTGCTGGAATGCTAGAGTTAATCTAGCTTTAATAGTAAAATTACCTACTTTTGTCCCCATTCCAGTAGAGGCGGATCCAAATACCTTTCCTTTAGTAGGACTTATTCGTCATAAAAAAGATTTTGGTATTACTGCAGCAATCATTTCCGCCATCGTCATTTCAGCTGCAGCAGCAACTACTGCTGCTATTGCCATGACATCTCAGGCCCAAACTGTGGAAGTTGTTAATAATATAGTAGAAAAGACTTCTACAACATTAGAAACACAAGAAGCAATTAATACACACCTTCTTACTGGTATTCATCTAGTCAATCAAAGAGTAGATTTGGTGCAGAATCAAGTAGAGGAATTATATAAAATAATACAACTTGGATGTGTGTCTCAGTATCAACATTTGTGTATTACTCCTTTGCAATTTAATTTTACTGCTTCTTTTAATCAGAGTCGCAAGCTAGCTGAATTTTTGGCAGGAAACTGGACGCGTGAAGGAGAGCAGCTATCTCGGAAGTTACTGTTCCAGATTGTACAGCTGAATGGAACTCATTTGGAGCCAATCTCTTTGGGAGATTTTACTTCTTGGTTATCTTCTGCATTTTCTTTCTTTAAGGAATGGGTGGGGGTGGCTATGTTTGGAGCAGCCCTTTTGTGTGGTATGGTGTTCTGTCTCTGGCTTATCTGTCGAATCAGACGACAACGTCACCAGGATAACATAAAGATTGTTCAGGCACTTATAGCTTTGGATCAAGGAGCATCTCCACAAGTGTGGCTGGCAAGCCTGCAAAATGGTTAGTTCCACCCTGCTTACTGTAAGGCCTTTGCACACCAAGTGACCTTGTTGTCATTGCACCTTGGAAGGCTTACATTCCTGCATGAGCAGCCTTTACACCCTGAAGGGATTTTTCCATTGCACTCGGGAAGGTGCTGAAGCAGGCTTTTGGTCTTGGGCTCTACCCTTAATCGGACTGGCCATCATGAGGGCTGGTCCTGGATCGGGTATCCTGAGGTTCAAAACAATTTTTAAAGGGGGAACTGTGGGAAGCCATGCTGGCTTTATCAGGCTTTGCTGTGTCAGCTACTGTGGGAAGCCTTGCTGGCTTTATCAGGCTTTGCTGTGTCAGCTTGTTTACTGCTTTTGTATCCTAATTGTCTGTGCATGAACACATGATGTTATCCTAACATGGCTGCTCACCTATCCCGATTGGGTGATACATAGTCAGCTGATGAGACTTAAGCCAATCAGACGACACTGCACAATCATCTGACCACTAGTATATAAGCTTGGGGCTCTGTAGGGTCAGGGTCCTTCTCTCTTTCAGTCTGGAGCTCCCAATAAAGTGTGCTTGAGAAGAATCCTGTTGTTGTTGTTCTTCCTGCTGGCGGGAGGGGCGCAACAATCAATTTTCTATTTTTTTGTTTTTTAAACTTTTTATTGGCAACTTCCATAAATATAAATAATATGCCATGATCATAATCCACTTTAAAATCAATTTTCTAAGCAAGCTTCAAGTACAGAGCACAGTACTGCTAACTATATTTGGTTGTATTTCTATTTGTGGATTGGTCCCCGGGTCTGAGCATGCTAGGCAAGCACTATCACTGAGCTACATTCCCAGCCCTTACTTAGTTACCTGTATTTTTTCTAAACAGGATCCAGGCCTAATGAAGGCTGAGGTAGGAGGATTCTAAGTTCAAGGCCTGCCTGGGCTATATAGTGAGACTCTGTCTCAAAATAAAAACTAAAATGAAAAAACAAATAAATAAAAATTTAATAAAAGTAGAGCAAGGCCTAAGAATATAGCTCAGTAGTAGAGTGTTTCCCTGGTATGTATAAAACTTTAGTTTCAAAGTCCAGTATTGCATTAAAAAAAATGACCTACTAACTTCAAAGTGATTTCACTTATTTCAAAATCTTTTCAAGCTAGGCGTGGTGGTGCACACCTTTAATCCTAGCACTTGGGAGACAGAGGTAGGAGGATCACTGTAAACTAGAGACTAGCCTGAGACAACATAGTGAATTCCAGGTCAGCCCTGGCTACAGCAAGAAGGCCCTACCTCAAAAAATAATCTTTCCGGGCTGGAGAGATGGCTTAGCGGTTAAGCGCTTGCCCGTGAAGCCTAAGGAACCCGGTTCGAGGCTCGGTTCCCCAGGTCCCATGTTAGCCAGATTCACAAGGGGGCGCACGTGTCTGGAGTTCGTTTGCAGAGGCTGGAAGCCCTGGTGCGCCCATTCTCTCCCTCTCCCTCTCTCTCTCTCCCTCTCTCTCTCCCTCTCTCTCTCTCTCTCTCTCTCTCTCTCTCTCTCTCTCTCTCTCTGTGTGTGTGTGTATGTGTGTGTGTGTGTCTATCGCTCTCAAATAAATAAATAAAAAATTTAAAAAAAAATAATAATCTTTCCAACAGAGCTGGGATGTAGCCCAGTGATGGAGCATTTGCCTGGTAAATGTAATGCCTCAGGTTCAATCCCCAGCACCTCAAAATAAGCAAGTCTTGGTTGAAATCAGTGACTGACACCCTTCTGAATACACATATTCTTTCTCAAATCAGGCATGGTGGCACACACTTGTAATCTGTAATCCCAGTTGAGATTAAAGCAGAGAATTGCCACAAATTCAAAGCCAACTGAGGCCAGGGCAGTGGCAGGCCTTGACACTCCTATTTTCTCTTTCTCTCTCTCTCTCTCTCTCCCTCTCTCTCTCTCTCTCTCTCTCTCTCTCTCAGAGTTATGGGTGTTATAACTAGCTCCCCCTTGCTAGTGTTTGGCACGCTCTCCTGTTCCTGTTGTTCACCTTATGTTGACCAGGAGGTGATGTCCACCTTCTACTCATGTCATCATTTTCCCTGCCATCTTGGAGTTTTCCCTCAAGTCTATAAGCCAAAATAAACCTTTTTTTCCCACAAGCTGCCCTTGATTGGGTCATTTCTGACAGCAATGCAAACATGACTGCAATAGTAATGTTGGTGCCAGAGAAGTGGAATTGCTACTAGACATCTGACTATGTGGCTTTGGCCTTGTAGAACTGATTTTCAAAAGGAATGTGGAAGGATTTGAAACCTTGGCCTAAGAGATGCCTTGCAGTGCTGTTAAGTATAGCTTGATGGCCTATTCTGGTCAGAGTTGAAAGACCTGAATGCAGTAGGAACTATGGACTGTGAGATTTGGCTTATTATGGTAAGAAAGCTTTGCCTGGACTGGGCAGTTTGTGAGAGAGGCTTGCTGTTATGCCTGTGTTCTGAGAAGTTGTGCAGGGTTGCTTTATGTAGAAATGGACTGGTGTGAGCAGAGGGATATGGCACTGAAAAAATGAAATTGTTGGGCCTAACCTGCTATCCATTTACCTGCAATTGTTTGAGAGATTACAACCATTGAGATTGGGCCAGCTGACCTGCACTGGGGCAATAGGAAGAACATTGACTCTTTTGAAGGGGCTGAGTGCTCAAGGAGTGTCTTGTTCTTCAAAGTCTGCTTTATTCCCCCCTGGATTAACAAATTGACACCCCACCTGGTATTGCAGAGTATAAGAAATACAGGAAAGAGCCGGGCGTGGTGGCGCACGCCTTTAATCCCAGCACACGGGAGGCAGAGGTAAGAGGATTGCCAAGAGTTCGAGGCCACCCTGAGACTCCATAGTGAATTCCAGGTCAGTCTGGGCCAGAGTGAGACCCTACCTCGAAAAAAAAAAAAAAAAGAAAAAAGAAATACAGGAAAGAAAGGGCCATTGAGTTTTCAAAACGGTTTGTGTTTTGGAAATGGCCATGGGCAGTGTGAAGAAGGTTTGCCGGATGCCTGCTTGGAAACACAATAGCGCCATGAGGATGAACCATGGGTTGCAGTGGAGCCCCAGTGGAGATGCTGGGACCATGAGATGGCTGCTAAGGAAAGCTGCTGGCCCCAGATGAAGTTTTCCAGGACTGTGAGTAGCCTAGCTGGAGGGGCAGAATTAGAACTCCAGAGACTTGTTGCTAGTTATAATTATCAGACTTGGCGATTTGTCACTTACTAGAGTTGTTGGAATTGGAACTACAGAGTTTGATGTTTTCCCTGTTTAAATCTTGTGTTGATTGAATATCCCTTTGCTATTCCCAATGCCATCTTTTGCAGTGTGAGTCTTTATTCTCTGTCATTATGGTTTTGAGGGAGATTTTTTTTTTTTTTTTTTTTTTTTTTTGGTATTATTGCTCAGTTAAAAGAGTTTGTATGCCGGGCGTGGTGGCACACGCCTTTACTCCCAGCACTCGGGAGGCAGAGGTAGGAGGATCGCTGTGAGTTCAAGGCCACCCTGAGACTACAGAGTTAATTCCAAGTCAGCCTGGACCAGAGTGAGACCCTACCTCGAAAAACCACAAAAAAAAAAAAAGTTTGTACTATGGGGATGTTTGAACATCATTAGGATTGATAAAAACTATGAGGACTCTTAAAATCATACTGAAATGCATTGTATTTTATATCATGTGTAGATATCAGTTTATGGGGGCCAGGAGTAGATTATGGCAGTTTGATTCTGGTGTCCCCATAAACTTAGGTATTCTGAATGCTAGTCTCCCCTGCTGATGGCAATTAGAAATCCACGCCTCCTGGAGGCGGTGTGTTGTTGGGGCGGGCTTATGGGTGTTAGTGCCAGTGTCCCCATGCTAGTGTTGGGCACACTCTCCTGTTGCTGTGGTCCACCTGATGTTAGTGAGGGGGTGATGTCCGCCCTCTCCTCATGCCATCATTTTCCCCTGCCATGATGGAGTGTCCCCTCAAGTCTGTAAGCCAAAATAAACCTCTTTTTTTTTCCCACAAGCTGCTCTTGGTTGGGTAATTTCTACCAGCAATGCAAACCTGATTGCAACATCTGTTTTCAGACCTTGAACTTTTTTTGTACTATGTCTATAGATCTGAATCTAAAAGCCAGCTCAAACAGAGAAGGAAAATAATGTTTCATCTTATATTATCATAGAAAACCACACTGATGGGCTAGAGAGATGGCTTAGCGGTTAAGCGCTTGCCTGTGAAGCCTAAGGACCCCGGTTCGAGGCTCGATTCCCCAGGACCCACGTTAGCCAGATGCACAAGGGGGCGCACACATCTGGAGTTCGTTTGCAGTGGCTGGAGGCCCTGGTGCGCCCATTGTCTCTCTCTCTCCTTCTCTCTGTGTCACTCTCAAATAAATAAATAAAAATTAAAAAAATTTTTAAAAAGAAAGCCACACTGAAAAGAACGAAAATGAGAGGGGGCCACAGGTGTGGTGGCTCACACCTGTAATTGCAACTCTGGGAAGGCAGGAGAATCACTGCAAGTTCCAGTTCAACCTAAATTACCTAGTGAGTTCAGTGATACAGCACTTGCCAAGCATGTGCAAGGCCCTGGTTCTGATCCCCAGCATTAAAAAATAATTGCTTATCTATGTTAACTTGATGAATTCATTTTATTAAAACTGGCATTGTGCATAATGGAAGAGATAAATTAAAGGTCTATAGTGAGGCTCCAGCCAAAGTGGTTCCCAAGGCTGGGTCTGACCTCCTGGGTTTTCTTTCAATAGCCACTGTTACAAGTGCTCCGGTACCAATCTTAAAGTGTCTCACTTTAATCACAGCAGCCTCCAACACTGATCCTGAAAGAAAATTAACTCTTCAGAGGGGCGATTTCCTACCATCTCTGCTCCGCAGTCTCTCTGGGCCTCATCCAAGAGAGGTGAGCTGTGCTCCATGGCAGCCACCTTCCGGCCCTCGTGGCACAGTGGAAAATGACTTTCTAACATATTTGTACTGTGCAAGGGTTCCTGTGGAGAGTTCTATTTCCTAGATATGAACTAGAAATTGCTGTAATTTTTTCAGTTCTTTTTAATTTGCAGTTAAATGAAATATGACAACAACACAATGAATAACAAGCATGTCAGATCCAAGGCCAACATGCAGGGCCATCACTTGTGGAAAGCACAACAGGAAGAAACCTTTGCAAACAAACCAAGTCTTCCTGCAACAGTCAGCTTTGGCAAACATCAAAATGATCACAAGCACAATTTTAGTGAAAGAAATTCTAAAACATACAATTTTCATAAACCAAAAATACCTCAGGCAAAAGATAAAGGAACAGAAATACTTGGTCAAAGGCAAAAGTGATTTTCATCTCATTTCTGCCGGGTTACTTAAAATATAAACACTAGGTAATAAAAATAAAAATTCTTATTAACCTGTCACAAATTAGAATAGTGATGGTACATCTATGTGCTAACAATGACCATGACATCTATTGAGTCCTTGCCTTGCTCCAAAAGCTGTGCTAAGCTCTGTACATATGTCACAGGATAGATTTGTTCCTGTTGCTGTCTTGTTCT
Source organism: Jaculus jaculus (assembly GCF_020740685.1). NCBI lineage: Eukaryota > Metazoa > Chordata > Mammalia > Rodentia > Dipodidae > Jaculus > Jaculus jaculus. Next base: position 277,387,496 of record NC_059102.1, read on the forward strand.
GCCTTCTATAGACAGCATCCTGTGTACACACACCACCACCACCACCCATACTGCACATGCATATACACACAAACTACCACCACCCACACTACCCATGCTGTGGTGGTTTGATTCAGGTGTCCCCCATAAACTTAGGTGTTCTGAATGCTAGATCCCCAGCTGATGGAGATTTGGGAACTAACGCCTCCTGGAGGCAGTGTATTGTTGGGGATGTGCTTATAGGTATTATAGCCATTTTCCCCTTGGCAGTGTTTGGCATACTCTCCTGTTGCTATTGTCAATCTGAAGTTGCCCAGGAGGTGATGTCCACCCTCTGTTTGTGCCATCATTTTCCCTGCCATCCTGGAGCTTCCCCTCGAATCTGCAAGCCAAAATAAACCCTTTTTCCCACAAGCTGCTCTTGGGTGGTTTTCTGCCAGCAAGGCAAACCTGACTGCAACACATACATACATATATATATACATACATACAGACAGACAGACAGACAGACAGACAGACAGACACACACACACCACCACCACCCATACTACATATGTATACATACACACATGCACACTCGCACACTCTAAACAACAGCACCTTTACCCCTTCCCACCAGGTGAGATCCAGGTAATTCATCCCAGCTGTCCCACTCAAAACGGAGCCTAAACTAAACATAAAACGCTGTTCCCTTGGACACAGGGTTGGTTCAGAGCTGGCCCCTAATGCTGGCAGAGCCAATTTCATAAATTAATGACTGGAGTTCAAGTACTCTGTTCCTTTACTGATATAAGCCAAGGACTATCTGTTGTCATCTGTTTCCTAGTCACTGGTAGGAAATTCATCTAAACTGGACCCAAATCCCTAAGGATGCTGAAAGGTGGAAGAAGAAATCTCATTTGAGCTCATGGAATCCACAGGACATGCAACATAAAGATAATGAATTTCCCTTTGTATTTCAGCCCATTAAAGTAGTGCCTACTTGCTAAAAGCCAAGAATGACCTAAACAGACACATTAGCATTGTTGTGTGACATGTGAACAAAGGTCTGCTCACCCCATAGGGCAACAATGACAGATTAAAGACACTATTCTATTCCTCTGTCTTTGTGAACCAATGCATTTATTAGGCTTAGGTGACTTAAAGGCAAATGCCTCATGGAAAAGCCCACCCCAGCATGGTGATGACTCACAAAAGCTGCAACACTGGAGGCCCTCTGCTCAATTTACAGGCAGCTCCAGCGAAAGGTCTCCTCTCTTCAGCAGGTTTTTTACCTCTTTTATATTCTGGAGGATGGGCCTGTGACTCTCTAAGCTTCCTAAGGCGCATGAGTTTTATTACTTTACTGAGCATTGTCAGTCCCTTAGTTTCCAGAGTCCTGTGAGTCTTTGAGATCCCTCCAGGGACAAAGGTTTAAATTCAGAGGAATAGCTAACTACTCAATAGTATATTTTATCCCCTCTTCCATATGAGGATCCCAAAGGTATAAAAACATGTAGGTCTGTCTGTTGCTGGCAGCTATACTATTCACTATTTTCTACTGGTCTACTAGTAAAACAACAGTTTCAGTGACTTCAACCTAAAAAATAATAGTATAGCTGGGTATGGTGACACATGTCTTTAATCCCAGTACTAGGAAGGCAGAGGTTGAGGGATTGCTGTAATTTTGAGGCTAGCCTGGTACTACAGAGCTTATTCCAGGTCAGCGTGGGCTATACAAGACCCTACCTTGAAATATATACATATATATTAGGAAAATTATAACACAAAGAGGAATAGAGAGAGAAAGACAGAGGGAAAGAGAAAACAAGAAGTGCCCACTGGCGCATTACTGGCATGAAAGTTAGGGGGAAACCAACTACTCTGGATTTGGAGCCTGCTCCATGGGAGGGAATTCATGCCTAGAACTGAAACCTTAGTCAAAAGCTTATGGCTGGCAAGGTCATAGGCCATAAAGAGAAAGGTACTACAGTTGTTTGGCTAAATAGATATGTTGTTTCCAACCAGCTGCCCTATAAGCATTCATGTTTATGTCCATAGATTAGTGCTGCTCTCACTTTTGCTTAGAGAAGTTTCTTTTTGCAGATAGTAGTGACAACTGGAGAGACTCAGAATTTGTCAAAGTGCTAAGAAGTAATAGTTGAGTGTCCACTCAGTGGAAATGAGACATCTATGTCACGCCTCCCAAGCCTCAGGGACCACTATGAAAGAGGGGATAGAAAGAATGTAAGAGCCAGATAGGGAGGAATACTTTGGGATGCTCTTTTCCAGATATGAAGTGGCCATTTCATTCAAGACCTCACGGTGGCTATTGCTACTTGCAGACTATTGAACCATCAACATTCTTTCAGGAATGATGCAGAAGGACAAACAAGAAGACATCAAAAGGAGACTAGCTAGAAAGAAAAGGGGGTTCAGTTCAGTGTAAGAGGGACAGAGGGGGAGACAAAAGAAGGCAATGAGAGGGGATTATGGTCAAAATACATTATGTACATGTATGAAAATTATCTCAACTAAAAACTTTTGAAAGGCTCATGAGATGGATCAGTGGTTAGAGGCACTTGTTGGCAAAGCCTAACAGGCTGGGTTCGAGTCCCCAGTACCCACATAAAGTCAGTTGCAAAGTACTTATCATCACTCAAGTACAACCACTGCTAACCATTTGGTGTATTTCTTTACAGGCCTTTTTCTGAAGCATTATCTAATCATATTTCATATTAATATTTGAGTATTCATACAGTACCATTTTTAAACGTGTATCTCATGTTCCTTACATTTATTAAGAGTTCCACATTACTGTATAATACAGTATGTAGAAAAATAGAAGCCCCGCCCTTGAAGAGGTTCAGTTGTAAGTAGAGGATGACAGACAAATTGAAACCACACATGTAATCACTTAGGCTTCCTCAAAAGTATGAGATTTAAAACATTCAGAATCAACTTAAAGGTCAGCATAGTTTGCACAAGAGCTCTTATTCATACTAATATTAACTTTCTTGTACTTCTGGAAAGAATCAAAAGTAAAATATAAAATTATTAAAAAGTCTCTTAAAACATGGCTTTGAGAATTTCATGGCTTCAACATTATTTATGACTGAGAGCTATTCTGTGTCTGACATTGGCCTACCTTGAGATGCTGCCTCAGTTCATTTTCTATTGACACAACAAAATACTTGAGGCTGAGTACTTTATAAGGAAAAGATTAGTTCATGGTTTGGGAGGCTAGAAGTCTAAGATCAGGAAGCCTTGCTGACAGAGACATCTCAGTGCTTGGAGTGGGCTCAGAAGAGATCACAATGTAAGCCGGGAAGCCAGACAACCTCAGAGTTCAGACTCAGTCTTTTCATAACAAACCATTCTTGTGAGAACAAGGATCCCATGAGAACTGCATGAACATCTTCTGAAGCTGATGACTCTGATGACCTAAGAAAGTCCCACCAGGCCCTACTTTCCCCACAGAAACTGACCCTCAGCAAGTATAGACAGCTCAGTGAGGAGGGTCCTCAGCACAGTGAGGGTGGAGAAGAGAGGACTTAAGAGGATAAACCTGATGGGAATATGACCACTTTGTAATAATGTCTATATTTTAAAGTTCCCAATAAAACATTACTTTTTAAAAAGTTCCACCTTCAACATGGCTATACTGAAGACCAACCTTCCAGCATATGACTTTCATATAACCATATCCAAACCACAACAAGTACAAAATCTCTACCTTCTAAGACCCCTCATTCTACTGTGGGAGCCTAGAAATAAATAGGGACAGGATAAGAAGAGTACTTGAATAAAATTATCCTGTCTTCAGCAAGGTTCCTGAACTGAGACAGCCAGGATGAGTGAAAGGCTCTCTAGACAACAGAGAGAAGGACATGATGGGCAAAGAGAGAGAACATGCAGAGGTACCAATCCACAAGCAGCAGTGCACAGTAGGAGATGACCACCATGTAGGTGGAGCAGGAAGAAGCTACAAAAGGCGAGGCTAGAAAGTGATGAGCCTCTCAAGGCATCTTCAGGAACAGACTCTCATGGACCACTTAGGTCTCTGTGGAAAAGGAGCAGAAAGGGGCTGGAGAAATGGCTCAGTGACTAAGGCCCTTGCCTGCAAAGCCTAACAATCCAGGTTCAGTTCCCTAGTACCCAGGTAAAGCCAGATGCACAAAGTGGTGCATGCATCTGAAGTTCATTTGCAGCAGTTGGAGGCTTTAGTGTGCCCATTCTCTCTCTTGCTCTGTCTCTGTTCCTCTCTGCTTGAAAATACATGTATATAAAAAGTCTAGAGTGGAAGCCACCTCCCCATTTCTAAGTCAGGCCGGCTCAAGCATCCTGTGTTATACAGTTCAGCCACGCACAGACGGACATGGCCACACCTCTTAATTGTGCGTCCTGTCCATGCCATGGTGGCTCAGGCAGTCAAATCTGAAAGCTTTTATTCCCCTGTCCTCTAAGCCAGCAAATAATCATGGCTGTGCCCAAGTAGACACGGGGCAACCTTACTCTTGCAGAGTCCTAAAGAAAGCATAGGACAGAACTCCCTGCCGTCTGGGACGCTCACTCGTCCAGCACACCTCCTGCTCTCCATGACTAAACCCAAAGAGAAAAGCTGGAACACTCACATGAAAACACCTTCTCCTTCATTCCTCACTTTCCTTGGGAAAAAGGGGGACCAGGTCTAGGGTTTTGTTGTTGCTTTGTTTCACTTTCCTTACACTGTCTTTTCGTTGGCCATGACTTTAGCTAAGACTTAGTGGGAGCAGGCTATTTCTCTAAACTGTAGAAAGGTCCTATGAACTGAGAGCTCCAATCTAGGTTAAAAACAAAGAAATTTTAGAGGGGATGGTCCAGCTGGTAGATTACCTAGCAATCACATAGCCCTAGGTTTGATTCCAGCCCAGCATAAACTAGGCTTGGTAACACTCCCTATAACCCCTACACTTGGGAAGTGGAGACAGGAGGATCAGAAGTTTAAAGTCATCCTTGGCTACACTGTGAGTTTGAGGCCAGCCTGGGTATATGACATCTGGTCTCAAAAAAAAAAAAAAAAAGTTAGAAAATTCTCTCTCAAGATGGCTCAGTAGTTAAGTGTATTTCCTGCACAAGCATGAAATCTTGAGGAAACATGATACTACCCAAGTTCAAATCTTTAGAACCCATGTAAACAACTGTAAACAAGCCAAACATATCTGTCACCCCCAGATCTCTGTGGGGAGTAAAAGCCAGAGAATTGCTGGGGTTCTTGAACAGCAGGCCCCAGAAACAGTAAGAGACTTTGTCACAAGGGAAAACAGGCAGGTTAGTGATGGAGGGGGACACCCAACATTTTCCTCTGACTAGATCACTGGCACCCCAAGTGAGCACACTAGGTATAGCACAACACATACATGTGCATACAACACACTACATTGCACATACTGTAGGCATGCAAAAAATGCATATATTGGGCTGGAAAGATTGCTCAGTGGTTAAAGGCACTTGCTTGAAAAGCATGATGATCCGGGTTCAATTCTCCAGGACCCACATAAAGCCAGATGTCAAGTGATGCATGCATATGTAGTTTATTTGCAGTAGCAAGAGGCCCTAGAGAACACATTCTCTCTTTCTCTCTCTCTCTCTCTCTCTCTCTCCCTTCTTTGCATATAAATAAATAAAAATATTATATTATATATGTGTGTGTGTATATCAAGACTATGTCCTAGGTTGTAGAGCTACCGACTTTATGAAATAGTCCCTGTTTCCATGTCTGCAGCTAAATAAATAGGTTTTCTCTTTCTAACTTGCTCTTCATGATACACACCCTTCTCGCAGATGGATGCCACCCATAAACTAGAGCAAATGTTTGTATGGGAAAAGCACATTAATTATTTCCAAAAGACTGCCTCCATTACAACAGACAGACAAGTTCATTATAACACAATCACAGTCAAATACACATAGACACATATTTATACTCCTAAAGTGCTTTTAGCAGGCATATACTACTAATTAAAGTCTTATTTTTTCATTCCATGATATTTCCTTGTATATCATTAACTTTCATTGATTAAAACAAAAAACTAGGGGGTTGAAGAGATTGCTTGGTGGTTAAGGCACATGCCTGCAAAGCCTATGGACCCAGGTTCAATTACCCAGTACCCACTTAAAGCCAGATGCACAAAGTGGCACATGCATCTGGACCTCGTTTGCAGTGGCTAAAGGTCTTGGCATACATAGTCTCTCTCTTCTCTCTTTCTGTTTCTCTCTTTCAAATAAATAACATTTTTAAAAAATCAGGGGCTGGAGAGATGGCTCATCAGTTAAGCGCTTGCCTGTGAAGCCTAAGGACCGCAGTTCAAGGCTCAATTCCCCAGGACCCACATTAGCCAGATGCACAAGGGGGCGCACGCATCTGGAGTTCGTTTGCAGTGGTGGGAGGCCCTGGTGTGCTCATTCTCTCTCCCTCTCTCTCTTTTTCTCTCTCTCTCCCGGTTGCTCTCAAATAAATACATTTTTTTAAAATTTTATTTATTTATTTGCAAGCAGAGAAATAGATAGATAGATAGATAGATAGATAGATAGATAGATAGATAGATAGGAGACAGACACAGAGAGGATGGAAATGCCAGGGTTTCTAGCCACTGGTAATGAATTCCAGACACATGTGCCCCTTATGCATCTGGCTTATGTGGGACCTGGGGAATTAAACTTGGGTCCTTTGGCTTCACAGGCAAATGCCTTAGCCACTAAGCCATCTCTCCAGCCCTAATTTTTTTTTTTTTTTTAAGTTTAGGACAGGCCAAATGGGCCAACAGGTGCAATAGTGGGACGTCTGTTATGGGGGAAACCAACTGCCCTTTAATTGGACTCCATGGGAAAGGACTACATCCCTGATGCTGAAAACTTAAAACAGGGGAAGTCATGAGCCCTAGGGATGCAATGTCTGCTGCTGTCTGGCCAAATGTATATACTATGCTTATCAAACTGCCCAGTAAGCACTTCTGTTAATGGTCACACCCTTATATTAATGCTATTCTCACTTTTGGTTGAGAATCTTCTCTTTTCAGATGACAGTGACCTTGGGACAACTCAGAAGGTATCATGGTGATGGAAAGAAATGACTGCAGTGCTCAGTACTGCAATGTCTGTATCACACCTTCCAAGGCTCAGGGTCTAATGTGGAGGAGGTGACGGAAAGAATGTAAGAGCCAAAGGAAGGGCAGAACTCCATACAACATGCTACCTCCAGACACAAAATGGTCTGGATATCCATGGTCTCACAGTGCCTGATACTACCTGCATAAGACCATAAGAGGAGGAAAAGATCAAGACATCAAAAGTAAATGAGAGACTGATGGAGATGGGGAGGGAGTATGATGGAGAGTGGAGTCTCAAAGGGGTAAGTGGGGGGAGGGAGGGTATCACCATGGGGTATTTTTTATAATCATGGAATTTGTTAATAAAAAAAATTAAAAAATTAAAGAACAAAAAAAAGTTTAGGGGCTGGAGGGATGGCTTAGCTGTTAAGGTGGTGGAGGAGAAGAAAGATGAAATCAAGCTTCTAATTATAAATAACAATGAGTATACATGGCCATTACTTTCTTGTGAAATGAAACAGAAAGCCAAGTAACAAACAGAAGACATGGCTATTTTCAAATTCTGACACATGAAAAGTCCTGACTTGGGCTGGAGAGATAGCTTAGCAGTTAAGGTGCTTGCCTGCAAACCTAAGGACCCAGGTTCTATTCCTCAGTACCCACATAAGCCAGATATACAAGGTAGTGCATGTGTCTGAAGTTTTTTGCAGTGGCTGGAGACCCTGGTGCACCCATTGTCTCTCTCTTTCCCTCTCTCTCTGCCTCTTTCTCTGTGTCTTCATAAATAAAAGTCCTGATTCAAAGGCAGATTAGGTTCCAGATGGTGGCAAATACCAGGGAGACCAAAACCCATCAAAATGACAAGAAGAGAAAACCAAGTGCCTGGCACAGATAAATCACTTCTATCACATCTGCCAGGACACAGGAAACATTACAGAGGAAGTGGCATATTAAAAATGAGTGCTGCTTTCAGTGTCAGCCAGAGAATCTTCCCTAAGGAAATACTGGTAGACACTGAGGAGATCCAAAACTCATCAAGCAGAATAAGAGGCTGCCTAGAACTCACAAGTTAGAAAAACTAGACTTCTAACACACCCTTCAAGGCTCAGGGAACATGGTGGAAGAGGGGAAAGAAAGAACATAAGAGCCACAGAATGGGAAGAGATACTGTGAGGCACTATCCTCTCAACATGAACCAACTGATACATTCATGACCCCACAGTGAATACTGATACCCCATTGAAGAGAACTTCAGAGTGTTGAGGGCAGAGGAGAACAGACAAAAGAGGAGATAACCCAATGGGAAAATGACCAATCTACAATATGTTCATATATTAAAATACACAAAAGGGGCTGGAGAGATGGCTTCTCTTTCTCTCCCTCTTTTTCTCTCTCAAATAAATAAATAAAATATATTTTTAAAAAATACACAATAAAAAGTCCTGACTCCACTAAAGTCACTGTCAGTGTTTAATCAAATCTCAATTTAATGATGGGCTGTTGCACACACACACACACAGAGAATGCAGAGACTGAATGTGTCCCTTAGGTTTTAGAGATCAAGTGTCCAACTTAAAACAACAAGAAGCCAAGATACTGAAGAAATCTCTGATGATCAAGAAAAGGTAAAAACTAATGATATTATAAAGTATAATAAATCAGGTTGCAGAAGGATTGTTTCTGTTTATAGAAACAACTACCTAAAACAAGACAAAATATAAACCTGAAGGAATTTTTAAACATTTTATTTATTTATTTGAAAGAGGGAGAGGGAGAGAGAGAAGCAGATGGAGAGAGAGAATGGGTACAACAGGGCCTCTAGCCACTGCAAACAAACTCCAGACATATGGGCCACCCTGAAGAATCAAACCTGGGTCCTTAGGCTTCACAGGCCAGGGCTTTAACCACTAAGCCATCTCCCCAGCACCACAAAACCTGAAAGAATTTTAATTTGTCACTTTCTGTAAAAAATCATGTCTGTCTCCACATTTCCTATTTTAGTCTTCCTTTCTCTCTTTTTCTAGCTAAACATCAAAACATACTTCTTGCATGCCTTCTAGCTTTTCTTCAACCCTTAAATTTAAATTTTTAAAAATATTTTACTTATTTATGAGCGACAGAGAGAGGGACAGATGAAGAATGGGATCACCAGGACCTCTAACCACTGTAAACGAACTCCAGATGCACACACCACCATGTGTATATGGCTTACATGGGTTTCAGGGAATCAAACCTGGGTCTGTAGGATCCACAGTCAAGTGCCTTAAAAAGTTTTTAAAGACTGTTTTGTTTTGTTTTTTATTTATTTGAGAGAGGGAGAGAGAAAGAGAGAGAGAGGGAAACAGGCAGATAAGACAGAATAAATGCACCAGGGCCTCCAGCCACTGCAAATGAGCTCCAGATGTGTGCACCACCTTGTGCATCTGGCTTACATAGGTACTGGGAAATCGAACCTAGGTCCTTAGGCTTTGCAGGAAGCACCTTAACATAGCTTTTATGGGGGTTGGAGAGAGAGCTCAACGGTTAAAGCACCTGCCTGCAAAGCCTAATGACCTGGATTCAATCCCAAGTACCCACGTAAACCTGAATGCACAAAGTGGTGTGTGCATCTGGCGTTTTTTGTTTGTTTGTTTGGAGCTTGTTTCTAGCCAGAGGTCCTGGCATGCCCATCCTCACCACCACCACCACCACCACCACCACCCCTGTTTGTCTTTCTTTGCTTACAATAAAAGAAATAATTAAAAAAAAAAATAGCCTTAGCCAGGCATGGTGGCGCATGCCTTTAATCCTAGCACTTGGGAGGCAGAGGTAGGAGGATCGCCATGAGTCCAAGGCCACCCCATAGTGAATTCTAGGGCAACCTGGCCTAGAGCGAGACCCTACCCTAAAAAAAGACAAAAAAAAAAAAAAGCCTTTATAGACTAACTTAAATTGCTGTATCCTAGCTCTGGCAACACAGTAAGTAAAGACAAGCGGGACCTGTAGGTTACCTCTCTCATTTTATGCGAAGTATCCCTAACATGAAGGGAAACATTAAAGGGAAATTCCTGACAATAAAAATAATATAGATGGGTTGGAGAGGTGGCTTAGCCATTAAGTGCTTGCCTGTGAAGCCTATGGACACCAATTCGAGGCTTGATTCCCTAGTACCCACTAAGCTAGATGCACAAGGTGGTGCATGTGTCTGGAGTTCCTTTTCAGTGGCTTAAGGCCCTGATGCGCCCATTCATTCATATTCTTTCTCCCTCTCCCTCCTCTCTCTCCTCTCCCTCCTTCTCTGTGTCTATCACTCTCAAATAAATAAATAAAAATAAACCAAAAAATTTTTGTTAAATGAGATAGATTACCCAAATACACACCTAAAATGTGCTCTAGTGTTTGACTTAAAAAAGTTCCTCCAAGAGGGGTGACACACACCTGTAATCCCAGGTGGAGGCAGAAGAATAGGGGAATAAAGCCAAGCCAGTTTGGGCTACATGCTTAAAAAAAAAAAAAAAAGCCAGGCGTGGTGGCGCATGCCTTTAATCCCAGGGGAAGGAGGATCACAGCGAGTTCGAGGACACCCTGAGAATACAGAGTGAATTCCTTTTCAGCCTGGACTACAGTAAAACCCAACCTCAAAAACAAGAAAACAAACAAAAAAAGAGACAGACAAACAAGTAAATAAATAATATTCCTCTGAGAAATTCTGAGTGTTGACTTGAAGCCAAGGAGAAATGTAAATTGTCATTACTTGAGTGGGTGAAAATATAAGTTTTTTAAAATTCTTATTATTTAGTTGAGAGCGAGGAGAGAGGCATATAGAGAGAGAGAATGGGTGCACCAGGGCCTCCAGCCACTGCAAACAAACACCTGACGCATGCAGTACCTTGTGCATCTGGCTTTACGTGGGTCCTGGGGAATCCAACCTACGTCCTTTGGCTTTGCAGGGAAGCGCCTTAACCTCTAAGCCATCTCTCCAGCCCTGCATAAGTTTTGACTATTTTTTTTCCTAAATGATTTTTCTTCATTTTTCAAAGCGGGTGAAATGGTGACCTGGAAACAACTGAGGTGGAAAGTTCGGAAGGCTCACTACCAAGTCTTGACCAGACCTGTGTCCCTTTAGCTTTGAGGGAACGCACGCCGCCCCGCCTAGCGCCGGCCCTTTCCCTTTCTCAAAATGGCGGACCTGTCTACAGCGAGGGCACGCCGCGCGAAGCACTCTGGGAGAGGAAAGAGACTGAGCAGCGGCTGGCGAAGCGGAAGGGGCGGGGCTGGGCCTGGAGGATCCGCGGGTGTCGCTGTGGTAGCCGTGGTAGCCGGTGTTTGCGCGTCGCACGGAGCCGGGCCTGGCAGGCAGGCGGGCGGGCGGGCTGTGTCGCGATGCCCGAGCTGGCGGTGCAGAAGGTGGTGGTCCACCCGCTGGTGCTCCTCAGTGTGGTGGACCATTTCAACCGGTGAGCGGGCGGGCTGCGCGGGGCGGCCTAGCTGCGCCGGGCTGCTGAGTCACGGACGCGGCGGGGGAGGCGGGAGACCCCAACTGGGCCGCGGGCGCACGCCGGCCTCGGTTCCCCGAGCCGAGCGACAGCTTCGCGCCCCCGACCCCGGGCTGTCCGTTCCCCTTCCCGAAGTCCGGAGGCATGGCGGGTAAATCCAGTGGGCCCGGGCCTGTTCCCATCCGTCACCCCGTCCGCCTCACACTCGGGCTTCTCTCCGCCCCGGAAAGCTGTCTCCGAAATGCGCCGCCCGCTGAACGACTTCCTGGCTGGGGGTGGCTTGTAGCCTTGAAATTTCTTTCTTTTTTTTAAAATGTGGATGAGGGACCAGTTTTCTGGTTAAAATGTGAAACTGTTGCAGATTTTATCATTAATGAGTAAAGTGAGATAACCCCCCACAGGTCACCCAGTTAGCTCGCTCTTTCTGCCATTCTTGCTTTGTGGAGCTGTTCGTCCTGCCAGACCTGTTGCGCGCATTCAGAAGTTTTACATGATACTTGAATTAAATATTGGGAGCCAGTAAAGTCATTGGCTGCCAAGTACGTGTTTTGGACGAAGCTTTGTCTCACTCAACTAGCGCCAAAACCTGACTCAAGAGTGTTACGGAAGACCCTCCACCTCAGTTCCATTGCATGCAGGAGGCTCAGTCTGACAGGATATGTGGGCTTTTCTCTTGTACAGCAGTTACGATTTCACTCCCACAGGATATCACGAGTCCTCGTGGGGTGGATGGACAGAGCTTCAGTTTTATTTAAACACTTGATAAGACTCAAGTACAGGCAGACATTGCTAGCTGTTGTGTAACGAATGGGGAGCTTTTTTAAGTGCCATTGAAGTTTTGTAAACCCAAAGAAGAGCCCATGAGTGGAAGTTTTCTTTGATATGTGGAAACTCAGTGTTTGAAGTTTTGGCCACTTACTACAACACACACCAGGAATAACACAAAAATTCTTATGTGGTTCAAGCCCTAAATTTTCAATGCAAGATGTATATTAAGATTGTGGAAGAGGGGCAGTAAGAGCCATGGAGTGAGCAGGAACATCTAAAATGAAGATTTTTTTTTAAATTTCAAAGATATCCAGGCACGATGGCACATGCCTTTAATCCCAGCACTCGGGAGGCAGAGGTAGGAGGATCATCATGAGTTCTAGGCTACCGAGACTTCATAGTGAATTCTGGGTCAGCCTGGGCTTGTGTGCACCCTACCTTGAAGAAAAAAAAAACTTTTAAGATGTATGTTAAGCAAAATACTACAGTTAAACTGGTGTGAAACTTGGGACTGCTATGAAAAAAGAGTTTATGGTGAGTTTGGTCTTTTCCTTGGTAGAGAATTGTTTCTGTACCTTGCATTTGCTAATGGTTAAAGAAAAAGTTGTTCTTGAACATCAGTAAATGAGTAACATGCCTGTAGCTCCTTTAGCGGAAAACCACAGAGGAGGCTTGAGATGGTGATAAAATGCCGGAGTAAACTCTTTCTCAATGTCCAGTCTTCTTCCAGTGTGATAGTCACCAGCTCACTCCTAACTACTACTGCCTGCGAAGCCAGAGTGGCTGCAAATGGCACACTCATGTATCTGGGCCGGAATCATTTCCTAAGTCCCTAGACTTTACAAAGAATACAACACATTTCTTGGAGCTGGTAGACATGGGGCCAGATGTTATGGAGAAGAATTGCAACCGGGAAGCCATGCCCTAGAACTAGTTGTACTCTAGTGTCTTTATCCCTGAACAGTTTCACCATCAAGAACATGATGGAAGTCTAAAGGAGACAGGAGAGCAGAGATAATATACTTATTTTTTCTAGCCACTTATTACCTTGCAGTCACTGGAAAGTAAAACTTCCAGTGTGTATGAGTACAAACTTCAGTATGAGCTAACAACTTTCATTTGTCTGTGGAGATTAGTAAACTAAAGTGCACCTGTACAGTTGTTACTCACCGCTGAGTATGAAACTGTTGGGTCCATGTATCTGCATGCCTACAAAGACTGACTACTGTTTTCTTCCTTCAGAATTGGCAAGGTTGGAAACCAGAAGCGTGTTGTTGGTGTGCTTTTGGGATCATGGCAGAAAAAAGTACTGGATGTGTCCAACAGTTTTGCAGGTAACTGACAAGCTTTACATCTTTCTTAGCATGGTTAAAGTATCAATTCATTTTTTTAAAATTTTTTATTTATTTATTTGACAGTGACAGACATAGAAAGACAGAGGGAGAGAGAGAGAGAATGGGCGTGCCAGGGCTTCCAGCCTCTGCAAACGAACTCCAGACGCGTGCGCCCCCTTGTGCATCTGGCTAACGTGGGACCTGGGGAACCAAGCCTTGAACCGGGGTCCTTAGGCTTCACAGGCAAGCGCCTAACCGCTAAGCCATCTCTCCAGCCCTCAATTCATTTTTAAAGACAGGGTTTCATGCATGTATCCCAGGCTTGTCTTGAGCTCTCTATGTAGCTGAGGGTAGTATTGAACTCTTAATTCTCCTGCCTCTACCTTCTGAGTACTAGGATTACTGGTATGTGATAACATGCCTCATTTTTGTGCTAGTGGGGAGCAAACCCAGGGCATTGTGTGTGGTAGGCAAGCACTGTGCCAACAGTCAACGTCTATGTCCTCAGCGAATGTTATTACCCTGCAGGCCAGAGGGTCTGCATTACAGCTGTTCATCACTACTGTTGGAGTGTGTAAACCAAGGAGTGGGAACAGACCATCAAGGCAGCTTGTCAACTGCTACTGTAACATTTGAACATGGAGAGGGCAAGGAGAGAGGTGGAAGCTTTGAACCTTTTACTTTGTATCATGAATCCTTACCAGAACTTAACTCCCCCCCTCCCTGACCCATGGTAGGGTCTCATACTACACTAGCTCAGGCTGACCTGGAATTCACTATGTAGTCTCAGAGTGGCCTTGAACTCTCAGCGGTCCTCCTACCTCTGCGTCCCAAGTCCTGGGATTACAGGCATGCACCACCATGCCTGGCTTAGAACTTTACTTTTATGCTCCATGTATTGATCTCGTGACCAAAGCAGCAACAAAGAAGGAAAAAGAATTGCTGGGCTGGATAGATGGCTTAGCAGTTAAGGCACTTGTCTGCAAAGCCAAAGGACCCAGGTTCTATTTCCCAGGACCCACATTAGGCAGATGCACAAGGTGGAGCACATGTCTGGAGTTTGCAGTGGCTGGAGCCCTGGCATGCCCATATTCTCTCTATATAGCCCTCTCTTTCTTCCTCCCTCTCTGTGTCAAATAAATAAATATAGTTAAAAAAATAAAAAGAATTGCTGGCATGACTTCTGGACCAGAGGTCACCAACTCCAATATCTAAAAGGATCAGACATTAATATAATTTGCCAAGTGGGAGATGTTAGAAAGTACTGGGCTTTTAGCAAGCTAAAAAGCATATGTTCTTATAAAGGTACCACACAGTAGTAGCTAGATCTTCCAGTATTTTAAGAGAAATTGGAAATCTGGAATTTTTATATGAATTCTTCCAATTTATTCTTATTTTACTTATTTGCAAGCAGAGAGAGACAGAATGGCCATGCCAGGACCTCTAGCCACTGCAAACAAACTCCAGGTGCATGCACCACTTTGTGCATCTGGCTTTCCAGATGTACTGGGGAATGAAACTCAGGTTATTAGGATTTGCAGGCAAGTGCCTAATTCACTGAGGCTTCTGTCCAGCTCTCAATTCTTCCAATTTTTAAAATATGATTATTTGAGAGAGGGAGAGAATGGGCATGCAAGAATTTCCTGCCATTGCAAAGGAACTCCAGATGCATGCACCAGTATGTACATCTGGCTTCTTGTGAGTACTAGGGAATCAAACTCAGGCCATCAGACTTTGCAGTCAAGTACTTTTAACCACTGAGCCATGTCCCCGGCCCCTGAATTCTCCCAATTTCTAAGATCAATACCATGTTAAACAAATCAACACATAAATGTAAATTGAGAGCTGAGGAGATAGCTCATTTTGTAAAGTGATTGTCTTGCAAGCCTGGGCCTGAGTTCCATCCCAAGTGCCCGTGTAAAAATACTGGGCATGATGGTGGCATGAACCTAAAACCTAACACTGGGGAGGTGGAGACAAGAGGATCCCTGGGGCTTGCTAGCCTAATTGGTGAACTGGCCATTGAGAGAGACTGTCTCCAAAAATCAGCAGTGGTGGGGGATGGATAGCACTCCTGAAGATGACATTCCAAGTTGTCCTCTGTCCTCATGTGCACACACACATGAAAATAAAAATGTGACCTAGATGTGACCTAGAACTCTCCAGTGTGGTCTGTGCTCTGGATTTCTATCTAGCACCTAAACTAAATCATCTGTTGTTTTCCTTTGTCTCTAGTCCCTTTTGATGAAGATGATAAAGATGATTCTGTCTGGTTTTTAGACCATGATTATTTGGAAAACATGTATGGAATGTTTAAGAAGGTTAATGGTAAGTCTTAAGTTTCTAAGTTGTTGTGTGATATGTGTGTGTTTTTGTTTTAACTGTTTGTTTTCTTAATGTCAAGAATCCTTTCACTTAGCTGAATCTAGGACCAGTAATAATAAAAGAGTGAGAGAGAATAAATGATAAACTCAAATAGTAGTTGGAGGCCAGAAGACTATTGGGCTGGAAGCTGGGGGGGGAGCCTTTGGCCAGCTGTAAAGCAGTGAGCTACCCAGTAGAATCCAACTGCCCTTAGAGCTTTAGTACTGCTGAGCTGTGTTGCTGTCTCATATTCTCATTCATTCTCTCTCTCGTGTGAAAGTTTTTTTTTTTTGTTTGTTTTTTTTTTGCTTTATTGCATTACATCAACCACATTGCTTTGGATATACTTATTTCCAAAACACTCACAGCTTCCACGTATGAACTTTGATTTGTTTGTATGGTGCCTTGGGATTTCACGTGTGGCCAGTCTCCCAAATAAGTCTGGGACATCTATCTCTGGATCACACACTGTTTATTTTTCTTAGAATTCTGTTTTGGGGTTTAAATTTCACAAATATGTCAAAGTTTATTTTTGTCTGCAATATTCAAAAAGGTAGAGAACATAACTCTCTTTTTTAGCCAGTTGTACAGATCCTCTTAAAATCATTAAAACTACTAAGTTTTTTCTTCCCAGCCAGAGAAAGAATAGTTGGGTGGTACCACACAGGTCCTAAACTGCACAAGAATGACATTGCCATCAATGAGCTCATGAAAAGATACTGCCCTAACTCAGTAAGTGCACTGTTTTCAAACTCTTCATGGTATCCTTTGCCAGCAAGTGAGAAAATTCTAGGAAGAATTTTGTGTAGCAAATTGGTTCATTGGTTTTTCTCCATAAGCTTTTACTGCATTAATTTGTACTTCTTTATACAGTATGCTGTAAACTGGTGTATAGTAAATAGCAGTTTATGCCTACCAAGGTCCAAGCTTGTGGCTGACTTAATACTCTCAGGAACTATGTATTATCTTTATACATGAGAAAAGTGAAGTTGAGGATGGTTAGGAAGGTCTAGTATCTGGTAGGCATTGAAACTAGGATTAAGTTTGGGTTTTGGATTTACTGATCAC
The DNA here is from genome assembly GCF_020740685.1 of Jaculus jaculus. NCBI lineage: Eukaryota > Metazoa > Chordata > Mammalia > Rodentia > Dipodidae > Jaculus > Jaculus jaculus. The sequence continues at coordinate 277,404,551 of NC_059102.1, forward strand.
ACTGTACAACAGGACAAGTGATGGGATAATGTGAAATGTGAACTCGCTTCTAGTTAACATTATGGCTTGTTTACGAATGAATGAAAGAAATGGTTTCCGTGATCATAAAAGCTAAAGTTTTGCCCTAGGCCAGATGGGAAGGGTTCTGCTAAGCTGTCTCTCTGCCAGGTATTGGTCATTATTGACGTGAAACCAAAGGACCTGGGGCTGCCCACCGAAGCATACATTTCAGTGGAAGAAGTTCATGATGTAAGTCACCTGCTGCGAACCAGGAGCTCAGATTGCCAGCTTCTCAGGGAAGTCATTCCTTTTATCTCCCTATATCAAAGAGGAAATGGTTAGTTTTTACTGTCAATTTGATCTTGAGTTTTTGAACCACTAAATTTTAAGGAAAAAAAGGACCAAAGAAATCTGAAATCCCCTTTCACAAATGAAATTGAAGTTCAGAGTAGTCAAAGACAGCTGAGACATTCCCAGCAAAGTAAAGGGAGAGCCTGGGGCTTGTTCCTAGTCTAATGCAGTGTCCACTGTTGAGCCGCCTCTGCTGGTATTCTTTTCTTGAAGAGTTTGGATCCCTGTAGACTAAATTGTAGGCGTCTGCGTGGAGTAAGTCAGAGCAACCAAGGGCTAAGTGTTGAGAACTATGATTATGTGACACTTGAGTGGCACTGATGATAGCAGCAAAAAGCTGCCAGAATGAACTTTTTTCTATCTTCAGGAAGACCACACTCGGGGTCTTTGGGTAGAACTGGATAAAAAGGATGTTTTGTTATACAAAGTATTGGTACTAAGCCAGGTGTGGTGGCGCATGCCTTTAATCCCAGCACTCGGGAGGCAGAGGTAGGAGGATTGCCGTGAGTTCGAGGCCACCCTGAGACTACATAGTGAATTCCAGGTCAGCCTGAGCCAGAGTGAGACCCTGCCTCGAAAAAAAAAAAAGAAAAAAAAAAAAGTATTGGTACTTACAGTGCCCACCAGAGCGCATCTATCCAAAGCCAAGAGTTGAAGGGTTTTGTTCTGTTTGTGTTTTGCTAGAGGCAACTTAAATGCAAATTTATTGCTTAATTGTAATTAAGCTTTCATCTCTGGTCTTTATCCAATTCTTTTTAGTTAATTTTAACCTTGCCTCTATAGAAAATGAATTTACACTGCACACATACCAGTGAAGCAGAGTTTAGTGGAAGATAAACAGATCGGATGTAAGGCCACATGAGGAGATGAAGCTAGAGAATAATTAGTACCTGGGAAGACTTGCTGTGAGGTCCTAGAGGATTGTGGAAGGCTCTGGCTATCCTAGTGTCCTAAACAGAGAAGAGTAGCCTTAGAGGACTCACAGTATCCTAAGTAAAACAACAGTTACCCACACCTAGAGCAAGTGATGTAACCTGACTTGCCCAAGAGGTGCACTTGATGTAACCTGACTTGCCCAAGAGGTGCACAGCCTCTTATAGCTCCAGAACTCACTAGATGATCAGATGCTTGAATTCAGGCCATCATTTATTCTGTTGCATTGGGCTTGGTGCTCTGGTATCATTTGATCCAAGGGACAAGAAGCAGTTAAAGGTTGTGTTTACTGGCCTGAGTGTGCCTCAAATGTAAATAATACTATTTTTTCCATTATAGAAATAACCTTTTTGGTTTTTCAAGATAGGGTTTCACTCTAGCTAAGGCTGACTTGGAATTCACTATGTAGCCCCAGGGTGGCCTCGAACTCACGGCGATCCTCCTACCTCTGCCTCCCAAGTGCTGGGATTAAAGGCGTGTGCCACCACGCCCAGCTAGAAATAACTATATTTTTTAACCCAAGTCTTTCCAGAACATCTATCCCCAATAAGGGCTTGAGGGAATGTTGAGATTTTCCTTGAAGAAAAAACTTTTCACAGAACAGTTTCGTGGCCACTACAATATACAAACAGGCTTACAATGTTCCAGCAGACCTTTTTGAGCTTTGAAAACTTAAGTTTTGAAAGCAAACCTAACCCACCATTGCCATGGAAATCCTTGTCATAAATTCATGAATGAATTGCCTGAAAGCAGAAGATTCAAGTGTAGAAAGAGACACATGCCATTTGGCTTGTGGAAAGTAAATAACAATAGTTAAGCCTCTTCTGCCAGGATGGAACACCAACATCGAAAACATTTGAGCATGTGACCAGTGAAATTGGAGCAGAGGAAGCTGAGGAAGTTGGAGTGGAGCACTTGTTAAGGTGAGACCCTCATACAGCATCAGGATATTAGCTGCCCACAGGCTGCAGGGATCTGTGTTAAGAGTTTAACTTGGGGTCTCATTCTGGTCCTAACCATCCACTATCAGTTCTCCTCTAACAAATCATAGCCCCTTTCTGAGCCTTTTTTCCCTTTATTTATTTATTTTTTTTTAATTTATTAGGCAGAGGGAATAGGCATGCCAGGGCTTCCAGCCACTACAAATGAACTCCAGATGCATGCACCTCCACTGTGCATCTGGTTTACGTGGGTCCTGGGGAAATGAACCTGGGTCCTTTGGCTTCACAGGCAAGTGCCTTAACCACTAACCCGGCTCTCCAGCCCACCTTTGGTTTTATGAGACAGATTCTCACCAGGGCTGGTCTGAAAATCATGATACTCCTTGCCTCAGCTTCCCAAGTAACTGGGATTACAAGTGTGTGCCAGCATGCCCCCTTTTTTTTTTTAATTGGAGACAAAAAAAAAAAAAAAAAAAAGGCAGGTAGAGAAAATGGGTGCTCCAGGGCCTCCAGCCATTGCAAACCAACTCCAGATACATATACCACCTTGTGTATTTGGCTTATGTGGGCACTGGGGAGTTAAACCTGGGTCCTTAGGCTTTGCAGGCAAGTGCCTTAATGGCTAAGCCAGCTTTCCAGCCCTTTTGTTGTTGTTGTTTTTGAGGTAGGGTTTCACTCTAGCCCAGACTGGCCTGGATTTCACTATTTATTCTCAGGCTGGCTTTGAACTCACAGTGATCCTCCTACCTTGGCCTCCTGAGTGCTGGGATTAAAGGAGTGTACCAACATGCCTGGCCTGTTTGTTTATTTTAGACAGGCTTATTTTATGCAGCTCACTAGCCTGGAACTCACTATGTAGCTTAGACTAGCCTTGAGCTCATAACAGTCCTCCTTGCCCAAGCCTCCAAAGTTCTGGGATTACAGGTTTGAGCTATCATGCTCAGCTCAATTTTCTTTAATAAACTTAGTTGAGTGAGTTTATCTCTAGTGTGTGACTTTATGCATAGTATGCCTTGTCCAGAAACCATAATGTTGACTATAACATCTAAGGAATGTCCCATTTTCTGCAGAGACTCTGTCTCGGGATAAGTTTTGTCCTAAAATCCTTGGTTTAATCCTTACTTTAAAAATTCCATTTTTAAGTCAGGTATGGTGGTGCACGCCTTTAATCCCAGCATATGTGAGGCAGAAGTAGGAGGATCGCTGTGAGTTTAAGGCCACCCTGAGACTGCATGAATTCCAGGTCAGCCTAAGCTAGAGTGAAACCCTACCTCAGGGGTGGGGTAGAATCTCATTTTTACTCATTACTGAAGTTCCTTCCAGTTCTGAAGAGTACTTCAGACTGAGGTAAGCTTTTCAAACATCCTAGCAAGCAGGTGGAGGCACTGCCCGCCCTTTCATGAACAGGGATACGCAGAAACTTGTTGGCAGATCTGAACTTGTGACCCATGCAGCCTTTTTTAGTGTAAATGGTTTCATTTTAGCTCTTGCTGTCATCTTTTGTAAAATGCCTGTGATTAGGAAGGTAAAATCTTGACTCAAGTGCTACTAAATTTTCCCCTCCCTACACACCTGGATATTTTCATAGAATGTGAGGACCTCTATGGTAATGTAGCTTAATGTATTTTCTTACCTTTTTCATGGTTACTCCAGAGATATCAAAGATACAACAGTGGGGACGCTGTCCCAGCGGATCACAAACCAAGTCCATGGTTTGAAGGGACTGAACTCCAAGCTTCTGGATATCAGGAGCTACCTAGAGAAAGTAGCCACAGGCAAGCTGCCCATCAACCATCAGATCATCTACCAGCTGCAGGATGTCTTCAACCTGCTACCTGATGTCAGCCTGCAAGAGTTTGTCAAAGCCTTTTACCTGAAGACCAATGACCAGATGGTGGTGGTATACTTGGCCTCACTGATCCGCTCTGTGGTTGCCTTGCATAACCTCATCAACAACAAGATCGCCAACCGGGATGCCGAAAAGAAGGAGGGGCAGGAGAAAGAAGAGAGCAAGAAGGAGAGAAAAGATGACAAAGAGAAGGAGAAAGATAAGGAGAAGAGTGATGTTAAGAAGGAAGAGAAAAAGGAGAAAAAGTAAAACCTTATAAACTTAATCAGTGTGCCACACTAGAGGGTCCTTTTCACTTTTAGTGCTTGTTAAAAAGCTGTTCTGGTGAGAACTCTTTGCCTCTGGTCACCCTTGCTGTGGCGTCACATGGAAATGAACAACAAAGGGACTGTTCTCGAGCCTGCACCATAGCTTCACATCCCCTGTGAGCTGGATTAGCTCAGGTATCTGATTGTATGAGAAGTATTCTCCCTTTAGCCCTAAGACATAGAGTTGAATTTTTCCCATCTTAAGTCTTGGGGTCTGTTTGTGGTAATTAACAAAATTGCTTAATGGAATGCATGGATCCCATCACTGCCTCCCACAACCTTGAGAGCTGACCCCTCTGAGTTCTTCAGAACACCACACGACGATTTGGACCTGTTGCTCTAGCATTCATAGACCCTGGGGTCCAGTTTCATATATTGTTTACTTTCAAAGGATTAAATGGCTTGGTTTTTAAGTGTGTTCTGGTGGTTTTTGACTTTGGAAGTTATGATGTGTTGTTTTCAAAAGTGAACAAAATGATTTTCAGTTGAAGTTGCTCTGTTCTTGAGTTCTAGTCTGCCTCAAGTCTCTCACCTATGAGGGGTCACATCTCAGGTCCCTAGAACAGTTTTTCCAAAGCAACATACTCATTTGCTCCTACAGAAGGTCTATAGAACACTGGACAACAAATGAACAGGGACATTATTAAGAGTGGAACAAAGTTTCCCCAGTGAGTGTATAGGGCCAATTAAATAAGGATTTAATCATGTAACATAGCCACGAGGATATTGGTTTCCTTTTTTGTTCAAAAACACCATATGGAGTAAGATGCTGAAAAATTTAACAATACTATAAGATACACAGTGAGTAAGTCATTTGGGTCTCAGAAAGTAGTTAATGAGGTTGAAATGCCTCAAAGTGATCAGAAGCATTGGTTCTCCCATGCTCAGCCAAAAGGTAAAAAGCTGGGAGTGGATGGTAAAATGCAAAACAGCTGTTAACTGACATAGAGCTATTCCTGTGGGGCCACCAAGGCTCAAGATTCTGAGATTAAAAAGGGGGAAATGAGAAGTTTTATCTACTTCAGTAGCCAGATGGTTGTCACATCTAACAGGATAACACATTAAATGCGTAGTTTATTTTTTTAGTTTTTATTATTTACAAGCACAGAGAGGATAGGTGTGCCAAGGCCTCCTGCCACTGCAGACAAACTCCAAATGCATGCACCACTTTGTGTACCTGGGAATGAGCAAGATGGGTATGGAGAAAACCCAGTGCCATGGTAAAGGTAGACAGTTTACTAAGAAGTAGAGCAGTGCCGGGCGTGGTGGCGCACGCCTTTAATCCCAGCACTCGGGAGGCAGAGGTAGGAGGATTGCCATGAGTTCAAGGCCACCCTGAGATGACAGAGTTAATTCCAGGTCAGCCTGGACCAGAGTGAGACCCTACCTCAAAAAACCAAAAAAAAAAAAAAAAAGTAGAGCAAGGAGGGCAGGAGAGATGGCTTAGCAGTTAAGAGCTTGCCTGTGAAGCCTAAGGACCCTGGTTCAAGGTATGATTTACCCAGGACCCACATTAGCCAGATGCACAAAGGGATGCACACATCTGGAGTTCATTTGCAGTGGCTGGAGGCCCTGGCTAGCCCATTGTTTCTCTCTCCCTCTCCCCCCCTTCCCTCTCTCTCTTCCTGTCACTCTCAAATAAAAAAAAAAAAAAAAGTAGAGCAAGGGGCAAGTGCAGGATTCAGACCTGAACTGGAATGTTTGGATTTTTTGAAACTGGGTCTTACTCTAGCCCAGGCTAGCTTCAAACTCATGGCTTTCCTCCTACCTCAGACTCCCAAGTACTGAGATTAAAGACATCACCACCAGCTTGGAATATTTATTGAGCACCTAAGAATACAGGGCTATCCAGGTTATCTGGTCTATAAAATTGACTTTTATGTTCCTAATAGGGTTTTTAATCTCTGATGGAAATAGGCTGGGGGTATAGCTCAGTGGTATAGTGCTTACCTGACTGTATGAGACTGGATTCAATCCCCAGCATTGTAAACAAAAGAGCTTGCAAACAGTAAGAATGCTAAAGTACATCACGAAGGCCAGATTGCTGGTGTTGTGTAGGAGTATGAGCCTGGAAGCTATTGATTAAGTTGTAATTATACAAATAGCTAACAGAGGCCTACAATTAAGTGAAGCCTTGTGTGTATATAACCTGGCACTCAAATTTCTAAATAACTTGTTTTGAGACCATTCAAATGATATCCTGGGAGCTGAGGAAATACCCCAATTAGGTGAGTTCCAGGCCAGTGAGAGACCTTGTCTCACAAAAGGTTGACAGGCCAAGCATGGTGGCATATGCCTTTAATCCCAGCACTCAGGAGGCAGAGGTAGGAGGGTTGCTGTGAGTTAAAGGCCACCCTGAGACCAGATAGTGAATTCCAGGTCAGCCTGAGCTAAAGTGACCCTACCTGGAAAAAACAAAAAAGGTAGACAGCAGTTGAGGAGCAATACTTGAGGTTGTCTGCTGACTTCCACATTTGCATACATATATGCACAAAGAAAAAGTAAGTAGCCTGGAATCCCACAGCTGACCATTTCTCTTCACTTCCATTTCTCAACATGTTTGAAGTGACTTAATCCAGGCTGCCCCAATACACCTTGCAGGGTGCAGCACTTATTCCCTCCTGGTTTTCTGTTGTAAAATACCTGAAACATCTCTGAGTTAGTGAGTTGTGTGGTGGTTAGAGCCTTGGTCTGGAGCTGGTGGAGCCTTACTGAAGGAGGTGTGTCACTGGGGGGTGAGACTTGGGATTTTATAGTCCATCCCACTCACCAGTGCTCACTCTTGTTGCTTTCTCCCTGCATTGTGAGCCAACTTCCTGCTGCTGCCATGATGAAACTTCCCCTTCCATTAATTACTTCTGATTGAGTGTTTTGTGCTACAGACTCATTATCTTGATTGAAATAATGGAAACTCAAAAAAGAGGTTTAAGCTAATTAAACATCCTTGTAATTTGTAATTTGTTCAGGCCATCAGTCATGAAAGGGACAATGGGGTTCATCTTCCCTGAAGGCTATAGTCTCCAACATGCTAGGTACAAGGTAAACCTTTCAAACAAGCATTAGAGATGTAGAATTTTACTCCAACTTCTACAAGGTCCTTCAGTAATGAGAATTCAACCACACACAGTTATTCCATTTCAAATAAATGGCATGCCCTCATGAAAGCATGAACTACCCTATTTGCTGGGAAGTTACATTCAGGCCTACCACTTTTCTGCAAATATATCAACGTGTAGAAAAGGGGGGAATATTTATGTGACCCACAAAAGAAAGTTTACCCAAGCAAATTCATCCCAAATTGCATGTAATACATTAGTACTGCTTTGCAATGCCATTCAACCTTTGACATTACCCACTTTTCTCTAGGACCAACAGAAGTTATCTTTTTAAACTAATCGCTATTTTTGTTGGAGGACCAGATTAAAATTGACTAGGAAAGTAATAAAATTAAAGTGTAAGAAAAAAAAAGAAAGAAAACATGAGAAAAAAAGGAAGAAACGATGCAAGTCATTGGTTTCCCAGGATCCTAAAAAGCGCAGTGTTGTTCTAGTCAGTCCTTTTTGAGGTAATCTGTTCTTCAACACTAGGTGGCGCCATTGACTGATCTCACCTTTTGGCAAGGGAAGTGTGATTCCCAGTTCAGGGCTACATTGAAAACCTTCCGAGTCTCTTCTTTTGGACTGCAACATTTCAGGTAAAGGTTCTGAAGGACTTGGAGATTGGTACCAAAACTGGATCTGGCCGGCCCAGATCCTTTACTTTTACTCCATTGACAGACTGCTGGCCTCTCAGAAGGCACACGTTCCCAAGCTCTTCATGGCCATCACTCAAAGGACAGTAGTTCTCCAAAACATATGGGTGCTGCCGTGTAGCCATTCACATCTATTTCCAAATATACCAGGGTTGATTCCAAGCTAACATCAGGAGTTTGGGAAGGCACAGTGGCACATTATAAAGTATTTCCACCATGAAGATATAAAGTAGCCTCCAGGACATACATGACAGCAAAGTGTAGTAAAATAGTCTTGAAAAAATAAAATCTGGGCTGGAGGGATGGCTTAGTGGTTAAGATCCTTGTCTGCAAAGCCAAAGGACCCAGGTTTGATTCCTCGGGACCCACATAAGCCAGACAGATATACAAGGCAGTGCATGCATTTGTTGTTCATTTGCAGTGAGTGGCTGGGGAACCTGAAACACCCATTCTGTCTCTCACTCTCTCAAAAGAATAAAAATTATTTAAAAATTAAAATTAAAAAATACCTAATGTCAAGAGCTTTTTGCTGTTGTTGTTGCTTTGTTTCCAGTACTACGAATAAAATCCAGGGCCTTATATATGTCAGGCAAGCATTCCACCATTGAGTTGCACACCCCAAGCCCTTGCAACTGAATTTTTAATGATGGTCATGGTTTAGCCATCAGCTTAAAAGAAACCCTGGGGGAAGAGGGAATGGCTCAGCAGGAAAAAGCACTTGCCATGCAAGCATGAGGATCTGAGAGGGCCTGGCCTAGCTTGAGTTCGGTTCCCCAGCACCCACCGGGCAGGGCCACATGGTGCCTGGAACTCCAGTTCCGCAGGAGGCGTGAACTGGACAGTTGCTGGTCAGCCAGTCTAAGGAAAAATGGCAGCTCCAGGCCCGTTGAGAGACACCATCTTCAAGAAACAAAAGAACAATAGAGGAAGACACAACACTCTCCTCCAGCCTCCACATGCATGTGTAAGCGGTGCACACATTTGTACAAGTGTGCATACACTATACACATACTACATGCATGCAGATGCCAAAACAAAAAATCCAGGAAGTTTATCTGGGCATGGTGGCACACGCCTTTAATCCCAGCACTTGGGAGGCAGAGGTAGGAGGATCGCCATGAGTTCGAGGCCACCCTGAGACTCAATAGTGAATTCCAGTCAGCCTGGACTAGAGTGAGATCCTACCTCGAAAAACAAAAACAAAAACAAAAACAAAAACAAAAAAAAAAAACCTTGTGAATCTATACAAACTGGCTTCAAGCCCACAGCAAGGATCTCCAGGACCCCAACACTCACCAGTCCTGTTTCAATGACCACTGTGGCCCTGTTAGCTAACCCCCAAAGCCCTGCCCATGAGATGATCTTTCCCCAGTGTCTAGATATTCCTGTTGGTTTGTTTAGAAACAGGATCTCATGTAGCTCAAGCTAGCCTCACACTGGCTACATAGCCAAGGATGTCCTTGAACTTCTGATCCTCCTGCCTCTATTTCCTGAGCGCTGGAATTGCAGGTATGCAGCACCACCTCTGACTTCACATGGTGCTGTGGATTAAACCCGGGGCTTCATGCATGCTAGGCAAGCACTCTACCAACTGAGTCCCATCATCAACCCTCAGTTCCATGCATACAGATTAGAACCAACCACATCACAACTAGCTATGAAGCTTCAGGTTCTTAGGCTCTAAGTCCTCTCTGTGTTTAGAGGCTGTGGGATCAAAGACTTCTGTGAAGTTCCTACATACAGGGAAGTTAGAGATTGACAGAAGCATTTTATTATTTATTCATTTATTTATTAGCTGAGAGTGTATGGGTGTCACCATACACTCTTGACACTACAAATGAACTCCAGATGCATGTACCACGTTGTGCATCTGGCTTTACATGGGTACTGGGGATCGAATCTGGCTTTACAGGCAAGTGCCATCCTCCCAGTCCCCAGAGCTTATTTATTTATTTATTTTTTTTTTTTAACACTTGATGAGCTCTGCCACTGAGCTACATCCCATACTGGTTTTGTTTTATAGCACAGAGTCCTTTTGGTCACACATTTCTACATAACAGGCTCAGCAGCTCACACTCTTCTTGCTGGTTTTTGGGACACTGCTCTTGCAGAGTGGGCTGGTGCTTCTGTTGAACCCAGGCACCTCTTTGGTTTCCTCCTCCTTCTGATCATTCTGTTTCGTATGCTCAATTTGAAAATCAACTCTCCTGGCAAGACTCATGCCCTGATTCATTTCCATCAATACCAACACATGCTGGGTCGTACTGCAGGCTCTTGCAGGGTTGCCTTGGAAACATCCGTGGGTTGGTCATCTTGAACAGTGCCCATTCCCTTGAGGTCTCACTGTCACTTTTTGTGTAGATTCACTGTAGTGGTGGTATATAGACACATATACTCCAAAGCAACATGTTTTCTAAATTTGAAGACTATACAGGGTAAGCACCTCTCCTCTTTACCTTTATGCTCATTTTGGTGAAATCTCAGGGTGGTGGTTCTGGATGAAAGGATTTTGATGTAAACAAATCTATCAATTGTTTGCATATGGCTAGTGTGTTCAGGGTCATATTTAGGAAGACCTTTCCCACTACAAATGAACTCCAGATACATGCACCACTTTGTGTGTCTGGTTTTGTGTGGGTACTGGGGAAATCAAATCCAAGTTGCTAGGCTTTTGCAGGCAAGTGCCTTAACCACTGAACTATCTCTCCAGTCCAGTAGGATGAATTTTTGAATGAACATATCCAAGTTAAAACCTTTGTTCACGTAATATTCTTCTCATTCACAGTTCCAGCTTTGTTTCAACTTCTCACACATCCAGTCTCCCCAGCTACACATGCCTGCATTTTGCATCCTCCACTGAGACTTTCTCCATGGCCCAGTAAATAGCTGTCTAGATTTGCTGTATTCTTTATCAAACATGGAATTCTTTAATCTTTGCCATCTTGACTTGCTCTCTGGGTCGCCACCCACCCAAATTTGGGAGTTCTGGCCTCCCTACTTTCCTTCAACTTCTGGGGCCAGCCACTTGATCCTGCCAGTCCTACCACAAGGCCTATCGTTACATCTGCCCTCTGCCACAGCCTACCTTCATTCATTCATTGTGCCTAAAAGACAATGAAAAGGCAGGAGCAGGTGGCAACAGGGAAAAGCATCCCTAGTCTCTCTCCCCCACCTGCTTGTGGCCACTTAGAAGGGACTATTTGTCACTTGATTGTTGGGTCCACATATAGAAACAAGGTGTCCTAGAGGAACACTAACACTTCCTTTGATACAAACAAGAAATAGGGGCTGGAGAGATGGCTTAGTGGCTACAGCACTTTCTGGCAAAGCCAAAGGACTTAGATTCAATTCCCCAGGACCCACATAAAGGCAGATGCACAAGGTGACACATGTATCTGTAGTTTGCAGCAGCTAGAGACCCTCGCATGCCAATTCTCTTTCTCCCTCTCTCTCACCTTGTCTCTTTCTGAAATAAATAAAATACTTAAAAATAGTAACTTAGCTGTGTTTGGCCATTGAAATTGCAGAGTTGCTGACTATCATGATACGACTTAGCCTACCATGGACTACCAAGGTCTGGCATTCCACTGCCATCATCCACAATTTGTCTCTTGTAGTGATGGACGCCTCCAGCTCTCCACCATCATAAACAAAGCTACTACACATCCTCCTAAGGACCTCAACAGAAGTTTCTATGGGCTCCATGCCCAGGAGTTTGCTAGGACATAGAATATGGGTGTATGTGATATCACTAAGTACCGTTAGATTGCATGGTGTAGAGTGGCCATGGTCATTTAGTATGCTCACAGTTCATGAGATGTTTCCCCTCAGTGAGGTTAGCAGTTTAAGAGCATGGTCTTGGCATAGGCTGCCTAACCCAGGTCTACATGTAACTTATTAGCTGCTAAGGCAACTCCCGAAATCAGTTTCTTTGACCATAAAATAGGAATACTAAACCTACAAGTTTTCTTTCTTTCTTTTTCAAGGTAGGGTCTCACTCTAACCCAGGCTGACCTGGAATTCACTATGTAGTCTCAGGATGGCCTTGCGCACAGCAATCCTCCTACCTCTGCTTCTCAAGTGCTGGGATTAAAGGCATGTGCCACCACTCCTGGCTAAGCCTACCAATTTAATGCTGTTGTTAGAAGATTTAAAATATGACATGTAAGGGACTTAGAACAGAGCCTGAACCTAATGTACACTGCATTAAGTACTACTACTTTTCATTATTACTGTGCTTGCCAACCTAACACTATACTTTTACCTTCATAATTTTAAGATTCTATGAATGCAACAGTATTTTGTTACTATGCTTAGAAATTTTTCATCTGTGCCCATGTTTATTTTTCCTCCTATGAATTGCTACTTTCCTTAACTTACCTATTTTTTTCTATTGCATTTTCTTTTTCCTGCTGATTTAGATTTTAAATCCTCTGAATATCCAGGATAACTCCTGTTTTAGTCTTGTGTGTCAGCTTTCACCTCTCAGCCTCACCTGTGTTTAATTTACTTGTGATGCCAATGTGGCATGGAAAGCCTTATTTTGATATGAGCAAATTTCAGGTTTGCCCCCTATAGCTAATCCTTTGTGAATCATATTTAAGAATGCCTACCTGGCCATGGTGGCATTTGGGAGGAGGCGGCAAGAGGACTGGGTCACCCTCAGCTTTATAGCAAGTTTGGAGACAGCCTGGGCTACATGAGGCCTTGCTTCAAAACACCAAAACAAAAAAAAAAAATAAGTCCTTCCCCAGCTCAAGGTTTTCAAACCTATTTTCACATATATACATCTACTAGCTTTATCTTTTCACCTTGTATGCTAGTTCCTTTACTTGTGTGTGCATGCACACATGTATATATGGCATGACATATATGTGTGTTAATGTGGATATATGCAGATCATGGCACATGTGTAGAGGTCAAAGAGCAACCTCAGTGTCAGTCCTCACCTTCCACCTTGTTTAAAACAGGCTCTCAATGTTCATCAGGCTGGCTGGCCCAGGAGCTTCTGGGAATTCTCGTCTCCATCTCTCCTCTCACTTCAGGAGCACTGGGATGACAGATGCTTGAACCACTGCATCTGGCTTGCGGTGAGTCCAGGGGATCCAAACTCAGGTACACTTGCACAGCCAGCACTTTATCCACAGAGCCATTTCTCCAGCCTCTCACACTTCATCTTTTCATCAACTTCAAGTTTCAACACTTGAATCTCAATTTTCAGCCCTGCACCTCCCAGCCTGCTGCTGTCCCTCAGGTCCCCAAGCTTTGAGCCTGATTCAGTGCCTCTGTTGCACTTGGGGGCAGCTGAGCTGTGTAGGTCTCTGGACATGGAGTCCAGCTCCTCTATATGCAGATTTTCAACTACTCCACTCATTTTTAGTTCTGTGTAGTCTCTGCTACACAATGTAGCTAATTCCACACCAGCATCCCCTGTATAGCAAGCATACACTCAGCTGTTTGGTCACTCTCCTTCAAGACTATGTTGACCACACATGTCTACATTGCATCCTGAAGTTCTTTTTGCCTTTGAAGGTTAAATCATGATACTGTCTTCCCTTTGTCTCTGTAAAAGACAGGACTTCAACCTTGCTTTCTCCAGAGTGTTTAGCACCCCAATCTTTACAAGAGTAAAGGGTACCATCATCTTGAGTTTCTCAAGCCAGACATCTAAAAGTTGCCCTTGCTTGTGCTCTTTCCCCCACATACCATTTCCAATTCAATGGCAAAATCATGTCACCCTCACCTCCAAAAGACAGCACATACATGTCCATGTTCCTCTCCATAACAAAATCAGTGCCCAGCCCCAGAGCCATGACCTGTACTGGCTAGCTGCCCTATTCCTTTCCTCCAGCTCTTGTTCCACATTCTGGTGTGCTCTTTTTCAGCTCCAACTCGGGTCATACCACTCCTAAGTTAGAGCCTCCAGCAGTACCTCATTGTCCTCAGAATTAAAAACCAAGTTCCCCACCAAGATGAAGCCCTGGGTGAGCTTCCTTCTCCCCTCAAAACCCACCAAACTCATCACACTCACCGCTATCTACTCCTAGGACAAGACAGCTTCTTTCTCATCCAGACATTCCTCCTTTCTCTCTTGTCTGGATCTTTATAATTATGAGCTCCTGTTTAGAGGCGCTGCCTCTAAATCTCAAGCCACCCTTTTACCCATTGTTCCTACCCCCTAGTATCTGTCCTGAGGCCTCCTGCATCGGTCTGGAGAGCAGGTGCCTCAGGATAGGTATCCCTTTCAAACAGAGTAACTGACACTTAATGCATAGGCCACACCTCACTCACCCCACATTTTAACCAATGTGAGTCAAGGACAAGCAGCTAACAAATAGCCATGACATAAGGTCCGAAAGTGCAATGGCAAAGTAAATCCACATGAAACAGGGCTTCCAGGCCAAATGAACCAGTGGGTGCAATAGTAGCACATCTGTCATGGTGGAAACCAACAGCCCTCTAATTGGACTGGAGGTCTGCTCCGTGGGAGGGAATACATCCCTGATACTGAAAACTTGAAATAGGGGTAGTCATGAGCCTTAGGGGTGTAACATCTGCTGCTGTTTGGCTAAATGTATATACTATGCTCACCAAACTGCCAGTAAGCACTTCTTGTAATGTTCATACCCATATATTAATGCTACTTTCACTTTTGGTTAGAGAAGCTTCTCTTTTCAGATGATAGTGACCTTGGGATGACTCAGAAAGGCATCATGGTGCTGGGAAGAAATGACAGGAGTGCTCAGCACTGCAATTATCACACCTTCCAAGGCTCAGGGTCTATTGTGGAAGAGGTGGTAGAAAGAATGTAAGAGCTAAAGGAAGGATAGGCCTCCTTACAGAGTGCTCCTCCAGACACAAAATGGCCTGGATATCCATGAACGACCTCAGTGCCTGACACTACCTACACACAACCATCATAATAGGAGGAAAAGATCATAACATCAAAATAAGAGACTGATTAAGAGGAGAAGGGAATATAATGGAGAATGGAGTTTCAAAGGGGTAAGTAGGGGGAGGGAGGGCATTACCATGGGATATTGTTGAAAATCATATAAGTTGTTAATTAAAAAAAAAAAAGTAAAGAAAATCAACCTTAAAAAAAAAAGAAAAAGAAAAAGAAACAGGGCTGCCAAGGCCCAGTGCTCAGAGAGAAACAGCCACAGAAGTCAGAGCCACGCCCCTAAGCCACCCTCAGCGAGAGCCAGGGGCTGTAAAGCCTAACCCTTCAGGCTACTTTACTGCTGCAATTGTACTTTTTCCCTGTTGCACACCCCATAATTATACAGGAAATAGCCCCAAAATTGTCCTTGAGAGACTGGACATTACTCTTGCCAACTGGTTTTGGCTGGGGGCCCAGAAAAACATGAATGACATCCAAGGCAGAAACCTACAGTCCCAGGCTGTGCCAAACCCCAGGCAAAAGATGTCAGGTGAGGGATGAAGTGACATTCATGTCTCGGTATTCACTACCTTTCTGGATCAGCTAGCATGAAGTATTCTTTAAACTTTAAAATAAAATTGTACATTATTAAATGCATAATTTCATTAATATAAGTGTTAGCTACTTTTTAAAGCAGTTGTAAGTAATCTCCGTGTCACAGAACTTTTACTTATTAAACCATGGCCACATTCAAGAAGCAGGAAATGGAAATGATGCTAAGCCAAGGACTTACGATGGACTAGGACGGGGCATATCAAATCGCCCGACTATGGAGCTGCTTAAAAGAACACACCTTTGTTACCTTTCAGCTGTGCTCAGCAGGCCAGGGATTGCTTTCCTGGCTCCTCACTCAAGACTAGTCATGGACTGTAATCTTCATGTCTACACAGTGGTTGGCAACTCAAGGCTCACTACGGAAAGGATCGCTTACAAGCTTGGGGGACAGTAACAGGATTCAAGGTGTTACGGACTATTGAACTTAGGGCCTCAGTTCCTACAGGCTGTTGACTTGAAGCTGTCCTCAGTCCTTTGCCACAGTGGCCTCTCCAACACTAGAGTACATGTGCCAAGAAGGCAGTAAGAAGAGTCAGCTTGCAAGAAGGAAGTCATAATCCTTTGCAATTTAATCACAGACATGACATCCCATCACCGTTGCCATATTGTGTTGGTTAGAAAGAAGTCCTAAACTAGTCCACACTCAAGACTGTGAGCACCAGGAGGGGACCATTGAGGACCACCTAAGAAGTCCACCACTTCAGGTAGGAAACAGGACAGACATCATCAGGCAATCAGCCATAGGTACATACGGTTCTAATGAGAATAACATTAGTGGAAAATGCAGAAGTGAAACCTTTTTTTTTTTTTTTTTTTTTTTGAGACAGGATTTCATGTATCTTAGGCTAGCTTCAAACTGGCTATGTAGCTGAGAATGTACTTCTGACCTTCCCGACTCCACTCAGAGTGTGGAGATTACAGGCGCATGCCACCACATCTGGCTTATGTGGTGTTGAGGATCAATCTCAGGGTCTTGTGTATGTCAGGCCACATTCTACTGAGCTACATCTCTGACTTGGGCTTGGGGAGGGAGGGTCCAGCCTAGCCTGAAACTCTTGATTCTCCCACCTTAACCCACAGAGTGCTAGGGTACCAAGTGTACACCACCACAGGGGATCCTCCCATATGGGCTACTTCTTACGACCCAAACCAAGGAAAGTAAACTTATCTCACCTCCATTTTCCATCTCCTCCCCTAATCTTTTCCACAGCATAATGAACCCAGTTTGTGTTCTTGAAGTGGTGTGCAATGGGCTTAATCTTGAGTACTTAGCAGAAACTCTGTTCTGACATTTATTTCACTATTCTTTCTCCCAAGACCTTACCACATAGCACTGAATGACCATGAAAGATTTCCCAATTTTGCCTAGCCATTTCAAAAGTGGACAAGAGAATTCAGCACACTTCTGGAGAGTGTAAAGCAAGCTGAATAAACTCATGTTCATTCTTGTCAACCTGGACTACACACTGAGTTCCATGCCATTCTGGGATAGAAGGAGACCCTGTCTCAAACAAGCAAACAAAAACATTAACATGTGAACTTGAGGTCTGGAGATAGCCTAGTGGTGAAATGCATGCCCATTCTTGAAAGGCTGGTAAGCTCCACAGAACCCTGAAAGGCTCAGGCCTGTGGAAAGGTGAAGTTATCAGACCTGCCCAAGGACAGTCAATGTACAGGTATCAGCCATAACTTATCTCAGGAAGGCAAAGGGTTCATTATAGAGCAGTCATGGCATGAACACCATACAACAAAGAATTAAGTTAGTCATTATAGAGTGACCAAAATGGAAAGTCTCCTAATACCTCATTTCATTTAAAGACAGATGATGTTTAGCATGTATGACAGCTCATTCTTAGTATACTTAAAAATGACACGTATGGGCTGGAGAGATTGCTCAACGGTTAAAGCACTTGCCTGAAAAGCCTAACAACTCGGGTTTGATTCCCCAGTACCCAAGTAAAACTAGATTCACAAAGTGGCACACGCATCTGGAGTTCATTTGCAATGGCTAGACACTCTGGTGCCCCCATTCTCTTTATCTCTGCTTGCAAATAAATGAATATTTTTAAAAGGCATGTATGTGATTATGGACATAAAATCATCTAGAAGGTTCAGAGCCAACTGTTAGCAGTGGTCCTATCTGGAGACAAGGGTGGGAGAAGATTTCCACTCCAGCATGTCTTGTTAAATTTATTAAGAAATGTCTGCATGACATGTGGACTGTCTTCAGGAATTTTGTTAAAGTATAGCGTTGCTCCATCAATTGAAACAAAGACCAGAAAAGCTGGGCAAAGCACAAAGCCTTGTGTCTCAGTCCCAGTACCAAGAAATAAAAAGAAACAGGGAAGGAACATAACTTTTTAGAACTAATGGGAATGAACTGAGCCAACAACTACAAAGCAGGAGTCTGTTAGTCTAGACATGCCTGCCTCTCAGAAAAGAGGCACAATCAGGGTATAGGTGGTATGTGACAAAGTCATTTAGTGTCAAATCAAGACTCATCAATGTGGTGATCTATCCAGCCATTCTTCTCTCAAGGTAGGACCTCACTCTAGTCCCGGGCTGACCTGAACTTGCTCTGTAGTCCCAGGCTGGCCTTGAACTCTTAGTGATCCTCTAACCTCTGCCTCCCAATTGCTAGGATTAAAGGTGTGCGCCACCACACCTGGTCTCCTTTGGGGGGGGGGTGCTTTTTGAGACAAGATTTATATAGCTTAAACTAGCTTCAAATTTACAGCAATCCTATCTCAACCTCCCAAGTACTAGTGTTGCAGGCATGCACCACCATGCCTGGCTCCTTCTTTGAAACCTTAGCTGTCAAAATATAAATGAGAGACTGAAGAGATGGCTTAACAGTTAAGATGCTTGCCTACAAAGCCTAAGGGCCCAGGTTTGATTCCCCAGGACCGATGTAAGCCAGATGCACCAAGTGGCACAAGCGCCTAGAGTTTATTTGCAGTGGCTAGAGGCCCTACCGTGCCCATTCTCTTTCTCTCATATAAATAAATATATAAAAAATATATATGGCTGGAGAGACGGCTTACTAGTTACGGTGCTTGCCTGTGAAGCCTAATGACTCTCCAGATCCCATGTAAGCCAGACACACAATATGATGCAAGCACACAAAACTGCACATGTGCACAAGATGGCACAAGTATCTAGAGTTCGACTGCAGTGGCTGGATGCCCTGGTGCACCAATGCACCAATTCCCTCTCTCTCTCCACCCCAACCCCGCCCATAAAAGAAATACAAAATAGACCTGGAGAGATGGCTTAGCAATTAAGGTGCATACCTATGAAGCCCAAGGACCCAGGTTCTATTTTCCAGGTCCCACGTAAGCCAGATGCACATGGTGGCACATGCATCTGGAATTTGTCTGCAGTGACTAGAGGCCCTGGGGTGCCCTTTCTCACTCATGCTCTCTGGCTCTCTTTCCCCCTCTCTGTCTCTAATAAATAAATAAAGACAAAAAAAATACAAAAAAATACACACACACATACACACACACACACACACACGGCTGGAAAGATGGCTTAACAGTTAAGGTGCTTGCCTGCAAAGCCAAAGGACCCAGAGTCAATTCCCCAGGACCACCTAAG
Organism: Jaculus jaculus; assembly: GCF_020740685.1. Taxonomy (NCBI): domain Eukaryota; kingdom Metazoa; phylum Chordata; class Mammalia; order Rodentia; family Dipodidae; genus Jaculus; species Jaculus jaculus. The sequence continues at coordinate 277,423,782 of NC_059102.1, forward strand.
CCAGATACACAAGGTTGCGCCTAAGTCTGTGGAGTTTGAAGTGGCTAGAGGTCCTGTTGTAGCCATTCTCTCTCTCAAATAAATAAATTTACAAAAATTTAAATATATATATGAGTGCAAGCCCAGGTGTGCCCCTGAATCCAACATCAAGGAGTCCCAAAGTTGTCATGGGCCCATGCAATCTCAGCATTTTCTGAATGTGTTACAGGCAGCCTCCTTGCTCCTCACTCAATGCAGTGACTGCTGCCAAAAGGTGACAATGAGCCGGGCGTGGTGGCGCATGCCTTTAATCCCAGTACTTGGAAGGCAGAGGTAGGAGGATCACCGAGAGTTCAAGGCCACCCTGAGACTACAGAGTGAGTTCCAGGTCAGCCTGAGCTAGAATGAGACCCTACATCGAAAAAAAAGGGGGGGGCAATGAGGCAGTGACCAGGGCTGAGGCCAGTGGCCCCTGAACAAGAATTTACCACCCAATCCAGAAGTGAAGGTACCATGGATATGGGCACAGCCAGGAAGGCCACAGAATTGCTATTCTGCCTCAGCCTGGAGGACCTGGGGGACCTGTAAGGCACAGTGTTCTCTTGCTCAGAGGAGAGTGTGTAGGCAGCCACACCATCACCACCAAACTGCTGCTGATTGTTTATTGCACAAGAAACTGGCAATCCCAAGGCAGGGGGCAGGCATTACAACCCCTCCCCCCCAGCGACCAACTCCGTGCTAGCTAGCGCACTTCATAGACACTTCAGTTACACACACAGACACACATGAACACCTGTGAGCCAGATGTTTCCAAACCTCACTGGCAGCTTGTACCCCCACCCACGGAGTAGCTCTTGGGACATGTGCAAGGAAGTACAGCAAGCTGAGCCACTCAGATCAGCATGTGCAACATGAGGGGCGTGGGTACACCTCCACAGGGCCGATGAGGGTGAGATGCACAAAGAGAGGCTATCCTTGGAAGGCTCCCATGACTGTTTTCAGAGCTTGCCTAGGGCTGCTGGGAGCTAATCTGTGATAGAGGCCTGCCCTAGAGTAGGGATTGGGCCACAGTCACTACCCCAGCACCCCAGAGGGGCTGAGCATCTGAAAGATTTTAATCAAAGGCAGAGTCCCTTCATAGGAGGCTGGCAGCAGCTTGAGATCTTCTGCTAATTTTCAGCCATGTCATTTCCTGTATGCGGATAAAGTCTTGAATCTACGCTACATGCACTCTCTAAGCTGAATGTGTGCCTGGAGCTCCAGGGGCTATCAGGAAAGGCCAGCCAGGACCACCTGCCCTTCACTAGGGGCTGATGACTGTCTGGTTCTAGCAATGCTATCTGCTCAGCGCAAGAGTGGCAGAGCCACAGGCCGGGCCTCTGAGCTAGTGAAACTGCTAAGCAGGCTCCCAAGAAAAGCAGCCATTTGGGAAACTATGGACTCAAAGAGCTGGACCCTTCAAGGCCCAGGACTCCTAGAACACCAGCTCATTGCCAGAAAGTGATAGAAGCATACCCAGAACAAAGCAGAAAGCAACCCTATACACAAATGCTTCAAGTTTATGTCAAAGGAAAAAGCCTGAGGGAGCTTGCTGTTTCCCTCCCATAAACACCAGGGTGGTGGCCTGCTCAACACTCTGCTGCTGGGATGGGACAAAGTGGTGGCACTGACTGAGCTCTTGCTGCTCAGCCCCCTTGGCTGTACACTACCAGGGAGGGAAGCAAAGACAGCCCCAGTGTAGAGCTGTCCCTAACACCTGAGCTCCACACATATCCCAGGAAAAGTTTACACTTAAGAGGTATCCAACCTTTGATGCTATAACATAGCATTGTCATCTACAAATGTGTCACACTGCATTCATAGCTAGCCTGGGACATATGTGGCCCAAGGGACACAAGTTGGACATGTCTGAGTAACCTTTGGCCTTCTTGGTCCAGGACAGCCACCCCCAGCAGCCAATCTCCTCACCTAAGTATCCCAGTTTCTATGGCAGACCTTTGGGATAGGGCACGTTCCCTCACACACTCACACACACCCAGGCTTGGTCCTAGCAGAGGGGTGAGTTTTATAGAGGGGTAGTCCTCTGACTCTGCAACAGGTGATGGAGCCAAAGGTGGCTGGGGGCTTTATTCCAAGCTACTACCAGCTGGTAGGAGAGAGGGGGCCACAGGGCCTCCTGAAGTCAGGCTCTTCTGTCACCAGCACGACAGTGTAGTCCCATAGAGGGACACCTTCCAAGGGAACCTCCCAAGGCCTGCACAGCCAGCAGCCTCTCTGTCAGGGAGAGCTCAAGGACTACATGTACACTGGGGGACATGGGTGGGGCAGCCTCAGTCACTCCTGTCCGAAGCCCTCAGTCTCCTCGATGGCGTACAGCAGCTTCTCTTTCAGCTGCTCATAGCTCTTGTACGGTGGGAGATCCAGACGGTTGAAACTGTGAGGAAGGGAGAACAAAGAGTGGGTATTGGGAGACCAGGGATCCGGTGTCCTACCCTGCCTGGCCTGGCTGCAGAGGGCACTAAAGAGCCCATGCTTGGCTGTGGCTCCAGTGAAATGGCAGCTGGCTAGCCAGACAATGTCTCAGGCCTTTAGTGCCCCTCAAGGAATCACCAGAACAGAACAGTGGGAAACACGTACAGAGAACACTTGGGGCAGCAGTTATTTGCCTTGGGGTGCAACTATTTCCATATGTAACACAGGCAGGTCTGAGGCAGTGGTGGACCTGTCAGTTACGCCTCTCCAAACCAACTCCCAGGGCCTTGGGAATGTGACCAGAGCCTCAGTGAGGCAGAGCAGCTGTAAAGCTGTCCTACTAGCTGAAGTGTGAGGAGTCCATCTGCCCATGTGCTCCACCACCTGCCACCCAAACCAAGGTGCTCACCAGGTATGGCTTCGAGGCAGCCATGTTTCCTTGCCAACCTTGTCAATGCAGAACTTCTGAGGTCCATTGCTTCCTGTTATCCAAGGTAAAGCACACCTGTGTCAACAGAACCTGCCTTTCCTAAAGTAGGACCGTGTTTCCACCCACATGGCTCTTCCCTTCCCCCTAACTTGCTTCCAAGAAGACATGAGGTCCTATTCCCCCCTTCAATCTGTCCTTTCCCTCAGCCAAGGCACCAGAGGACAAAGGAAAACACACCAATGAGTTCAGCAAATCCCCCAACAGGCAGGCGGCAGGTTCCGGTAACAAACTGTAGTAGTCGGATCCTTTTCTCATTGTCCATCTCCTTTACCACCTGCAACTCCACAAATCAAGGCAGTCAGGGGACCCACACAGCCCAGCTTTGCTGAAGCTTTCCAGGCCAGTGGCAGGGGTCACAATGGACAGGGGAGAAAGGCAACCATCAGGGAAACCTCAAAAATGCTTTGTCTACGCAGATATATCTACAGAATACTCCCACAGGCCCATGGGATACCTTGGGCCAGGAATCCTCTTCCTGTCCAGGCTGTGCTTTACAAAATAATTTGGGGGGGCTGGAGAGATGGAGTAGTGAAAGGTGCTTTTTTGTAGAGCATGATACAACTTGAGTTTGATTCCCCAGTACCCACATGAAGCCAGATGCACAAAGTGGCACATGCATCTGGAGTTCATTTGCAGTGGCAGGAAACCCTAGCATGACCATACTCTCCCTGCCTGCCTCCATAGCATATATAAATAAATATAAATATTTAAATATGTTTAGGGTAGGAGTGATGGAGTGACTGTTTGGTGACTTTAGGGGAGATGGAGATGAATGTTCTGTGGTGATAATTGCACAAGCTGTAAAGGTCCCAGAAGCCACTGAGGTAGAGATACTCAAGATGGTGAATTGTATGCTATATGAATTTTACCTCCACAAAAGTTCATATACACACATACTAAGGATTTCTACATCTTCTTTCTATGTACTCTGTACTTCATACCAGGAGCAAAAGCCATGCACACAGGGAATCCAGTCATTCTATCCAGGATGATGAGCTCACGAGTTTTCTGAAGTCACACGCCTACTACAGATGTGGCTAAAGGAAACCATATGGCCAATGGCAGCTGGAGTCCCTGCCTGCAGGCTCCCCAAACCTCCAGGAGTGGCCCTGACCACTGACAACTTCCATCACAAATGCTGGCCACAGTCCAGCCCCACACCCTCCATCCTGCCCAGAGCTGAGTCTATCCTTAGCTTCTGCCAAGTGGGGAGGTGAGGAACATGTCAGCAATACCCAAGTTCTAGTTAGGTCCTGCATCCTTTGGATGACTATTAAAATGTCCCTGCCAAGACTTTTGCCCCCAGCCCAGTGTGAACAGGACCCAGGACGCACTTGCCAGAACCACTGGATTTGCTTGCTGTTCTTGGTGTAGTGCCGGTAGATGGTGTTCTTCTGCCAGTCACTCATGTCTATTTCCTGCATGCCGCACAGCATCAGCTGAAGAGAGATTATCAGTGAGCCCACATCAGCAACCCCATACCATCCCCCCCACCAGACAAGGCTTCTGGCCCACAGAGTATCTCCTATTCTCACTGGAGGGTGAGTCTCAAACCTATTATACCCACTACTTTTCCTGGCCATTTTAATGCTATGAATAGCCAGGCATGGTGGCCCACACCTTTAATCCCAGCACTCAGGCAGAGGATTGCTGTGAGTTCAAGGCCAGCCTAAGACTACATAGTGAATTCCAGATAAGCCTGGGCTAGAGTGAGTCCCTACCTTGAAAAACCAAAAAAAAAAAAAAAAAAAAAAAAATTAATGTTATGAATAAAACACACCCTTGCTCCCTTAGCACTGTGTCCTGACAGCGTAGGGCCACGGACCTAGATGACACCTGACACTCTGGCTTGCTAAAGTGTAAGATTTAGAAGGCAGGTGATTTTCTGTGGGTGCCCATGAAGGAGCAAGGGCACCCCAGAAGCAAAAGCTCAGGGTCTGAGCCACCCTCAACACCCACCTCCAGTTCTTTCTCATCAAAGTAACGCAACCACTCCAGAGGGGCCACCTCATTGAAGCCATCCAAAAAGGCTTTGGTCTGCTCTTCCACACCTCGGGTGAACCGCCAGTCAGTCAGTAGCCTGAAAACCAAGACAAGCCACTGGTGGAGCCAGGCCACCCTGTTTAATGAATTCGCAGCCTGTCAGTGGCTGTAGCTGTTACAAACCCACTGTGTAGCCTTTGGACATATCTGGGCCACTGTGCTGAAGGCACAGAAGATAGTCTTAGAAACTTCACAGTAACCCTGATACCCCCACGCCCACACCAGTTCTTCCTCCCACCACCTTTGCTCACTGAACTTCAGATACATAGAAGGGTGGAGAGTCAAGAACTAGAACAAACAACCTACAAAAAGCACATGATCGGTGTGTGCCCCAGCACCCCTGAACCAGGAGACAGAAGCACACTGGACACAGCAGTCCTCTCAGTCAGGAACGATGACAACATCTAAGCTTTAAATCTCTTCAAAGAAGCTCCCTGCAACCAGGAAGTCTCCCATAGGCAAGAGTAACCCAGAGCTCTTCAGCAAGGCCTAGGACTCCTGTTCCCTAACTTATGTCATTACATGTCTGGCCACGGCAGAAGCAAACAGAAGGTTCTTGCAATCTATGGAGGTTCTTGCAATTCTTTACGGACTTACAGACCCATATGGGACTGGGCTGAAGGGGGCATGCGGAGACAAGAGTGGAAACTCTTTCTCTGTGGCCCACTCTCCTCTCCCCAGTCCCTTCCCAGGGCCTGGCGCTTACATGATGTACTCCTCCTTGTTCTCCTCTGTGACTCGGATGCTCTCACCACCTTCCTTCAGCTCATGAGTTGTCACCTTGCCCAGGATCTCCATGTCCTGGATGAAGAACAACTCCAGGCCACACTCTTCTAGGTTGTTCTCTCTGGGACACAGAAGACCAAGGAGAAAGATGTCTATCTTAGCAGCATATACCCTCAGCCTGCACTGCCTCTTACAAAGGTACCCACAGGTACCAGGGACTTCCCAAGGTAGCTCAGGATCCTCATCAGTAGCATGGTACATCTCCTGATATAAGGGGGAATTTCTAGAATATTCTTACAGGAGACCTAAAAGCCATTCATCTTCATGGGCCTTATTGATGGCAGGTAAAGCATCCAGGGGCTGGGCAGGGGAAACCAAGGCCCTGGGTGCCATATGGCCCAAAGGATCCTTGCCTCCCTCAGCACAGGTAAGCCAGGACTCACTTGATCCAAACAATGGAGTTATAGAACTCAGGGTCGATGGACTCCAGGTCTTTCAGGGTTGGTCTCTTGTTGAGCATCCGCTTATAGAAAGGGAGAGTGAAGCCAGTGTCGATGAACTTTCCATGGTATAGGGCCTGAGCAGGGAAAGACATAGCAAAGGGGTTTATCCTCCAAAGTACAGCACCAGAGGCAGGACTAGGAATGTTCTAATCCAAGACCACTATTGCTACTTGCTCCTCTCTGACAGAACCAGCTTTCCCAGAGGCCAAAGCAGAGGATTCAGAAATTAGTTCCTCTGTCCTGATTTGGACATTGGGACAAACTATCATCCCACCCTGCAGGCCACATGAGGCAGTATAGGCTAAGGGTATATACTGCCAGTAGCAGAGCAGGCCCATTGCCTGCCCAGCACATTAGCCAGACTGTTCCCTGTCTAACAGAGATCTGTCACATACTCCCAGGGAAGGGTTGTTAACAACAGCTCCAAGTGGCAACCCTGACTCACTGGCACCCCAAGAGGGTGGCACAAACAGCCAAAAATAATGCAGACACCAAGGCCATAAAGCTGGCGGCCAACAGTGAATAACAGCCTAGGGTCATACTAGTCTGTCCTGCTGGCTGGTGGACTAGACAGATCTCTAGACCCAGGAAGAATGTGCCTACTTCCGGAGGCCTTGCCAGCACCTTGGCAAAGAACTTCTAGATGCTGGAAAGGGTCATATTTAGTGGCAAACTTTTAGAACACTTGGTCCTCCCAGCAGGTGAGGAGGCAAGACACCGAGGGTCAGGAGACACTGGGGCATCTCTACTTACACAACAGGGTTGTGGCCCCATATGTTCCCCCGCTCAATGTTGGGTATCTACCCTCACAGGGTAGATACAGATGCTAAGAGCCACCCTCCCCCCTTATGCCAGCCATTTTATTGGGGCTCTGGTCTAAGCCCATACTGGTTTCTAATATCCTTCCCAAAGGTCCAGCATCTCTCACACATTCCTTTTTCTTTTTTAATTTTTTTTTCCCCGAGGTAGGGTTTCACTCTATCCCAGGTTGACCTAGAATTCACTATGTAGTCTCAAACTCATGGTGATTCTCCTGCTTCTGCCTCCCGAGTGCTGGGATTAAAGACGTATGACACCACACCCAGCTCTCATACATTCCCAAACCTTCCCTCCCATCTATGGTTCATGACAGGTGGAAGCACCTCTCAGAGACAGATAGGAAGATAGTTACAGCTTCATTTCATCTGGCCACCATCTCAACAGCTCTTGTGGACTTAAGTCCCTGGACTTCTGCTTGGGAAACACTACACAATCAACCCAAGAAACTCTCTGATAACCCCAGGCGGCCATTGAGAACGCTCTGCTTTAGTCAGAAGGATGTCTAGCTTTTCACATTTTCAGGTTAGGATTCTGTGAGGAAGAGGACAGAGGCCCAGAGAGAGTGCACTGGTCCATGAGGGCTACTACTTATGCCAGTACTGCCCTCTGTGCAAGGCTGGCTTCCTTGGTGCTCCCATCCCCAGAGGTCTCAATGGAACAGTGAGTCCCTGATATTCCAAGAGAGGAGGAGGTACCCCCAGGGCTAAGGGGCTCCCAAGCTCCTTACCATGGCAATAAACCTGCCAATGAAACGGAAGTAGGTGAGGTGGTCGGGGTTGATGGAGGAGGCGGGGTTGATCTGCAGGCAGTAATTGTTCTTCCCAGCATATTCAAATAAACAGTACATAGGGTTGAGTACCTCATGGGACAGGAGGAAAAACCACTCTCTGTGAGGGGAGAGAGAGACAGAACAATGGAGCCCTTTGCACATGTGCATGGCAGCTGGCGCTCTGCTGTGTGCCAGGCAGTCTGGACATGTGAGTCCTGACTCTGATCAGGGCCCCGGGCAGTAGGTAAGCCAGCAGGACCCAAATCTGGGGCAAACCAGGACAACAGCATCTGAGGACAGTATTCAGGAAAACCTGTGTGTGCCTGTCAGCTCCCAGAGGTGCATTCCAGAACTTCACGTCACAATAGCTTCTGATGGCACAGGGGCTCTGCATACCCAGGCTACCATACACAGATGTGTGTGGCACAAAATATCATATTAAAGCATCATAGACTTACAGAAATGTAATTGTAATAAAATTTCTGGAAAGGTGCTTTATGGGAGCAACCACCCTGCTTCCACCCTACCTGAGGAGGCAGCATAATGTGAACATATGTTACAATGCTCCCAGCTTTCACCTGAACCATGAAAGCTCGGTGATCCATGCAGCTTTCAGATTTAAACCTCGGTCCCACCAGCTCCACCACAGGCATTTTACTCCCCTCACACATAGCCCTCCCCTCACCCCATAGCCCATCACCACACCTTAGCCCAGACTTCCATGCACTCATCTGAACCAACACCCTTGCCTCGGCATCTGTGCCCTAGGTACAAGCTTCTAAAGTCAGAATTCAGAATCCTTTCGGGCTTGAGCTAAACCGGCTGGGAGATGTCCCACTGGGGCCAGTCCCTGGATGCTGGGCTGTTTGTGGCTGGGTAGACGGAGTCCTTCGATGCAGAGGGTGCCCCGGTATCCTGTCCGTGGTTCTACCCTGTGGTAGAACAGCATGACGTAACCTACCATAGGGTAAAACCACTGGCAGGACACAGAGAGAGACACACAGGGCGGAAGCCACACCAGAATCTCACCAAGCCCAGCCTGAAGAGGAGGTCACCACGGAAAAAAGAGCAATCCATCCGCAGGGCAGGGTCAACACTGAAGGCCACACCACCAGCAAACAGCAGACCAGAAGCAGGTGAACCCAACACCGAGCAAAAAGGCATCCCCCCATCATAAGGTCAGTGAGCTGATAGGTCACCATGGCCAAAGCGCTCCTCTTTGCTCTCTGCCAGGGACCTTCTACCTGTCATCCAGGGCAGCATTTTCCCAGACAGCCCATTAACTTGTGTGGAGTGAGCAACACAGCATGCTGGCCCTTTTTACTGTTACATCAGCCGGTTTACTTTTGTTGATCCTGTGTACATGACATATTCCTGAGAGTGGATCAGTGCTTTTGGATCATGACGAGTTTAGGCATGCTCAGAGATACCTGACTTCATCTGCTATCGGCCTCAAAAAGGAAGAAAGCCTAGGGCTGATTTTAAGGAATACCCATGAACTTCAATCTTCAGCCACTGCCAACTGACGTAGCTGGACTGGTTCTTAAAGTGGAGAAACAATGACATATGGGCTAGTAAAGAGCCATGACCAACCTCTTCCCCAAGAGTCTCCAGCTTCCCCAGGCATAGTAACCAAAGGGCTAATACCTGAGCCTATTCCAGTACCCATTAGTAATGGCCAGAGAGATTAAGTATTTAAGACTTTTGTTATTTTACTTTGTTTTGGTTTGGTTTTTTGGTTTTTTCAAGGTAGGGTCTCACTCTAGCCCAGGCTGACCTGGAATTCACTATGTAGTCTCAGATTAGCCTTGAACCCACGGTGATCCCCCAACTCTGCCTCCCGAGTGCTGGCATTAAAAGTATGTGCCACCATGCCTGGATGTTTGCTTTTTGATATAGGGTTTCATGTATGTATCCCATGTAGCTGGCCTCAAACTCAGTATGTAGATGAGAATGCCCGTGAACCTGATCTCCCTGCCTCCACCACCTGGTTGCTGGAATTGGAGGACTGTACTACCATGCTGGAGATCAAGAGCAGGGCTGCATGTATGTGGCAAGAATTCCATTAACTGAGCCACGCCACCAGCCCAGGAGATGAAATAGTCTGGAAGATGCAGGAGAAATTAGGGCATGAAGGAGAGTAAAGAGGTGGTGGCTTTTTGCCATAGGCACTACTGTCAAGGGAAATGGGTACAATACAACCCTCTGGGCACCCAAGCTCACCTGGCAATGCCACCGTAGTCCAGGCCCTCCTCACCACGCATAATGATGTAGAGCCGGCGGCGCAGGTCATAGGGTTTCATATTCATGATCTGGGGAGACAGGGCATCTGGCCAGCCTGCCCCTGGCCCAGCATGGCAGGATGGGGTGGGGTGGGGTATCAGGAGACTCTACAGTCTACTATACAGCAGGTATGGTCAGCAAAGCTCTGTCTTGGAAAGTGTGGTGTGGTTTGACAGGCCATGAGACAGATCAGGTGATGGAGAAGAAAGTTCCTGCCTGCCCGGGCTCCTGGTACCACGATTATTCTCTAACCTGTTGAAAAGAATCCTCAAAGAGTGTCTGCCTGGACACGCTGATCTTCACATGGCTGGGTAGGGCATTTGACTGGAAAAAAAAAAAAAAATCCTCAAATCAGGGTCTCAAGGGTTGTCAGTTTAGTGTGGTCTCCCGTCTGTATCATAGCATTCTCATCTCCAGGAGCAGAGGCTGACTTCCTAGAGACAACCAGCTCTGGGAGGGATAGGCATCTGGCTCCCACCTAAAACACACATATCCCAATGTCTGTGCTGAGCCAAGATACCAGGCTGAAAACATTCCACAACCCACTCCCATAGAAGCCCCCAAACCAGCACTCACATGGCAGAGGAAACGGAACTGGTGATACTTCCACCGAAAACTTCTGTCGTAGGCCCCAGGGGAGCCTTGCTTGGTCCTATCAAGGACAAAAGATGTCCTAAAATCTGGGTGATTTCTCAAAAAATGAATAAATATCCTGTCTTTAGCCCTAGGGAAACTGGTGCTATTTGAATTTAAAGATAAAGTCAGTCATACAAAAAAGGAAGTGAATGTCAAAAACAATGCCAACCTCTTGCTTTAGAGAAACATCATTAGTGCTGCTCTGAATAAGTACAAAAGCCCCCTTCCTACAACCCCTTTACAGTGACATCTACATCAACCCCTAGAGGGCACGTTATGGTGGTCCCCAGAGCACGCTGAACAGGAAGGCTGGGGCTGTACTGATGGTGCTGGAGGCCATAAAGGTTCTTACCCTGATTCGAATCCAGGGCGAGGATCCTTAAAGGTGGTGGTACGGGTATTGTGATCCACAAAGTATCGCACGCCCTCGCTGGTGTATTTCATCTCCCATCCTGGGGGCAGGGCTGGCTCCTGGATCATCCTGGAAACACAGAAAAGGTGTGGAAGACTGGCTTCTGCTTAGGGAACTAAAGTCCCCAAAGTGCTGCTTTTTCTCTGCTTTCACCAGGCTCTGCAGAGTCCTTTGAATGATATGTGTGTGGTGGGGGAGTACCCCAGCGTATGCTCCTGATATGACACAAATCATGAGGACTAATTCATGAGTAAAAAGGGGTCATTTACTATCCTAGGGCCAAAATGCCAGCCCTAGAAGATGTAGGCATGAATGGACCCCAGCCATCCTGAGACACCAAGTGTCTCCTGCTTCCATGGTTGTAAGGGTGAAGGTGCCCCAACCTTTTTACAATCGAATTCTCAACAGCATGGGTACACTATCTATACACATTAGGAAGGACTAACTATTAAGTTCTTATTAAGCTACCACATGTCCTGAGAGTCTCAGGGCACTTGTGTGTGACTGAAGTTCTCCCTAGCATCAGTGGGACAAATGCAACTAAAGGCCAACGCTGGGGCTGCACAGAAGCCTGGCTCCCGCCCCAGCCTGAGTTCTCACCCCTGGGTCCGAGGGTCCTCCCACTGGGTAGTGCGTGTGTTGTGGTTCACGTAATACACCCGTCCATTGTCCTGCCTCTTTTCTGCCACAGAAGGAGAGAGTACAGTCAGAGCCATGTAGTTAGTTCCTCAGTTCCCACTTCCTGCATGCTCATGAGAGCTGGTGCCCAAGGTGGTAGCCAACCTGCTAGGGGAGGTTAGGAGGGCCAAAGCTTGGCTCTTCCCATTTGTCACTGGGAAAAAGGTCAAAGGGCCCTTTTCCTGTTGTAGAGTCTGGGACAGATAGACACATTTCCAACTCCCATGGTCACTTGGCCTGCCAAGGGGGAAGTGTGATGTGACAGCGCTGAAGGGAGTACCCTGATGAACCAAGGCATAAAGACATCCAGCTGGGTGCAGCACGGAGGCCTTGCCCCAGGGGTAACCCAACATCTCTTGATGGGTGGGAGGAAGACTAGGGACAGAGCTTCAAGCCCCAACAAGGTCACCTTTCCCAGGAAGTTCCCAAGCCTCAAAACTATTTCTGTTCCAACAACATGAATACTAATGCTTCTTCCTCTTTTACAGCACAATGAACACATTAAAGAAATGGTAGTCAGAGTGGTGGCACACGTCTTTAATCCCAGCACTCGGGAGGCAGAGGTAGGAGGATCGTGTGAGCTTGAGGCAACCCTGAGACTACATAGTGAATTCCAGGTCAGCCTGGGCTACAGTGAGACCCTCCCTCGAAAAACCAAAAAAAAAAGAAAGAAAGAAATGGTAGTCAGTTCCATATGTGACAGGGAACCTAAAACCTGACCAAGAAGAATTCCCAGATACTGCACTGCCTCCCTCCCCTTTTCTAAATCAGACTACAGTAGTCTAGGCATTTGTCTACCTCCCTGGAGGTTTCCACCCAGCCCAGGAGCCCTATAACCTCCCTGGCTGCTCATCCAAAGACAAGGCCAACAAGCAAGCTAGGGGGAGGGAGGCAGGTCCAGTTCACTGGGTCTGAGGCCAGGACCATCTTTCTTGGTGTTGCCCCTGCTTGGAGACCTCTCTATGTATTTACCGAGCAGCCTCACTGTGTGATCTGTGGCCTGAGGACAAGAAGAGTCTCTCAGTGAGTACCAATAGCTCTACCTGGCTTTAGGGGCAAATGGAGTTGGAAGCATTCATCACATATACATACCCAAGTCAGGGCTGCCCAGGAGCAGTTGTGGCTCTGAATGCAATATTCCAACCCCCAGCCAGTGTGTGAGGGATTGCCATTAGAGCAGTAGAAAGAGAATTGGAATCTTATAGCTGGCAAGACACCAGCACACACACCTCTGGTGCCATTATCTTTTGGCTTGTCTGCTCTTCCCATCCCCTGAGAACACCAATCTCTAGCCCCAAAGATTTATGACTCAAGGTCCCTTGGCCTTTAAGCAGAATGTTGTTTCCTGCGTTCACAGGCTCAGTGATCCTACTGCCTCCACCTCCCACAGTGCTGGGTCTAGAGGCCAGGGCCACCATGCCCAGTTTAGAATGCTCTTTTCCTTACCTTTGGAATATTACTGTTTTGTGGCTTTTCTGACTGCTCATAAACGGCACTGACATTGACCATGGATCCTCTAGTCCCACTCTGCATGCTCCCCCACTTACCACCTGGGAGCTATTTTCAAATCTCCACAACTGCCCTTACTGGTGGCCATCATGGAGCAAAACTGCTACAGAAATAAACTCACTTGGCTGAGCCACACTGCCTGCTGGGGCAAGGCCAGAAAGAGACTCCAGCCCCCTGCTTGAGGGTCACTGGCTACCAAATAGCTTTACTTATTCATGTTCAGCCTAATGTGTTTCCCATGCCTGTGTCAGAATCCTACCCTTGTGTTTAACCCAACAATCCCTGGGATACCAGTGACCTTTTGCTAGTCCAAGAAGCCAGGCAGGTCATCTGTGTGCCTAAGCATGCCCTAGCTGAAAAATCAAAATACATGTAGGCACCTCACTGCCATCTCCACTAGGATGGAGAGACCTGCTGACACTCTGGAACGGAGTAGATCTCACTAAGTGATACTCAGTGGTCTGAAAGAGCTGACAGAACCTTTGAAATTACTGCCAGAAGTTAACTACGTCTGTACTAAGAGGGCTCATCCTCAAGCCCCAAAGCAGCCTGTCCCGAGTAGATGCCCTGCTGTCACTGTCAGCAACACAGGGGCGCTTCTCCACCTCTGGAAGGGGGTGCACTCACCCAGTTAATACCATCTGTGAACACTACCAAACCAGCACTGTCTTCTGCTGCCCTAACTAAGAAATTAAACCGACCACATGCAGATTCCTATGAAAACTGACCCCTTTGGTGCTCAGGGACTCTTTGCAAGGTTAAACAAAATAGTGACCAACTCAGATAACTGCATAAAGTCCCAAGTTTCACCATCTCTAATGACACCTTTTTGAAAAGTGTTCCTACCTAGAATAGCTGTAAAGCCTGTGATCTCTCCTGAGTCAATCTGCCCCTTAACTCTGCTGGCAAAGGAGGGGGTAAGAGGTAGCTACTAGTGACAAGGAGGAGCCAGCATGGTCCTGCACTGTAACCATCACCACCCAGCACTCAACTCTGCTTCCCTGCAGCCTCGTTCACAGCTGTGTCACACAATAATGGCTCTACTTGTCAAAATCAGGCTTTAATCTTTCAACATCTTAGCAGCAAAGAAAAGCTTGTTAACTGGCTCTTTCCAGCCAGAGTCATAGAGCTGAAAGAAGCCTACAAGGAGATCAGGCACATCAAAACATCTCCTTGACGGTACAGCTGTCCGAGCAGGCACCTTGAAACTCAAGACCTAAACCCAACAGTCCCAAAGCTTCAAGGGGGCATCTTTCATAGGGACACTTCTTTAGCTGTGGCACATAGCTGCTGCAGTGGCCCAGGGGAGTCCAGCCACTCTCTCATTCTACCAGCTCCATCTCTGTCATAACTCTAGCTGGGTATCCCCAGTGGGTATGTTGGAGGAGACCTTAATGGGAAACCAAGGGCTGGGACTGAGGAATGGAGGGCATGCAGGAGATTGGGACAGGGTGTGACTGCCACACAGAAGGCCAAGGACATACAATTGAAGTTAATACTTACCCCAGCCAGGAGGGAGGGGGCCCAAGGGATCATGGTCAGACGAAGTGCTTGAAGACTAAACACAAGAAACAGAACACAGAGGTTTACAAAGTCACTGGTTAAAAATCAATCAATCAATAAAAGTAAAAATGCCAACAACTCACTTCCACATCTCAGGATTTGGTAGAGGATGCAGCACGACTTCAGGTGGCATCTGCTCCTCTCAACGATTTTTTTTTTAATTTAAGAACTCTGCTCAGAGTGGAACAAGGAGGAGGAAGCAGTGCTCCGAGGATGGAAGGCCAGAGCGCCAGGCAGGAGCCAGCTGGGCACAGCAAGAGGACTCCAGAGCAGGGCTGCCTGACCAGTTCACGGCCAACCTCTGCTCAGCTCCCGCTCCCAGCAGCTAAGGCAACTGAAATCCCCACCACCTCCAACTTTCTCCAAGAACCACACACAGGACGGGGGAAAAAATACCGCAGGCCTTTCCAATGAAATCATTCCCACAAGCCCTGCCCACGCCCAGGGCTTCCTGGCTGGGGCCAAGCCCTCCTCCAGCCACCTCCCTCCAGGGTATACAGCATCCACCCAGACTGAGGGCACATTCATGCCCCAAGCCCCTCACCTCCCCCAGGAATGTTTTCCTTCCCCTTCACAAAGCACCGTTATTCTTCCCCTGCCTGAACCTGAAGTTGTTCAGTGTTCTGTGTTTAGGGAGGTGGGGCTGGGGTGGGGTAGGGTGGTAAGAGAGAAGGGGAGAGGGGAGAAAGAAGGGGCAACAGGCTCCAGGTCCTCAGGGTCACTGTTTACATTAGTGCCCTCCCCCTACCACCACCCTCAGCCTCAATTCTGCTTTGAGTTCCCTGGGGAAGAGCTTCAGTGAATGGAGAGTTCTCTTACCCTTCAAGAAATGAGGGTTCAGTCAAAAACTTTTCATAGTTAAATAAAACAAGTATTGTTCTACTACTTCTTCTCTCTCTAGTGTTTTTTTCCCTCCTCTGAAACATTTTATTTCACTTACTAAAATTTAATCATCATATTAGGGGATCAAGTTCTAAATGCAGACTTTAGGCTGCAGGCTTGACTGGCCCCGTCTGGGGGTGACGGAGCCACACACGGGCAGGAGAATGAATGGGGCTCAGTCTCAGCTTGAGCAAACATTGGTGGAGTTCCACTGCCCACGGACCCCCTTTACAACCCTCCCTCCACCCCCAACTGAAGGGACAGAGAAACGTTCTTTCCAAGGTGGCAATACAGGCTCCTCTTCCAAGCAAGTTCCAACAAAGGCTTTTAAGTTTTGAAGCCATAGGTTCCTTGATGGGACAGAGGTCCTTTCAGCCGAGGGCCTCCTACCACACAGCATGAACGAAACTGCGCAAAGTGGGGGAAAGCTGGCCTCAGTTTAGGGTCTATTACCACCAAGCTCTTGGATGTGCTCACAACTCCATTCTAATTCAGACTGTCTCCCCTATTCACAGTGGTGGTCATTTGGGTGTGCATCTGAGTATTGGAGAGGCAGGGGGCAGTGGGGCACAGCATCTCATAAACCCAAATTTCTCCAATTTCGTTTTGTAGTTAATATGTAAGAACAGTCACCATAAAAACACTCAGCAACGAAAGCCAGCAAACAAATGTGAAAATGCATGTATCAGCCAACAGGGCCAAACAGAATGGTACTGAGAGATAGTAATGACTGTGCAAGAGTCTCCAGTACTAGGGACTTGAACCCAGGGCCTCACACACACTAAGCAAGTGCTCTTGCATTGAGTTTTATCTACAGAAATTCAAGAAGAGAGGCATCTGGTGCACAAGCATCTTGCTTCAGGGCTCTCTAGAATGGTCTGTCAGGAATAAAGCATCCCAGGCTCCAATGGGAGATCAGCTGGATCTAACTGGGCTTCAGTGGGGTTCTAGTCATTTTTTACTACCTCTATAAATCTATCAACTCAAAGGTCTTTACTGACAGCACTGAACTAGGAAAAATATTTATCAAAAAAAAAAAAATTATCAAGCTGGGTATGGTGGCGCACACCTTTAATCCCAGCACTCGGAAGGCAGTGGTAGGAAGACTGCCATGAGTTCGAGGCCGCCCTGAGACTACATAGTGAATTCCAGGTCAGCCTGAGCTACAGTGAGACCCCCACCTTGAAATCCCTCAAAATATACATATATATATATCAGTCCTTTATCTCCTCTCCTCTCCTTCCTTCCTCTTCTCTTTCCTTCTCTCCTCTCCTCTTCTTTTGAAATGGAATCTCACTATATAACCCCAGGCTGGCTTCAAACTTCTGGGTTCAAGTGATCCTCTTGCCTCAGCCTCCTGAACAGCAGGAACTGAGGGTGTGCATCATCATACCCAGCCAACCAGCCCTTTCTTAATCCTTGTCAATTTTTTTTTATATCCCAAACATCCTACGTTGTTGGCTCTCTGCCATTAAAATGGTTCTTTATTTCACTGGTACCCTCCCATTCTCATATTAGCACTTCACTCACACCCCCATCGTCTCCCACTCATTCTGTAAGGATAGAGGAGAGGAGTCAATCAAGAAAGAAAGAGGCCAGAGATTAACAAGTAACATAAGCAATCAGGACTAATGGCTGCTAACACTCACAGATTTTATTTCTTTACAGTAAAGCACTTGACTATTCTGGATATTTCTTCTTTAAGGTACATATTACAACTAGAAAAATAAGAAAGCCAGAATGAACAGAAACTAAGGAAACTCAAGAAATAAAAGCTTTGCATCATGGCCAGAAAGTCAACAGTCCAAACCCCCATGTTGCCAATGAGCCAACCAACTGCCCCTTCACTTTTGGCACACCTCTCCTTAAATGACAGACCCTGTTGTGTCACATGGAACAGAGCTAGAAAAAGCATACAGCCAGAAGAGAGAGCCTAGGAGGTACAGGTAGCTTCAAGAGCCAAGAGTCCTTTACAACTAGGAACACAAACACATGCTGCTGAACCAGTGTCCTGGGTAACGTCCCAGGGTTAGGAGATGTGGGGTGTAGGCCACAAGCCAGAAAGCTCATGTGCATTCAAGTCCCTCTGGGACTAAGCAAGCATAAAGTTCTAGAAATATTTTAGGATAAAAACTCAGAAATCAAGAATGTCTAGTAAATACAGACAAGGGCAGGAAAGGTTCTGGGAAGGCCATAAGGGTGCAAAGTACAAGGCAGGCACTGCTTTTTAAAATTTATTTATTTAAATAATTGTGTATGTGTAGTGTGTGTATGCGTATGTTCACATGTATGGGGTGCTCTTGTGGGGGTGCACACACACTTTATGTGCATACAGGTGGAAGTCAGAGATTGATACTGAATGTCTTTCTCACTCATTCTCCACCTGATTTACTGAGGTAGGTCTCTCACTTGAACCCAGAGCTCACCTAACTTGGCTAGTCTAGCTATCCAACTTGCCCTGGGTAGCCCCTATCTCTACCTCCCAAGCTCTAAGATTATAGGCAGGCCACCAAACCACCTGGCATTTATGTGGGTATTAGAGATCCAAAGTCAGGCCCTTCTGCTTGCACAGCAAGTACTTTACCCACTGAGCCATCTCCCCAGTTCAGGATTCACCTTTTTTCAGGGTATACCTGATGAACCAAGAATAAAATGCAGGTCCCTGAGAATTCAGCCCAAGGACTTTCTGAGGTAAAGGCAGAACTATATGCTTCTGGACAGTGAAACTCAAGTCCACACAGCAGAAACCACTGAATAATTTGTATCCACTCTGTAGGCCTGGCTTCCTCCTTTAGTCATGAGGGCAGGACAAGGAGGAATGAAGGAACAGTAGGCTGTGGAGTAGGTACTGGCACAACAGCATGGCATACAGGATTGTGCTGTTGGTAGACAGTAGAAACACAAACAGAGCAACAGGGAAATGCAGCAGTGAAACAAGCAACAAGCCAATATGCTGCTCAAAGCAACCAAGACACCTTAGGAGTTAGAGGAAAACACACCAGAAATACGGAGAACAGTCACCCAGAGAACTTGAAAAGGTGTGAGTAGAGGCAAGAAGAAATGGCAGGGGACTGCAGCCTGGATTCCTTTGACTCACTGTGAACGACATTTCATGTTCTCTAGTCAAGGTCTCAGTTTAAGCCTAGCAAGAAGAAGAGGGAGGAGGGGAAGCCGCAAGTACAGTATCAGCTCTTAAGTCTTCCGAATCAAACCCTGGGTGGAGGCCAAACCCCAAAATAACTATATGAAAGCAAGCCTTCTTGCCTGTAACCAGGACCTGGCCCCATAGCAAACAAGAGGGAAAACCAAACCCAAAGGGGGAGGAAAAGTAACAGAGAGACATTGAAGGCAACCCCCCACAAAAAAAAAAAAAAAAAAAGATTCCTAGCACATTTCTTCAGTACAAGACTTATTTCAGAGAGAAGGTAACAGCCCTATTTCTATAAAGAAATGACCTGTGTCTCCAACAAACCATGTTACAGCACTCAAGAAGAAAGTTTTTAAATTTATTTATGCACTTGGTATATACATGAATATGTGCAACAATACATTGCGTGTGGCAGTCAGAGGACAACTTTCTGCATCAGCCCTTGCTTTCCATCTCATTTCTGTCCTTGCTTTTAAAGGCTACGTGAATGGAAACCCTGAAGAGCCCCAGTTTTCTCAATGTCCACTTCTCCTAACATCTCCTGTAAGAATAGAAACAATCTCATTCCTAAAGCAGGATCTCTCATTCAGGGTAATGTTCCTTCCTGAGCTTCTGGGAAATCTTCCCGAGTTTGTTTCCCTTCTCATCAGAGGTGCCCTAGGATCACAGAAACCTGCCAGTCTCCAGCTTTCACATGGGGTCTGAGGATCTGAACTCAGGGATTCAGGGGGGGTACAGCAAGTGCTTTTACCCACTAAAAATCTTCCCAACCCACAAGAAAAATACTTTTTCATTTAAATTTTACTTCTAGGGAACCCTCCAAGTCAAAATTCAACCTGTTAGTTTGGAATGACATTGTTATAGATTGCGAGGGGCAAGCAAGAAGCTCCGAAAGAAGCCAGGACAAAAGAAGCCAGAACCTTCCCTCTTCCTTGTCAGATACAACAGCCTCGTCAGCCTAGAGATGGACCATAGTTAGGAAAGATTCTTCATTACAAGAGTTAGATAATCAAGGAGACAAAAGCATGTGAAGCTTTAAGTATGTCTTTGTTTCTAAGGCAAAGGATAAAAAGTAAGCCAGGCATGGTGCCACATGCCGTTAATCCCAGCACTCAGAAGGCAGAGGTAGGAGGATTGCCACGAGTTCAAGGACACCCTGAGACTACATAGTGAATTCCAGGTCAGCCAGAGCTACAGTGAGACCCTACCTCACCCCCTCCCTCAAAAAAAAAGACATTTTAGGTCTTCTCAGTTTTGGAGCCAAGATTATCCAAGAAAAATGGCAAACAAGACTTTTGGGGCACCACCTTGAAAAAACAGTCTCTGAAATGCAGAGTGTGACCAGATTCTATCTCACACACACACACACACACACACACACACACTTTTTTTTTTTAATCTACTAGAACTGGATGCCAGGCATGTTGTGGGGTGCCATAAGAACACACACAGAGCTGCACTGGGCAAAAACTCCAGGTTATGGGCTGTAGGGCAGCATGATAGTTGCCTTTATATGACAACTTTTTGCGTGTGTATATATGCATGGTGTGCATGCATGTTTGAATGTATGTATGCTCCTGAGTATGGAAACATACATATATGAAAAGGTCAAATTGATGTCAGATACTTCCCTTAATCACTTTTCACCTTATTCTTTGAGATAGGGTCTTTCACTGATTTGGTTAGTCTAGCTAGCCAGCAAGCCCTAGGGACCTCATGGCTCTACCTCCCCAGTGCTAGGAGTACAGGCATGTGCCACCACACCTGACATTTTATGTGGCACTAAGGATCGGAACTCAGGTCCTCATGCTTGCATTATAAGCACTTAACCCACTAAGCCCTCTCCCCAGCTCTTACAACACTATTTTCTGCTCATTTCTATTTCTTCCTCTCTCATGAGACGCTCACCCTGCAAGAAGGCACAAGTTAGCCAAGAGAAATACTGTTGTGACTTATAGTAGATGATGCTTTGGGAAGGCAAAGAAAAGAGTAAAAAATGAAAACTACTTTATTAAATTATTTTTCAGGCACCTATTTAGGATAGTATTGAAACTTACAAAAAGGTTGTGGGGTCATTGCAATCAGGTTTCCAGTGCTGGCAGAAATCACCTAACCAAGAGAACAGCTTTTGGGGAAAAAAGGTTTATTTTGGCTTACAGACTCAAGGATAAGCTCCATGATGGCAGGGGAAAACAATGGCATGAGAAGAGAGTGGACATCACCTCCTGGCCAACAGCACATGGACAATAGGAACAAGAGAGTACGCCAAACACTGACAAGGGGAAACTGACTATGACACTCATAAGCCCGCCCCCAACAATATACTTCCTCTAAGAGGCATTAATTCCCAAATCTCCATTAGCTGGGAACCTAGCTTCAGAACACCTAAGTTTATGGGGGACACCTGAATCAAACCACCACAGGGATTAAAATTTCATTTCAAATAGAAACAAAGTTAAATACATGGTGATTAAAAGTCTTGCTGGGCATGGTGGTTCATACCTTGAATCCCAGCACTGGGGAGGCAGAGACAAAAGGATTACTGTGAGTTCAAGGCCATCCTGAGACTAATTCCAGGTAAGCCTGGGCTACAGTAAAACCCTACCTCAGAAAACCAAAATAAATAAATAAATAAAAGTCTTGAGCAAATGTCAGATAGCAATGGTCCACAGAAACACTGTGGTGGTGGCAGAGAAGGACTGGGCAGCTATTGAGAATGGACCTGAACAGAGAAGGCAGCAAGAAAGCCAGTCTTGGCAAAAAAGAATTCAGCTTCAGACATGTTGGTTCCTTCAACACAGAGGCTGAACATGGAGGTACTAAGTTAGAAACACTGGAATTTAAGGAATTTCACTGTGATGAGTAAAATTTCCAGTCACAGCACTGATATCCCTGGCTACTGATTCACCCACAACAACATGCAACAATGTGCCGGCTGCACAGCTGCCTCTTCCCTGGCAGGCCCCACCCTCTCACCTGGTAGAGGAATCTTTGGCTGAAGTGCTGCATGGCCCCCTGGAGCTGATTCCGCTGTGACTGCCACTGCTCATAGTTGCGCACATACTCAGCTGTTGGGCGCTGCCAGGTGGTGGTCCGAGTGTTGTGATCCACATAGTAAAACCTCCCTCGGGGGTCTGTGCGTTTTTCCCACCTAGAAACATCAAGCTCAGACTGAATATACTAGAAACATCAAGCTCAGACTGAAAAAACTAACCACATCATTCTCACCCTCACATTCTAAAACTCTCAGGATGATGGTGAGGAGGAAGCTGAGAGAGGGCACAGTGTGACATGGAAACCTGGATGCTCTGGCGAGACACAGCCAGGCTGGCCTCTGTCACTAGGCTTCTGGGCACGCAGCTATGGCTGCCTTGGCAGCAACCAACCCCTCCTGGCCACAAAGTTCTGATTTCCAGTTCTGGAATCTGTGTTCTGGTGAGACTGGTTCTCTTAACCCTTGAGTTAAATCTGACTGAGCCAGGAGTTATGTTATTGATGCTGAGCAATCAAGATGGATCTCAAGACTTTTGCTAAGAATTCTAAGAAAAAACAAAGTTTCTCATTCTTTTTGAATATGAGTGAGACCTAGGAGACACTTGCTACCATTTTACACCCAAGTACAAAATTAAATTGACCCAATGAATAGCAGAGCAGAAAAATAGGGAGAAAAGCTAGCTCCTGGGTTATAATATTAAGACACTAGTCAAGTTTCACCTTAAACCAGAATGGATATGTAGAATTTTCCATTGAGCTGATAAACTCCAATCACTACTTGCCAGGTTGGATACCAATTTTTGTGATTTATTCATCCACCAGGGCAGGCAGCCTCTGTGGCATTAATCCCTTAGCCACACCTCTCCGGTACCTTCATGTGAAGTGGACAGTTGCATGTCTACAGCACAACTGCTCTCCACTGCTGCTGTCATGGGACATTTTCCCTCCCCTTTCTGCAGGGAACATCCATGTACTGTGAGTCCTCTGTGTCCTTTCTTAAGATTCCTTTTATTTGGTGGAATAAATCATATGGTGGTATAGAAAGGGTGCTCCAAAGTTAATTGTTTTCTTTGAAACCCGGCATATCTAAAGATGCCTTTGTTTGATCCTATACACTTAAATGTTAAATATCACTAAGGTGATTCAAGAACTGATTTCAAGATAGGAAACCATTTTTCCAACAGAATTGTGATGTCCCCAATCTACAGCAGTTATAGTGTTCCTAGGTCCTAATCCTTTCTATGTACCCTACTGTCTTCCTCTGGAAGCTTCGGATACCTTCTCTTGCCACTCTGAAATTCCATTAGATGTACCTTGGGCATTAAATGTGGCTCAGTATTGGGTATGGCCCTATGAATCTGGATATTACACACTTCAATTTGGGTAATTTTAAGTTTGGGTATATACACTATCACATTTAGTTAGCTTTGAATTTCTTATTTCTGCTTCCATATAAACTTTTTTTAACTTTAATTTTTTTTTTTTTTTCGAGGCAGGGTCTCACTCTAGCTTAGGCTAACCTGGAATTCACTATGTAGTCTCAGGTCAGCCTAGAACTCACAGCGATCCTCCTACCTCTGCCTCCCTAGTGCTGGGATTAAAGGCATGCATCACCATGCTCGCCTTTAATTTTAATTTTAATTTATTTATTTGACAGAGAGAAAGAAGGAAAGAGAGAGAATGGGGGTTCCAGGGCCTCCAGCCACTACAAACAAATTCCAGATGCATGTGCCACCTTGTGCATCTGGCTAACATGGGTCCTGAGGAATCAAACATGGGTCCTTTGACTTTGCAGGCAAACGACTTAACCACTAAGCTAACCCTCCAGCCCAATATAAACTTTTTTTTAAAGTTTGCTTCCTGTAGGATCTTCTGTTGTTAGAAGACTACATTTTTACTTTCTCCCAAATCTTTGAGGATATTAATAAAAATTTGGAAGCTGGACATTGTTGCTCATGCCTATATCCCAGTACTCAGGAGGCTGAGGGAGGAGGATCACCATCAGTTAGTTCCAGGCCAGCCTAGGTTATAGAGTGAACCTCTCTGTCTCCTTCCCACCAAAAAATTATAATTTGGTTTTCCTTTATGAAGTCACAATTATTGTTATGACCTTCTGAGCTTCAGCTGCTCATTAGTTGTTCAGTCACACTGGCAAGTGAGCCACTAGCACACTAACCGAAAGCTGTGTACTCTGGTGGGAGCTGTGCACTGAACTTCTCTCTGCCCAGGCAGAGGCTTGGCTATCACATTAGAAGGTCCTCAAACATCCAAATCAACAGCTTTTTTCCTTTATACTGAGGGGAGGGGAGGGGCGGAGAGGGGAGGGGAGGGAAGAAGAGAAGAGGGGAGGAGAGGGGAGGAAGGGGAAGGGGAAAGGAAAGGGGAAAGGAAAAGGAAAAGGAAAAGGAAAAGGAAAAGGAAAAGGAAAGGAAAGGGGGAAATTCTGGAAAACAAAGAAAAAGAAAGACAAGACACCTCCAATCTTCATTCTAACCTCTGGGTACCACATTGTCACTATGTCCTTTTTTTTAGTTCACCTATCACTACAAGCTATATGGCTTTTGTCCCTGAGGTTGGTCCCAAGCTCTGAGGAGCATTTCAGGTCAGCAGCTATAATGTGGCAGAGAGAGAGACAGGAAGACTTAAGAGTAATGATTGAGTTTGGGCACCTAAACGCTCCTTATACAAATGCTCAGATGATCTCCAGGTTTCAAACTCCCCTCATACCCTTCCTCAAAATGACCAATTACTAAGCTATCCAGAGCTCTTTAGTGCAAACTAGCCAGCTTCTTGCTAAATATGTCATACTACAGGCTTTCTCAGCTCTGCCACTAATCTACCAGCAAGGACATTTTGATTAGTAACTTTCCCTCCCTCTCATCCTGTCTTTATTAAGACAGGGTCTCTCATAGCCCAGGCTGTCCTTGAACTCTCCATGTAGCAGAGAATCATTTTGAACTACTATCCTCCAGCCTCTACCTCCTAAGTGCTAAGATTACAGCCATGTGCCACCCACCACACCTGACTATTTTTTCCTTCATTTCTAAGGGTTTATTCTTTTTCTAAAATGCCTTTATTGCCATTTTAGCAGATTTTCAGGGAGCACAGAAGTAAATACATGCTCAATCCATGTTTGCCTAGCTCTGCCTCTGCTATGGTGAATTTCAACTTTCTAAGTAGCATAATCTTACCATTTATTTCCAGTGAAATCTTATGCTAATTTGTAGTATTTAAAACAGCAGTGGTTGGAGGCCCAATCACTGTGTTTGGCATCTTGCTAAATCCAAGGGTCTCTGTATATATACTTGGAACAGTTGGTTTTTCCCAAGGTTCCACCCCAGAAAAACTGTTCTGTGCACCATGCCTTACACACATCTTTCATATTCATTTCCTCTTCTTCATGCATGCATACTAGCTAGACCTCCTGTTCTTATGTAAGTCCAGTCCTTCCTGCAAGAGTGTGATTAACTTCCGTCTGTGAGGTTTCCTCCAACCCTAACGCTCCATGGTGATCCGTGTCTCTCTCTACGTAGCTCTGCTCTGAACACACCATAAGAGGGACGTGACTTACACTTCCCTGAGCTGGGACTTCTCTCATCAACAAGCAGTAAAATCTTGGGCAGGATGGTGTCTTTCTGGGTTTCCTGCTATTACACAGGGAAGTTAAGAGCAGAGGCATGAAGCCCTTCACTTAAAACACAAACAGAACAAAGAAGCTGTGTTGGGCACAAAGATGGGCCATCTTCCAGGAGGGCATTAACACTATCCTGGAAAGAAGAAAGCTTGATCCAGCATACCACCTCAATGCCTAAAGAATAGGAAAATCCCATCCCTGGAGCCCATCTTTACTTCCACGTCACCCAAATGCTCACCAGAGCAAGGTCACACAGCCTGTAGGCTGGAGTATGAAGACACAGTGACAGCACTCTTAAGAGCTCCTGCAGCTGTCAAATACACAAAGTCCAAGTGTTCAACACACATTGGTTCATCTATGATACAACTGGAGAAGTCCAAATGCTGACTAGGTGTTTGGAGACATGAAATAAACAGAGTTGGACTGGAGGGATGCCTTAGCAGTTAAGGGATTTGCCCATAAAGCCAAAGGACCCAGGTTTGATTCCCCAGGACCCAAGTAAACCAGATGCACAAGGTGGTACATGTGTCTGGAGTTCGTTTGCAGTGGCTAGAGGCCCTGGCACACCCATTCTCCCTCTGACTTTCTCAAATAAATAAACACAACTTTTAAAAATACAGTTAACAGGGCTGGAGAGATGGCTTAGCGGTTAAGCGCTTGCCTGTGAAGCTTAAGGACCCCGGTTCGAGGCTCGGTTCCCCAGGTCCCACGTTAGCCAGATGCACAAGGGGGCGCACACATCTGGAGTTCGTTTGCAGAGGCTGGAAGCCCTGGCACGCCCATTCTCTCTCTCTCCCTCTATCTGTCTTTCTCTCTGTGTCTGTCACTCTCAAATAAATAAATAAATAAAAATTAAAAAAATACAGTTAACAATATCATGGTTTTATATTGAATGAAGATACTGTTTAGAAATGTGTACTGAAATATATATAAATGATATGATGCATGGGATTTGTTTCAAATGATCCAAGCCAGAGTGTGGGAAGAAGGTGGGTGAGGGTTACAGATAAGGAACTAGAGATTTTTTTTCTATAAAGGTCCACAAAGCAAATATTGTAGGCTTTATAGGCCACATGAACACTGATGAAATTATTGGATCTAGCCACTGAACTATAATAACAGCCATAAAAACATAAACCCAATGTAGCACAGTGGTGAACACTTGCCTAATATGCACAAGCCCTAGGTTTGAATCTCTACTAAAAGATAGGAGGGAGGGAGGGAAAGAGAAAGAGAGGGAGGGAAGGAAAAGAAGAAAGAGAGCTGAGTGTGGTGGTACACACCTTTAAAACTAGGGAGGCAAACACAGCAGGATTGCCAAAAGTTTGAGGCCACCCTGAGGCTACATAGTGAATTCCAGGTCAGCCTGGACTAGAGCAAGACACTACCTCAAAAAACCAAAAAGAAAAGTAAAGAAAGAAAGGAGGGAAGGAGGGGGAGAGGAAAGGAAGGAGGGAAAGAGAAAACAAATGTGGCTGCATACCAGTAAAATTTTATTTATAAACATAGATAGAGGGCCAGATTTTATCCACATGCCATGACAGCATGACAACCCCTGGCTCAAATGAAACAAAACTGGCCACAAGTTGATACAACTAAAACTGAGTGCTGAATGTGTGATGGTTCATTATACTACTGTATCTACTTTTCATATACTTAAACTTTTCAATAATATAAAAATTTCTACAATGGAATGTTGAATTAAAAATTAATTAAGAGAAGATGATGGTGTAGAATCCATGCCAAAGCAGCCTAGGCCTAGGGGAGAAAAAGCAAAAAAACAAATCAAAACAAAAAAACAGCAAAATACACTCTTCTATTAAAAAGTGAGGGGTATAAGAAATTACCAACTACAGCAGAGAAGTAGGAGATCCAGAGCATCCAGAGCCCACATAGGCACAAGCGGCTCCACCAGTGGCAACACCAGGTCCGTGGAGCCACAGCTGCAAGGCTCAACTTGAGCTGCAGGAAAAACCAGGTAGAAGGATTTTCCACTCTCACTGAAGCTCCTTGCAAATTCAAGAAATGTGAAGGGAGAACTACAGCCACCAACGGAGGACCAGATCATGAAGTAGAGGTTCACAAGGATCAGCTGGAGAACTAGAGTCACTATCTACAGCCTACCCTCCCCCACCGCCAGTGCAAGTGCCAGAAAACACGAGAGACCTGGGGAAGGGAGATCACAACACCCACCACCGGGGACCAGAGCAGCAATCCAGAGACCCACCCAGCCTACTTGAACCCACAGTGCACCAAAGAGGGACCTAAGGAGGAGCGCAGCATAACTGAGACCAAAATCATCCCAAAAGGTAACTGGGATTACACCACGTCAGTACCCACCAAATAAGTCTGGTATATAGGCCTGAACCGGAAGTGCTAATTGCACCTTCCATATCAGAATAAATTATATGTGATATCTGATTGATGGTCGGATTTGCCATTCTTAAATAAGTTATATTTTGGTCTTGTTATTTGTTGCTTCCTGATTTATAGTGGCTTTGTTTCCTCTTTCGCTGTTCATTAGGGAAGGGTCTCACTAGGTCACAAGCTGACTTGGAACCTTCAACAGACCAGAAATCTTAACCTCCTAGTTGACAGGATTAAGGGTGTGGGGCAACACACACCCTAAGGGACATGATTTTGTTAGAGGATCTGGTTGTCATAGTACCTACTCCTGCATAAATACTCTGCTGTTTTTTATTGAATGTGTACATTGTTTAGTTAAATTTTAGAATCTGCCTATATTTTGTTCCTCTCAGCCTACCTGAATACTCTCATAACAAGCAAACCCAACATCTAGGGTCATTTTTGTAGATATTCTGAGAGTCTTAAGAGCCACACCTAGCACATTAAGCTCCTACCCTGAATATATATAACATCAGATTGATTTGATACATTTAATAATAGTGCAGGTAACTAGAAAATCCAAGCATTAAATTAATCCAAGATACAAAAATATATACATTATTACACAAGAAACACCAAAAATCAAGACAATATAAATCCACCAAAAAGTATTAATGCATCAGAAATGACCTCCAGTGAGAATGAGTTAGAGGAAATGCTGAGGAAGATTTCAAAAGAATGATTATAAATATGCTCAAAGAAGTCAAAGGGGAAATCAAAGAAATGATAGAGGAAATCAAAGGAATCAAAGAAGACACAGGAAAACAATTAAATGAAATAAAAAGGTCAATACAAGACATAAATAAAGAAATAGAAGTAATAAAGAAAAACCAGTCAGAATTACTAGCAAAGAAGAACACAATCAATGAAATAAAAAACTAGAAAAATCTCATCAGTAGAATGGATGAAGGAGAGGACAGAATATCTAAACTAGAAGACCAGGTGGCAGTCCAACAAAGAGAAAGACAAACTAATAGGAAAGTATGAGTGGGAATTTCAAGATATTCGGGACACTACGAAAAGATCAAACATAAGAATTCAGGGCATAGTAGAAGGAGAAGACTTCCACTCCAAAGGCATAGTAGGCATTTCAACAAAATCAAAGAAGAAAACTTCCCCCAAATTGGGAAAGAGATACAAATGCAGATACAGGAATCCTTTAGAACACTAATCAGACAAAACCTGGAAAGAACCTCTCCTCGCCATATTATAATTAAACTACCATACAAACCAATGAAAATATATTGAAAGCAGTTAGACAGAAAAATCAAGTCACACACAAAGGCAAGCCCGAAAGGATCACAGCAGATTACTCAACACAAACATTCAAAGCCAGAAGGGCTTGGAATGATGTATTCCAAGTTCTGCAAGATAACAACTGTCAACCAAGGTTACTTTATCCTGCAAAGCTATCCATTCAGATAGATGAAGAAATAAGGACATTCCACAACAAAAGCAGGCTAAAGGAATATTTGAAGACAAAACTAGCACTACAGAAAATACTTGAAAGAATCCTCCAGGCTGAAGAGAAAGAAAAACACACATATAAGGAACCTGGAAAAAACAAACCATACTGAAATACTAGTTAATACAAGACAGCACAGGTAAACTGACAAAAAAATGGCAAAAATAAATATATACCTTTCAATAATATCTATTAATATCAATGGCCTCAATGCCCCAATCAAAAGACACAGATTTACAGACAGGGTTAAACAGCAGGATTCTTCAATTTGTTGCCTCCAAGAAACTCACCTTTATAAAAAGGATGGACACTATCTTAGGGTGAAAGGTTGGAAAACAGTGTTTCAAGCAAATGGGCCTAGAAAATAACCAGGGGTTACTATCCTAATTTCTGACAAGGTAGACTTCAGTCCAACATTAGTTAGGAAAGATAAGGAAGGTCACTTTATATTGATTAAAGGAACACTCCAAAGGGAGGACATTACAATCCTAAACATATATGCACCTAACATGGGGGCTCACAACTTCATCAAACAAACACTATTAGAAATAAGGTCACATATAATACCAAACATAGTTGTAGTGGGCGACTTCCAACACCCCACTTTCATCAATTGACAGGTCATCCCGGCTAAAAATAAATAGAGAGGCATCTAGATTAAATGAGGTCGTAGAACAAATAGACCTAACATATATATACAGGACATTTCATCCAAATGCTGCAGAACACACATTCTTTTCAGCAGCACATGGAACATTCTCTAAAATAGACCATATATTAAGACACAAAGCAAATCTTAACAAATACAGGAAAATTGAAATAATTCCTTGCATTCTATCTGACCACAATGGAATCAAACTACAAACCAATAGCAAGAAAAGCTATAGGGCTGGAGAGATGGCTTAGTGGTTAAGCACTTGCTTGTGAACCTAAGGACCCTGGTTCAAGGCTCAATTCCCCAGAACCCATGTTAGCCAGATGCACAAGGGGGTGTATGCATCTGGAGTTCATTCGCAGTGGCTGGAAACCCTGGCATGCCCATTCTCTCTCTGTCTCTTTCTCTCTGTCTGTCACTCTCAAATAAATAAATAAAAATAAACAAAAATATATATTAAAAAAAGAAAAGCTACATAGCATACACAAAATCATGGAAACTAAACAACACACTACTAAATGATGAATGGGTCAATGAAGAAATCAAGAAGGAAGTCAAAAAATTCATAGAGTCAAATAATAATGAGAACACAACATACTGAAACCTTTGTGACACAATGAAGGCAGTCCTAAGAGGGAAATTTATACCTTTAAGTGTCTACATTAAGAAATTAGAAAGGTCTCAAGGAAACGACCTAATGCTGCACCTTAAAGCCTTAGAAAAAGAAGAACAAGGCAAACTAAAAATCAGTAGACAGGAAGAAATAATAAAGATTAGGGCAGAAATCAATGAAATACAAACCAAAAAAAATAAATAAATAATGGGCTGGAGAGATGGCTTAGCAGTTAAGCGCTGTGAAGCCTAAGGGCCCCCATTCGAGGCTTGATTCCCCAGGATCCATGTTAGCCAGATGCACAAGGGGGCACACTCACCTGGAGTTCATTTGTAGTGGCTAGAGGCCCTGGCACGCCCATTCCCACCTACCTACCTACCTACCTACCTCTCCCTCTCTCTCTCTCTCTCTCTCTCTCTCTCTCTCTCTCTCTCTCTCTCTCTCTCTCTTTCTCTGTCTATTGCTAAAGAATCAACAAAACAGAGTTGGTTCTTTGAAAGAATAAACAAGATTGATAATCCCTTAGCAAATGTAACCAAAAGAAAGAGAGAAGAGACACAAAGTAATAAAATTAGAGGTGAAAAAGGCAGCATCACAACAGGTAACAGAGAAATTTTAAAAATCATAGGGATATACTATAAAGACAGATACTCCACTAAGTATGAAAATCTGAAAGAAATGGATAATTTCCTTGATTTATATGACCTACTTAAATTAAATCAAGATGAGATTAATCACTTAAATAGACCTATAACAAGTATGGAGACCTAAGCTGTTATCAAAAATCTCCCAACTAAAAAATATCCAGGCCCAGATGGATCCACTGATGAATTTTACCAGACCTTCAGGGAAGAACTAACACCATTGCTTCTTAAACTTTTCCATAAAATAGAAAAAGAAGGAATCCTACCAAACTCCTTCTACAAAGCCAGCATAAGCCTGATACCAAAACCAGGCAAAGATAGAACAAAAAAAGAAAATTACATACCATGAACATGGATGCAAAAATTCTCAACAAAAGTCAGGCATGTTAGCACATGCCTTTAATCCCAGCATTCGGGAGGCACAGGTAGGAGGATCACCATGAGTTCGAGGCCACCCTGAGACTACATAGTGAATTCCAGGTCAGCCTGAGCCAGAGTGAGACCCTACCTCGAAAAAAAAAAAAAAAAAAAATCTCAACAAAATACTGACAAACAGCATAAAAGAATATATCAGAAAGATCATTCACCCTGACCAAGTAGGCTTTATCCCAGAGATGCAGAGATGGTTCAACATACACAAATTGATAAATGTAATACATTATATAAATGGACTGAAGGAAAAAAATCATATGATTATCTCATTAGATGCAGAAAAACAATCTGACAAACTCCAACATCCCTTCACGATAAAAGCCCTACAGAGACTGGGAATAGAAGGAACATATTTCAACATAATAAAGGCTATTTATGACAAGCTTACAACCAACATGTTACTAAGTGGGGAAAAACTGGAAGCTTTTCCACTAAAATCAGGAACAAGACAAGGATGTCCACTGTCCCCACTTTTATTTAATATAGTACTGGAAGTCTTAGCCATAGCAATAAGGCCAACTGAAGGATCTCTACAATGCAAACTTTAAAGCACACAAGCACAGAAGGCACTACTAAATGGAAAAACACCCCTGGTTCTTGGATCAGAAGAATCATTATTGTGAAAATGCCAATCTTACCAAAAGCAATCTACACATTTAATGCAATCCCCATCAAAATTCCAATGACACTCTTCATGGAAATAGAAAAAACAATCCAAAAATTCATTTGGAAGCACAAAAATATCTAAAACTATTTTGAGCAACAAAAATAAGGCTGGTGGTATCACCATACCTGATTTGAACCTATATATAGTATATGTATATATACTATATAGTAACAAAAACAGCATGGTACTAGCACAAAAGCAGACATGTAGATCAATGGAAGAGAATCGAGGACCCAGATGTAAGTCTGGGTAGCTATAGCTACATGGTATTCGATAAAAATACTCATTGGAGAAAAGACAGCCTCTTCAGTGAATGGTGCTGGGAAAACTGGGTATGTAACTGTAGAAGGATGAAAGTAGATCCTTCTCCCCCCCCTCTCTCTCTTTCTCTCTCTCTCTCTCTCCATGTATAAGAATTAAGTCCAAATGGATTTAAGACCTTAATATCAGAGCTGAAGCTTTGAAACTACTAGAGGAAAAAGTAGGGGAAACCCTTCAACATATTGGTCTTGGCAAAGACTTTCTGAATATAACCCCAATTGCTCAGGCAATAAAACCTATTCATAAAAATGAAATGTGGTTATTGCCTCATGAAATTAAAAAGATTTTGTATGGCAAAGGACAATGTGAATAACGCAAAGAGGCAACCTACAGAATGGGGAAAAATCTTTGCCAGCTATACATCTGATAGAGGATTAATATCTAGAATATACAAAGAACTGAAAACATTAAATAATAAGAAATCAAACAACCCAACTAGAAAATGGGCTATGGAACTAAATAGTGAGTTCTCCAAAGAAGAAATATAGATGGCATATAAACATCTAAAAAAAAATGTTCTATATCCCTAGTCATCAGGGAAATGTAGATTAAAACTATGTTGAGATTCCATTTCACTCCTGTCAGATTGGCTACCATCATGAAAATAAATGACGATAAATGCTGGCGAGGATGCAGAAAAAGAACCCTTCTACACTGTTGCTGGGAATGCAATCTGGTCCAGCCATTAGGGAAATCAGCGTGGAGGTTCCTGAGACAGCTAAAAATAGATCTACCATGTGACCGAGCTACAGCACTCCTAGGCATATATCCTAAGGACTCATCTTACTACCTTAGAGAAACATGCTCAACCACGTTTATTGCCACTCAATTCACAATAGCTGGAAAATGTAACCAGCCTAGATATCCCTCAGCTGATGAGTGAATAATGAAGATATGGCACATTTATACAATGAAGTTCTACTTAGTGGTAAACAAAAATGAAATTATGAAGTTTGCAGAAAAATAGATGGATCTGGAAAGGATTATACTAAATGAGGTAACCCAAGCCCAGAAAGCCAAATATCACATGTTTTCTCTCATATGTGGATCCTAGCTACAGATGATTGGACTTATGTATGAGTAGGAAGAAAACTCAATAGCAAAGGCCAGTAAGCTAGGAAGGAGATATAAAGGGAATAGAAAGGGAGCTGGGGACTTAACAGGATTGGAAGAGATTGAGTAGGAAGAAAACTCAGTAGCAAAGACCAGTAAGCTATTAAAAAGATATAAAGGGAAGAGAAAGAAGGGAGGAGGTACTTAATAGGATGGTATTGTATATATGTAAATAGAAGAATAGATTAATTGGGGGTGAAAAGGCACAAAGTGAGGTCAGAGGAAGAGACTGAGTAAAGGAAAGGTGGAGGGAGGGCTAATCAAATCTAAGAGGATATAAATAAATCATATGGAATCCTGTTTTTTTGGACAATGGAACACTCAGAAGCCACAGATTGTTAATAGAAAATTTTAAGTGCCAGGGGTGGGATACCTTCCAGTAAGTTGTTGGCCAAGGAGGTCCCGGATGCCCCCAAAACATTATAGGCCATTGATGAGGCCCTTGGTTTTCTACTAGGAATAGATGGTAAGACCCTATTGCTGAAGACTCCACATACTTGGGCTGCAAGGCCACTGAGAAATCCTGATGGAACTGAGCTGAAAACCGGACCATGTAGATCAGCTGACAGAAAGTTGGAAAAGCCATTCTTCTGCAGTTCAATGGGAGAGAGAGAAATCGCCAGTGACAATACTCAACAGTGCAAGCCTTATATTTGGCCAGCCAGGCCAAATGAGCCAACAGGTGCAATAGCAACATGTCTGTCATGGTGGAAACCAACTGCCCTCTAATTGGACTGGAGGCCTGCTTTATGGGAAGGAATACATCCCTGATACTGAAAACCTATAGCAGGGGTAGTCATGAGCCCTAGGGGTCTAACGTCTGCTGCTGTCTGGCTAAATGTAAATACTATGCTTATCAAACTGCCCAGTAAGCACTTCTCTTAATGTTCATACCTATTTATTAATGCTATCTCACTTTTGATACAGAACCTTCTCTTTTTAGATAGCAGTGACTTTGGGATGACTCAGAAGGCATCATGGTGCTGGGAAGAAGTGACAGGAGTGCTCAGCACTGCAATATCTCTATCACACCTTCCAAGGCTCAGGGCCCATTGCGGAAGAGGTGGTGGAAAGAATGTAAGAGCCAAAGGAAGGGTAGGACTCCTTACAAAATGCTCCTCCAGATACAAAATGGCCTGGATATACAGATATACATGACCTCACAGTGCCTGACTCTAGTTACACACAACCATCAATCATAATAGGAGGAAAAGATCATGACAGCAATATAAAAGAGAGACTGATTGAGAGTAGGGGATATAATGGAGAATGTAGTTTCAAAAGGGAAAAGTGAGGGGAGGGAGGGCATTACCATGGGATATTGTTTATAATCATGGAAGTTGTTAATAAAAAAAAAAAAGAAAAAAATTTATTTTAGGGGCTGAGCTAGACATGGTAGCACATACTTTTAATCCCAACATTGAAAGGCAGAATAGGAGGATCACTGTAAATTCAAGGCCAGCTTGAGACTACACAGTGAATTCCAGGTCAGCCTGGGATAAACTGAGACACTACCTTCTCTCCCCCCCCCAAAAAAAAAAAAGCCAGGCGTGGTAGCATAGGCCTTTTATCTCAGCACTTGGGAGGCAGAGGTAGGACGACACTACCAAGTGAATTCCAGGTCAGCCTGGGTTAGAGCAAGAAAAAAAAAAAAAAGGGCTGGAGAGATGGCGTAGCAGTTAAGCACTTGCCTGTGAAGCCTAAGGACACCAGTTCAAGGCTCGATTCCCCAGGACCTATGTTAGCCAAATACATAAGGAGACACATGCATCTGGAGTTCCTTTGCAGTGGCTGGAGGCCCTGGCACGCCCTTTCTCTCTCCCCCCCATCACTCTCAAATAAATAAATAAAAATGAACAAAAAAAAATTTTTTTAAGAGGGGCTAGAGAGATGGCTCAGTGGTTAAGGCACTTGCCTGCAAAGAGGCCATGGCATATCCATTCTCTCTCTCTCACTTTCTTTCTCTCTTTGTCTCTCAAATAAATAAATAAAATGTTTTTAAAACATTAATTCTTTTTTTGTTGTTTTTTTTGAGGCTGACCTGGAATTCACTATGTAGAGTGGCCTTGAACTCACAGCAATCCTCCTCCCTCTGACTCCCAAATGAAAGACATGTGCCACCATACCCCCGCTAATAATTAATAAACCAGGCATAGTGGTGCATGCCTTTAATCCCACACTCAGGAGTGACGATCACCAGAGTTCAAGACCAGGCTGGGGCTACAGAGTCCCTGTTCAGCCTGGACTACACCAAGGCCTTGACTCAAAGTTAAAAAAAAAAAGGGAGAGAGGGAGGGAGGGAGGGAGGGAGGGAGGGAGGGAGGGAGGGAGGGAGGGAGGGAGGAAGAAGGAAGGAAGGAAGGAAGGAAGGAAGGAGGGAAGGAGGGAAGGGAGGGAGGGAGGGAAGGAAGGAAGGAAGGGAGGAAGGGGAGAAGAAAGAAGTCAAGTAAAAATATTTTTGAGGGCTGGAGAGATGGCTTAGCGGTTAAGCGCTTGCCTGTGAAGCCTACGGACCCCGGTTCGAGGCTCGGTTCCCCAGGTCCCACGTTAGCCAGATGCACAAGGGGGCGCATGTGTCTGGAGTTCGTTTGCAGAGAGAGGCTGGAAGCCCTGGCGCGCCCATTCTCTATCTCTCCCTCTATCTGTCTTTCTCTCTGTGTCTGTCTCTCTCAAATAAATAAATAAATATTTTTAAAAAAATATTTTTGAAAAAAATTAAGAAGCTCATTAACTTTGGTAGCTTCATTTGTTTTCAAGTCATCATAGAAAAAGTGAGAAGTAGTGATAAATGAGGGGTTCTGTCTCTAGGAGAATAAGAAGAAAAGGAAAACCCACCCATTCTCTTGGAAACTGAAGCTAAAAGCAAACCATCTATGGAAATTTGTGGAGCCAGAAGGTGAGGTGGTATTTGCCTGGCACATGGCTGCCAGCCAAACTTAAGGCACAGGGCTCTCCCAAGAGTCCACACCAGCACCACCATTTCTCTCTGAAATTTGGGAGAGGGAAATGTTTGTATTTATGCAGGAGCCCTCTGTGGTAGCTCTGGTGAGGGGTGAGATTCTTCCCTGACAACAGAATACATTCCCTATGGAAAGCTCTCAGGCCCAGCAGACACATGTGGAAAGAACTTTCTGTCCCTGGCAGACAGGGACTCAAACTTTCTCCTTGAACTTGGACAATCTTCTCTTCCTTGGAATCCTTTCGCAGCCTTTTTGGTTTTGGAGAACCCAGCTGTGTTCTCATCAAGCCCAGTTCAACGAGGAACACTCTGCCTTCTGGGGCAGGCTGTACAGTGAAATCAACAACCTTCTTTCTTGCTCAGCTTCCTTATACTTTCCACCCCAAAGATCCTATAAAAAATTTAGCTTATCCCAAGATATGAGAGCTGAACGCAGGTAGCTGGATAGGGGAAGCAATCACGTGACACTGGGTGATTGTCTGCAACCTCTGAAGATAGGAACTGAACACCCAGACCTCACAGAGGTGTTTGTATGGTGAGATTATGAAGAGCACTGAGACCCCAAGGTCCAGGAGGCTTCAGACCACCTGTCCCCACAGGATTCCACAGCATGTGACAGCAGGAAGCATCATTTAATAATAAAACCCATGGCTACCAATCATGGCCAACATAGTCCCTGTGGGGGAAAGAAAGAATATAGAAGGGGATGACTACAAGGAAGGGAAAAATAACAAGGGAGGAGGAGGGACCAGGGTGAAACTGAGATGGCTGTGGCAGAGAGTGATGGTGGCACCCTTGGTGACTCTTGATACCAGTTCCAGAGTCTTGGGACTGGTTGGCTCAGGCCTTACCCTGGAGGAAGAGGCCGCTCCCAGGTGGTAGTCTTGGTGTTATGGTCAACATAATACACACGCCCGTTGGGCAGCTCTCGCTGCTCCCACCTGGAAAATAAAGCCATAAGGAAACATGATGCATATAGCTGAAAGGTCTAGCCCCTTAGAAAGGAAGTCCTTCACTGCTAATGGGGCTAATTTAAAGGAAAAAAAATCAAAGAAGACATTCAAGACAACCCAGTGTCATAACTGTTTGGTCCTGACACTGGAAATAATATCTAAGAATGCTTCTTGAGGAAACTACAGTAGCTTCCTTTAGAGTCATTAAGCTATAATGTAAAGGCCAATAAATTCCCCCTAAACTACCCATGGATCTGTAGTCCATGGATATTTCAAAGATCTCCTAAGATCAAAGATCTCCTAAGAATGAGATGAAAATTGAGGATCCTTTTTCCTAAAACGCATTTACAACAAAAATTTGCATGCAATTTCTGGGCTTCATGGAATTCTTCAAAAGTTTATCACAGACCCTTCTGCCTGCCTGAAAACTAACACAACATAGCCAGGCTTGGTGGTGCATACCTTTAAGTCCCAGCACTCAGGAGGCTGAGGTGGGAGGATCCTGAGTTTGAGGCCAGCCTGGGTTAGAATGAGACCCTGCCTCGAGGGCTGGGTGGTGGTGGTGGGGGAGGGGACCTAATACAACCTGTCAAAGGAAAAAAATAAAATTATGTTATTACCACTATTCTCCTAGCACTGTGCATATACACATGATCACAATTTTTCTTTTTCTTTTCTTTTCTTTTTTTTTTAAGGCAGGGTGTTACTCTTGCCCAGGCTGGTCTTGAACTCACAGCAATCTTCCCACCTCAGTCTCCAGAATGCTGGAACTAAAGGTGTGTGCCACCGACTTTTTTTCCTCTTTTGATTACTTGTGTTTGTGTGTGTTCATGTGCGTGTCAACAGGACAACCTCAGGGTGTTTCTCCTCCCCAGCCACCTTCTTTTGAAAAAGGATCTCCCTTGTCACTGTCATTGCAACAGAAGGGTTCTCCTGACTCTGCCTTCTATTGCCAAAGGCACATTGGAATTACAGACAAGTGTAATGTGCATCAGTTTGCATCTGGATTTAAGTAGGTGCTAAGGAAAATTGAACTTGCGTCAGCAGGTCTGCAAGCAAGCACCTTTAACCTCTGAACAAACTTCTCAGTGCCCATATTTATTTTTAAAATGTACAACTCATTAACAAGGGAGATTTTAAAAAGCTCTTGGTAAATCCAGGAACGTGGCATACTGTTATTTAGCAAGTTCAGTTTGTGTGTAAGCTAATAAGAAACTAAGCTGCTGAGGGTGGCTCCTCTGTGCTAACGAAAGGACAAGACAGCAGGTGACTCAGCATGCACACGTACAAGCAGGACAATGCAGCAAAGTGCCTCCATCCCACACCCCTACTCAGACTCAGACACAGTCTCACCATGACGCAGCCTACCCAGAACACAGTCATGTATGTGTAAAGCATCAAGGCTTTATGAAAAGTGTACATTTTAGACACGATGGAAACGATCCCATGAGCTTCTGTGTTTTTCACCAAGTTCATTTACTTCTACTGTTGGGCACAGCCTGGGAGAAGTTGGCTTTCTGGGGGAAGCTACTACACATAGTCTGCTCTGCTGAAATACTTACCTTTTTAATTTTATTTTTACTTATTTGTGAGTAGAAAAAGAAACAGAATCGTTGTTCCGGGGCCTCTTGCTACTGCAAACAAACTCCAGCTGCATGTGCCACTTTGTGCATCATGCTTTATGTGGGTACTGGGGAACTGAACCTGGGCTGGCAGGCTTTGTCAGAAAGCACCTTTAACCACTGAGCAATCTCTCCAGCCTGAGATTGTTTTGAAAATGCAAATTTGTTTCAATGTAACCAACACATAGATAATGATGTAAGCAAAATGTGAATTTTGTGCTTCTATATAATTTTAAACACTGAATGCAGAAATTTTCCTCAGAGTTAAACCTTCCTGTAAGGAAATATGCAAAACCCACAGAAGTCTTCCAGCTACATAGTTTACTATGAGTTATCTACCATACAATCCACATGGAGTGCTATGCTCCCCATATGGTAACCCTACCCACATGGCCCACTTAAGTCCCAGCCCACCACTACCTGCTTTCCCAAACAACCTCAGTTCTATCCAGGAAGTGCCACAGTGACTGTGTAGGAGGTGCTTCTTGATCCTTAATGTGTAAAACTCTGCTACTCTTATTACGTTCCTTGTTATTTTTTGGGTCACTGACAAATTTCTTGAGTATTATGCCTCCAACACATCTTTTCCCACAAGCCTTGTGGTTTTTATTGTATGGCATTGCATACTGTGGTGACTTTTTAAGACCGCTTATGCTACAGCTGACTATATATGGAAATAAGTGTCCTGACTTCTATTATTAGGCCCAGTGTACCCACAATGACAGACACTAAGCTGTTTTCAACACTACTTTCATTTAAACACGGATGTCTGGTCAGGATATTATACTGGTCAGCCCTCCAGAAACTAGTTCAGAAACAGAAATATGTGAGGTTTGAGACTGTTTTGTTTTATTTTTGAGATAGGGCCTATCTATGGAGCCAAGGGTGACCTGGAATTTACTTTGTTGGCCAGGCTGACCTCAAATGTGTGATCCTCTTGCCTCAGGCTCCCAAGTACTTGCTGGGATTATAGGTGCATGCCACCATGACTAGCTTACAAAAAGCTCTTATGGCAAAGAAGGAAAAGGAGAGGTGCTATGGGCTGCTGCTTTACCTCAGGCAACCCTGGCCATCATCTTTTACCATGGGAATGCAATCACAGAGAGGAAACTCCATACAAAGCTCCTCTCCAACCCTGTGAGTCTTTCTTTGTTGTTGTTACTGTTTGTTTTGGTTTGGTTTTTGAGGTAGGGTCCCGCTCCCTAGCCCAGACTGACATAGAATTCACTATAAAGTCTCAGGGTGGCCTAGAACTCATAGCAATCCACCCATCTCTGCCTCCCAAGTACTGAGACTAAAGGCATGTACCACCATGCCTGGCCTGTTGTTTTGTTTTTGTGGCAGAATCTCACTCTAGCCCAAGCTGACCCGGAACTCACTCTGTAGCCCAGATTGGCCTCACACTCATAGTGATCCACTACCTCAGCCTCCCCAGTGCTGGGATTATAGGCATGACCATGCCCAGCTTTAACTATGAATCTCACCATATTCTGATAAAAGGAAGAAAAGGAAATAGAAACTGACAGGGGCCCTACTGCACAGCAGATAAGGAGCCTTCTCAGTCCTGTTCTCAAAGAACAAGTATCCCTTAGCACTGACATTGAAGGAGAGGACCCTAACAGATCAAGATGACTGGGAAAGTACAGAAGGCAGTTCAGTACCATTACACAGCAAGTCCACTGCCAGTCTGGAGTGCATAGTAAGGCCCTATCTCGAACAAGCAAATAAAAACACTACTGTGGAATTATGAGTCCACCAAGTATATTCCTAGGCTCCAGCTTGTCTTTTTCTTTTTCTTTCTTATTTTTTGGTTTTTCGAGGTAGGGTCTCACTCTAGCCCAGGCTGACCTGGAATTCACTATGTAGTCTCAGGGTGGCCTCAAACTCACAGCGATCCTCCTACCTCTGCCTCCCAAGTGCTGGGATTAAAGGCGTGAACTACCACACCCAGCCTGAGCTTTTCTTTATGTGAGAGAGAGAGCGAGAGCGAGAGCGAGAGAGGGAGAGGGAGAGGGAGAGGGAGAAAGAAAGAAATGTTACACTAGGGCCCCGGCCGCTGCAATCGAACTCCAGACATGTGCATCACCTTGTGGGCATGTGCTACCTGCACACTTGTGTCACCTTGTGTGTCTGGTTTATGTGGGACCTGGAGACTGGAACATGGGTCCTTAGGCTTCACAGGCTGGATGCCATCTAAATCATATCTTTCTGTTCAGATAAGATCTATAGGAAGTTGCATATTTTCTACCACAGGGAGGGCCAGCCCTGGAGAGCAATGCTGTCTGGTGGTTCCATGGCCCCCACAAAAGGTGTCAACTATTGGGTTGAAGACCAGAGTTATACTATTCAAAGAAAAACTAGACAAATTAAACATAACAGAGTTTATGTGAACAAAGAACAATTTAAAAAATTAGGCAAAAAAAAAAATATTAGGCAGCACCTAAACCAGAACAGGCTCGGGGAACTGGGCCTAGCAGCTCAAGTGGGAGCTCCAACAAGCCACCATGGAAGCAGGCAAAGCCCTCAACAGCCATTGTCAGGCTTCTGTCTTGTTTGGGCATGGTGTGATCAGCTGGCTACCTCCCACTGGCTAAAATCCAAAGACTTATTTAAAAAAATATATACTCCTATGACATAAAGGGTGGAGAAAGGAAGGGAGGAGGATACTTAATAGGTTGATATTGTATATATGTAATTACAATGATTGTAATGGGGAGGTAATATGATTGAGAATGGAATTTCAAACGGGAAAGTGTGGGGGTGGGGAGGGAGGGAATTACCATGGGATATATTTTATAATCATGGAAAATGTTAATAAAAATTTAAAAAAAAAAAAAAATATATATATATATACTCCTAAGTTAGGTTTCAGTTTGTTTACCTACTGAATGAAGTTGCAGTGTGTGATACTGAAACTCCTCACTAATTATTCCATAGTCTACCATCACTAAGATGTACTCCACAATATTTCTCTTGTGGGTACCATTGGTCAAGGTTCTGACAGAAAAGAATCCTGGGGATATGACCCATGTGGCCTACTTCTTCTCACAAACAATGAAAGTCCTCAGATATCAATCATTATTTTTTTTTTATGCAGTCCCTTTATTTAAATTGAATATTTCATAGCAGGGATTAACATATAATAATAACTACAATGCTAATGATATAAATGTATATCAAAAATTTTAAGAAAGATTATTTAAATTTTATTTACAAAATTATTTTATGCCATTTATTACAGAATATTTGATATGATATAAATTTTTAAAAAGAATATTTGACATACTTATCATATGGGTTTCATTTTTAACAGTTTTAGCCATTTTATCTTATTTATATCCCTGGCCACTCTTCATGCCCCAGATCACTTTGATTTAATTTAAAAGTATATTACTTCATACATAAATATATATATACATATATGGCTCAGATAGTTCCTTTTTAAATTGTGCTCTAATATGAATAATTTATCCTCTCTCATGTCTACATAGTGTATATTTTCTGATTATTGCATAAATATTAAATTTTCATTAAGCCTATATGATTTATAATTAAAATAGACTCATAATTCAAGTATCTTTTTCAATCATTATTTTTTAATATCTTTTTTATTTATCTCAAGTAATATTAACTGAGAACTATGTGCCCAAGTTTGCCAAGAAACTACAATAATTATTTCATTTTTTAAATATTTTTATTTATTTGCAAGCAGACAGAGATAGAGAGACAAGAGAGACAGAGAGCTCTGAGTTCTAGAGACAGACCCTGTGTTGCAGTCACTTTCTCATTGCTTGGAGAAAGCACCTGACCAAAAGCAGCTTGTGGAATAAAGTCTTTATTTTGGCTTACAAACTTGAGGGGAAGTTCTATGATGGCAGAGGAAATTGTGGCATGAGCAGAGGCTAGAAAATCACCTCCTGGCCAACATCAGGTAGACAACAGCAGCAGGAGAGTGTGCCCAACACTGGCAAAGAGAAACTGGCTAAAATACTCATAACTCCAGCCCCAGCAACACACCTCCAACAAGGTTCCAATTCCCAAACTACCATCAGATGGGTATCAAGCATTCAGAATACATGAGTTTATGAGGGACACCTGAATCAAACTACCACACCCTGCCCCAGTAAAATAAAGTGGAGAGCAGCACAGGAAAACACTAGAAATCAAACCCTGACAGCTACACAGAGGTGTACACATGTACCTGAACATACATGCAACGATACCCACACACATTCAGACATGTACACACATACACATGGAAAAAAAGTCTCTAATTGACAACATATTACATTGCCACAAGCAAATTGGTGTTAATGTCCCTTCCCTTCCACAATTTCAATAGCTCTTTCAAACACACAGGCCTAGGCAAGATCTGCCCTTCTCATCTTTGATCTCAGCTCATCCTAGAAATAAAAGCTACTCTTTCAGGCACTGCTATTGTCCAGCAAAGCCCCATGTCCT
Organism: Jaculus jaculus; assembly: GCF_020740685.1. Classification (NCBI taxonomy): domain Eukaryota; kingdom Metazoa; phylum Chordata; class Mammalia; order Rodentia; family Dipodidae; genus Jaculus; species Jaculus jaculus. Next base: position 277,467,633 of record NC_059102.1, read on the forward strand.
TATGAACCCTCTCAACTGGCTTACCTAGAAAAATATCACAGGAATAGGACCTTCCCTTCACTGACCTTTCCATAGCTATTTTTTTCCTTTTAAAATTGGACTCCTGCTCAGATTAAATGTCCATGCAACTCTTCCCTGGCCCCCAACCTGGCTTGCCTCCCTTTCTTACAGAACTCTCACTCCTCCCTTACCTGCATGGCCATTCATGAGTCATACAAATCTCCTCCCCTCATTCATGCAGCACAGTGGGTCACTTCTGTAACCAGCCACACGAGCCTCCTGCTTCTGCTAACCCACACAGATTAAGTCTCACGACCATCTTGGTTTGGTCTCCCCATGCCAAAAAACTTATACCAGCATTGACTTTTGTCAGCACATCCCTATCAGGGGTTAAGTTTCTGTTCCTTAAAAGCATCTTCTTCACACTGAGATCAAAATGCTTTTCAATCCAACTGCCAAGAGTCTCACTCAATGCTGTATCTTGGACATGTAGGTTCTATCTGTTCCTGATGAATAGCTTTCTTTGATGCTCTCAGAAACAGTGTTCAAAGCTCTGAGTTTATTTCAGGTCCCTGCCCAACACATTGCTCCTTGGCTTTCTATGAGTAACACTGAGTTGGACTGAGGACTACATGGGGTTCTTGTGTTTGAAAGTACTTAGAGATACTTGCCGTTTCATTTATTCTTAGTTTTTCTTTTCCATACATTATCTCTGCTCCTTCACTCTGTTGTGCATCTTCCTCCCGAACTCCCCAGCCTCCACACAATTACCATCAATGAAAGGTTAAGGATGTAAAACAACAGCCCCAATCTCAATATGAGGATCATGTCAATCATCTCCCTGCTGTGTGACCTAGAAGAACACTGTCAGTCAGGCATGGTAATATATGCTTTAATGCCAGCATTTGGGAAGTAAAGGCAAAGACAGGTCTTTGAGGCTAGCCTGGGCTAACTTAAAGCATTTATTTACTTGTTTATTTGAGAAAGAGAGAAAGAGGCAGCGAGAGGGACAATGGGTATACCAGGTCCTCTAGCCACTGCAAACGAACTCCACACTCATGTGCCACCTTGTGCAACTGGAGTTCGTTTGCAGTGGCTGAAGACCCTGGCATGCCCAGTGTGTGAGTGTGTGAGTGTGCGAGTGTGTGTGTGTGTCTGTCTGTGTCTCTCTCTATACACACACACACACACACACACACACACACACACACACACAAATAGATAAAATTTTTTAAATGATCATTTAAAAAATACAAGGGGGATGGGTAGATTGCAAAGCCGATTACTCTGGGTTCAGTTCCCCAGTACCACATAAAGCCAACTGCACAAAGTGGTGCATGTGTCTGGAGTTCATTTGCACTAGCAAGAAGCCCTGGTACATCCATTCTCTCTCTCTGCTTACAAATAAGTAAATAAAAACACTGAATTAAATAAATAAAGTAAGCAAGAGAACACAACTTTTACTCATTCACACAATAAAAACACTGTATGACAGTTTAAATTGATATCCCAAATCCCTTGCATCCTATACATTGGAATGGGATCTCTGAGAAGTTCACAGGACTTTCAAATGTCCTAATAAAGCCTTATTCATTAAGAAGTTTTTTTGGGTTTTTTTTTAAGGGCAGCTGTGGTGGTGCATGCCTTTCATCCCAGTACTCAGGAAGCAGAGGTAGGAGGATCACTGTGAGTTCGAGGCCAGCATGAGACTACACAGTGAATTCCAGGTCAGCCTGAAGCAAGACCCTACCTCAAGGAAAAAAAAAAAAAACAGGATGCAAAATCTAGCAAGAAAAGCACAATGCTAAGGTTTGATAAAGCTAGCTGATGAGCCTACAGGAAATTCTCTTACTCATGATTTTTATCTACATGCTTACAATATCTTTTCCTTTGCCTATTTGTGCATATGTGGTATATGTTTGTGTTTGTGTATATGTAGACACACATACATGCAGAGGCATGTGCATGTGTGTATGTGGCAGTTAAAGGTCGATATCAGGGGTCTTTCCTAGTTGCTCTTCACCTTATTTTTTTTTTAATTTTTATTTAAAAAGCAGAAAGTGACAAAGAGAGAGGGTGCACCTAGGCCTCTAGCAAATGAATCCCAGATGCATGCACCATCTATTGCACCCAGCTTTTTATGTGGGAACTGGGGAATCAAACCCAAGTCCTTAGGCCTTGCAGGCAAGTGCTTTAACCGCTGAACCATCTTTTCCAGACCCACATTATTTTTTTGAGAAAGGGTCTTACACTGAATCTAGAAATCACTAGTTCAACTACATTAGTTGGTCAGAAGCCCTAGAGACCTTCTTATCTCCACTTCTTTAGTACTGAGGTTATAGGAGTGTGCAACCACAGCCTGCTTCTATGTGAGTGCTGGTATCTAAATTCAGACCCTCAGGCTTGTGCAGTAAGCACTTTACCCAATGGGCCATCTCCCCAGCCTCTTGTGTGTTTATGTCTCACTAAAATAAATACTTTAAAAGCATACATTAAGCCAAAGTGAAGCAGATGTGTACATCAATTGGGAAGATCTGTACTTGTGACTTCGTGCAAACTGCTTAAGGTTTTCTCCCCTCTAAGGTAAGGACAAACTTGGCTAGTTCACATTGTTATGAAGACTGTATATGAAATGTCTGTGGATTAAATTCAGCAACCTCCAACATGGTACAAATGTATATAATGTAATAAATGTAATAATATACATGATATCTAATATTAATGGTCAAGATACATACATTATATATGTGTGTGCACACAATATACAGAAAAATACTGATGGATGGAGGAGCTAGGGTGGTAGCTCGGTGGGTAAAGTACTTGCCACATGTTCTAGTCAGCTTCTCATTTCTAGGACAAATAGCTGACAAATTTCAGTTTAACGAATGAAGGTTTCATTTCAGCTTACAATTCCAGGTTACAGTCCATCATGGCTGGGTGGACACAGCAGCAGAAGCCTGAGGTTACATTGTGGGTACAGACAGTCACGAGGCAGAGACAGATGAATGCTACTGCTCAGCCAGCTCTCTCCTTTTTTTTATGTTTTATTTTTATTTATTTATTTGAGAGAGATACAAAAATGGGCAGGTAGGGGGAGGGAGGGAGGGAGAGAGAGAAAGAGAGAGAGACAGAGAGGGAGAGAGAGAGAGAGAATGGGTGTGCCAGAGCCTACAGCCACTGCAAATGAACTTCAGATGAGTGCACCCCCTTGTATATCTGGCTTATGTGGGTCATGGAGAGTCCAACCTAGGTCCTTTGGCTTTGCAGGCAAGTGTCTTAACTGCTAAGCCATCTCTCCAGCCCTCTCCTTTTTATACAGTCCAGGACCCTACCCACACAGTTAAGGCGAATTTTTCTATCTCTTTTTCTTTTTTGTTCCCCCCTGCTCCCCTAACTCTACCCTTCCTACCTCTGCCTCCTAAGTACTAGGATTAAAGGCGTGCACCACCACACCCGGCTTAGGGTTTTCCTATCTCAATTAACCTAATCAAGATGATCCCTCACAAGTGATTCTACATCCTGCTAAGTTGAAAATCAATATAAACCATCACCCTGCACAAGTATGAGGACCTAAGTTTAGGTCTCCAGCACCCACATGAAAGCAGGGTATGGTTAGCACATGGCTATAATCCCAGTACTGGAGAAGGAGAGACAGGTGGCTCCCAAGGGCTTGCTGGCTAATTAGTCAAGCAAAATTGGCAAGCTCTAGGATCAGTGAGAGACCCTGTCAAAAAATTAGGCAGAGGGCTGGAGAGATGGCCTAGCAGTTAAACGCTTGCCTGTGAAACCTAAGGACCCCAATTCGAGGCTCGATTCCCCAAGACCCATGTAAGCCAGATACACAAGGGGGCACAAGCGTCTGGAGTTCGTTTGCAGTGGCTGGAGGCCCTGATGAGCCCATTCTCTCTCTATCTGCTTCTTTCTCTCTGTGTCTGTCTGTGTCAAATAAATAAATAAATAATATTTTTAAAAAATTAGGCAGAGAGTGACTGAGGAAGATACCCAACCTCAACTTATGGCTTCCACTTGCACATACACACATATGCACCTGCACACAAAGATTCAAAAAGATAGAAACATGCATACATATGCATTATAGATGCACTCACAAAAAAGATAATAGTAGTTAAATCTAGGTGGGGATCAAATGCAGGTCCTTATGCTTGTGCAGCATGTGCACTTAACCACAGTCATCTCTCTTGCCCTTTGAATGACCTTTTATATCATCAAAAAATAAGTTACAGCCGGGCATGGTGGCGCACGCACACCTTTAATTAATACCAGCACTCAGGAGGCAGAGATAGGAGGATTGTCGTGTGTTTGAGGCCACCCTGAGACTACACAGTGAATTCCAGTTCTGCCTGGGCTATAGCAAAACCCTACCTTGGGGGGTAAAAAAAGTTATACCAGGAGTAGTGGTGCACACCTTTAATCCGAGCGCTCGGGAGGCAGAGGTAGAAGAATCACCATGAGTTCGAGGCCACCATGAGACTACATAGTGAATTCCAGGTTGGCCTGGGCTAGAGTGAGACCCTACCTCAAAAAAACTGAAAAACAGTAACAAAACAAAACAAAAAAAAGTTATGGGCTGGAGAGATGGCTTAGCAGTTAAGTGCTTGTCTGTGAAGCCTAAGGACCCCAGTTAGAGGCTCAATTTTCCAGGACCCACATTAGCCAGATGCACCAGGGGGTGCACACATCTGGAATGAGTTCACATTGGCTGGAGGCTCATTCTCTCCCTCCTCCCTTTCTCTCTCTCTCTCTATCGCTCTCAAATAAATAAATAAAAAAAAAATAAACAACAACAAAAAAAGTTACAATAGGGCTGGGAAGCTGGCTCAGCAGTTAAGGGTGCTTGACTGTAAAGCCGGCAGGTCTGGGTTCAATTCCCAAGTACCCATGTAAAAAGTCAGAGGCACAAAGCAGTGCATGTATCTCAAATTCATTTGCAGCAGCAAGAGGTCCTGGTGCACCCATTCTCTCTCTTAAATAAATTAAAAAAAAAAATTTTTTTTTTGTTTTTTCGAGATAAGGGCTTATTCTAGCCCAGGCTGACCTGGCACTCACTCTGTGGCTCCAGGATCGAACTTATGGCAATCCTCCTTCCTCTGCCTCCCATGTGCTGTAATTAAAGATATATGCCACCACACCCAGCCCCAAAAGTATTTTTGAACTTTTTAAACTATGTTTTATTTATTTATTTATTTATTTGAGAGAGAGAGAGAGAGAGAGAGAGAGAAAGAAAGAATAGGCACATCAGGGCCTCCAGCCACTGCAAACTAACTCCAGACACATGCACCACCATGTGCATCTGGCTTTTTCTGGGCACTGGGGAATTGAACCTGGGTCCTTTGGCTTTGCAAGCAAGTGCCTTAAACACTAACCATCTCTCTAGTCCTAATTTTCATTTTTATTTATTTATTACATAATATTTATTTATTTGCAAGGAAAAGGAGGTAAAAACGAGAGAATGGGCATGCCAGAGCCTCCAGCCACTGCAAATAAGCTCTGGACACATGCTCCATTTTGTGCATCTGTTTTTACATGGGTACTGGGAAGCTGAACCCAGGCTGTTAGTTTTTACAAGCAAGTACCTTAACTGCTGAGCCATCTCTCCAGCCCAATAAAAATATTTTAAAAAATAAGTTAATGGCTGGAGAGATGGCTTAACAGCTAAGGTGCTTGCCTGTGAAGCCTAAGGACACAGGTTCAATTCACCAGTACCCATGCAAACCAGGTGCATAAGATGGCACATGCATCTGGAGTTTGTTTGCAGTGGCTTTTAGAAGGCCTGGAGTGCCTATTCTCTCTCTTTCTGTCTATCTCCTCTCTAGTAAATAAATAAACAAATATATATATTTTTTCTGAGGTAGGGTCTTATGCTAGTTCAGGCTTACCTGGAATTCACTATGTAGTCTCAGGGTGGACTTAAAGGTGTGCACCACCATGCCCAGCCAAAAAAAATAAAATATTTTTAAAAAATAAGTTAAAATATTAAGGGCAACTAATAATAAGAAATAATTTATCCACTCATTTGACACACACATCACTCCATGTCCCTGGAAGCCAAATACTAAGTGGGTGTGAGGATGCAGAGAAGGGCACAATGATCACTGCTCCTGGGAAGCCATCAAGAAGTATGGCAAAAATGGGTTACTAATTAGCATGATCATATACATGCAGATGGGGAAGAATATCCCATGGCACAGCTGCTGATGACAGTGGACTTATTGGAAAAGGCTTATTTTGTGAAATGTGCAGGAAGCCAGAACACATCCTACTAGGCATGTAATAATCCTTGCAGTCAAAAAGTAAATAATATTTCACAGTAAAACAAGCTAGCAGAAAGGCTCAGATTCTCCCAATATAATCTTTTTATTCCAAGCTACTCAAAATGTGGCCCATGTCCCAAATTATTAACAGCTCTGTGACCAAAAAGTAGAGACCTTCTCAGCATTTACAAACTTTTATGCCTTTGAAACTGCCAAATGTACACTGTCATCTCTTGAGCTGCCTAGGACATAAGTATGGATGCGCAATAGGTTGAAAATTTTTTAATAGCTGGGGAAATGGCTCAGTGGGGTGCTTGCTTGAAAAGTGTTAAATAAATTAAAACAAAACAAGAACCAAAAAAGATGGGCTCTTCACAAACCCTTGGTGAAGCACTGTTCTAAACTTGCATAAAGAAGCTGTCTGACTAATACTGAAATGGAGTTTAGAGTGAAAATCAATGGCACAGGCTGGTTTATAGCTTAACAGAGACATTTCAAATTCTACCATCTTTCTGAGTGTCTTTGCAACAAAAACACCAAAGAGCTCTCACAAGGCTGTTATCCTAGATAGGGTCTCAAGGTCCACCTAGAGAAAGTACCTCTGTAGTTCCATAATTGTGCAAGGGGGAAAGGCAGATGGCAAACCTAAAAGAGCCAGAAAACACCCCACAATTAATTATACCCTGAGGCAGGAAACAGACAGGGCAACCAATGACTGCGGGAGAAAAAGGATGGTGTGAAACAGCAGAGCTGAGGTAAGCCTGCAGTCCAAACACAACGCCCTCCCTTATGTAAGAAACCACAGCCGCGTGCTGGCTGCCAGGATAAAATAATGTGCCTCTGTGTGTGAGGGACTTTGAAAATTGCAGAGACCAGGGTGCAGTGGGAATTTATCAAAGCCTTGTACATTCAGTCTGTTAATGAGCATTCAGTCCCTAAAGTGGGCTTAGGGCTGACAAAAACCAGATACAGGAGCCAGATGACCAAAGCAGCCACACTTCCCTCTCCCTCCTGCCTAGAACACTGTCTCACATGTATCTGGCACCCTTTTCTTCTTCAATAGACATTTGCAGCCTAGAAACTACACACCCTTCCAGTGGCTTCTTTTGTGCTCATTAAGTTAAAAGCTCAAGGAAAGGGCGGGGGAGGGGAGGACTTCCAGGATGGAGATGACAAAGTAAATGGGGGGAATTATATTTGGCTTAATGAAGCCTAGGTTTCAGTAGCCTTCAGGCCTTCCAAAATACAGATATGTGGAACCTTTTTATGACTAGTAACTATCACAAATTTTGCAAGAGTGATATGGAATCCTTAAGATCCCCATGTTAATTGCTCCCATCACTCAGTAAAGACTAAGGGGTTGAGAAGATAAGATTGGAGACTGTCAGCTGGGAAGCCTTAGAAGCAATCTAGTCTGGCTTAGAGATCTTTAGCAAGAGGACCCATGCTCCACAGATCCCAGTGATGAGGGCCCTGTGGGCAGGGACAGGCGCAGAGCCGAACTCAAAGCCATGCCACTCAGTAGAAGATGACATTGGGCTTACTTTCTTGCTCTTGGGAAGAAAATGTAATATTCTTGTCACACTTGCTTGTTCTTGCACCGGAGAAAGCAGAAAGCATTCATTAAAGTGGAGGAAAGGAAAAAAAGCAGAAGAAAGAAACACCTATTTGTAATTTTCATGTTGCATAGGCAAAAAAGCCTGACCCTCCTAAAAAATACCCCTCAGATGACTAGGCCCTAAACATCTAACAACAAGCCTCACTACTCTAACCAAAAGGAATAGTGACCCTTCTCACATTGCTTAAGTGACATATGCTCTGCTCCCCTACCTGGGTCAGGCAGCATAGGATACATATTAACTAGGCTCACTTCCTTGTGGTATACGGCTTCCCTAGAAAACTAAAAAAGTACACCTAGGCTTGCTTTTGGGGCAGGCTCCTGCTTTAGACCCCCACTATAAGGCCACAGTTAAAATCTTTTGCCTAAAAAGGATGATTCAGGGCTCACACCTTTCTTGAACAATCTCTCTCTCTGGAACTCCCCAAAACCTGACAGTATTCAGTTATTCATTACAAGTAAGTTTTGAGGGCCCACTTTGTGCCAGGCTTCCTGACATCCACGCACCAGCAGGGCAGAGGGACTCAAACAAACAATTACAAGTATAAGGAGAGTTACAGATGAGTTACACTGGTGGTTTAACCTTGCTTGCCATGGATCAGGAAGGATTTCTAGAGACACAGGATTAGGAGTTAACTGACAAAATGTCAAGGAAGCTTTGAAAAACAGTGACCAAGCATGGGTGAGTATCCTCGGTCTGGAGAGAGGGTGGTTCACTAAAGTACGCTACTATGGCTAGACCTCAGAGCAAGGAGAGAATGGCTTCCATGAAGACCAAAGGGTAGGTGAAAGTATGCTATGCAAGGCTTTTTAGGCTTAAAGATTTGGGAATTTATCCCTAAAGACAGTAAGAAGTCACTGCAGCATTAATGAAAGGTCATGTTCAGAGTTCTCTTTTTTCTTTTTGGTTTTTTGAGGTAGGATCTTACCCTAGCCCAGGCTGACCTGGAATTCATTATGTAGACTCAGGCTGGCCTCAAACTCACACAGATCCTCCTACGTCAGCCTCCCAAGTGCTGGGATTAAAGGCATGCACCACCACACCCAAAAGAGTTTTCTTTCTTTTTTTTTTTTTTAATTATTTATTTATTTATTTGAGAGCGACAGACACAGAGAGAAAGACAGATAGAGGGAGGGAGAGAGAATGGGCATGCCAGGGCTTCCAGCCTCTGCAAACGAACTCCAGACGTGTGTGCCCCCTTGTGTATCTGGCTAACATGGGACCTGGGGAACCGAGCCTCGAACCGGGGTCCTTAGGCTTCACAGGCAAGCGCTTAACCGCTAAGCCATCTCTCCAGCCCCAAAAGAGTTTTCTTAAAAGCAGGGTGTGGTGGCGCACGCCTTTAATGCCAGCACTCAGGAAGCAGAGGTAGGAGGATTTCAGTGAGTTCGAGGCCACCCTGAGACTATGTAGCTAAATCCAGGTCAGCCTGAGACAGAGTGAGACTCTACCTCGGAAAACCAAAAAAAAAAAAAAAAAAGGTTTCTTTTAAAAGGTTAAAATCAGGGTTGGAGAGATGGCTGAGAGGTTACCCCAGTGCCCTACATAAGCAAGGCACACAAAGTAACACATGTGACTGGACTTCGTTTGTGATAGCAGGAGGCCCTAGGATGCTCATTCCCCACCCCTCAAATAAATAAATAGTTAATATAAATTGGAGAAGGGAAGGAATGATCAATAATGGTACTTGGGACTGGATATGATAGAATGTAGCCAAATGGGCAGAGTTAATAGTTATTCAAGAGACAGAATTATTCTTTCATTTTACTATTCCCTCAAGTCTCACTGTGTGCTAGGTACTATGCTAAGTGGCAGATAAAGCCACCACCCCTAACCATATTCCATACAGTATCACTGAGGAGAGAGACACTCAATAAATTATTTTAAAAAAATATTTTACTCATTAGAGAGAGAGAAAGAGAGGCAGATAGAGATTAGGGGTGGTGGGGAGAATGGGCACCCCAGGGCCTCTAGCCACTGCAAATGAAATCCAGAGGATGTGCCACCTTGTCCAGTCACATGTGTTACTTTGTGTGCCTTGCTTATGTAGGGCACTAGGGTAACCTCTCAGCCATCTCTCCAACCCTGATTTTAACCTTTTAAAAGAAAACGTTTTTTTTTTTTTGGTTTTCCGAGGTAGAGTCTCACTCTGTCTCAGGCTGACCTGGATTTAGCTACATAGTCTCAGGGTGGCCTCGAACTCACTGAAATCCTCCTACCTCTGCTTCCCGAGTGCTGGCTTACATGGGCACTGGGGAATCAAACCTGAGTCCTCAGGCTTTGCAGGCAATCACCTTTACTGCTAAGCCACCTCTCAAGCCCAATAAATTATTATTTTTTTTAAATTTTTTTGTTCATTTTTATTTAGTTATTTGCATGACAGAGCGAGAAAGAGACAAAGAGAGAGAGACAGAGAGAGAGAGAGAGAGAAGGAGAGAGAGAGACAGAATGGGCTCGACAGGGCTTCCAGCACTGCAAACGAACTCCAGATGCGTGCACCTCCTTGTGCATCTGGCTAACATGGGTCCTGGAGAATCTAGCCTCAAACCAGGGTCCTTAGGCTTCACAGGCAAGTGCTTAACCGCTAAGCCATCCCTCCAGCCCTAAATTATTATTTAAATCACATGTCATTAATGCTAGGAAGAGCTTGTCGTGGTGGCACATGCCTGTATCCCACCACGAGGCTGAGGAATCACGGCCAGACTTGGCTAGAGAGAAAGTTCCAGACAGACCTGGGGAGCTGACTGTATAATCCAGACATTCAGAGGCAGAGCTTAATGACTGATTGTGGATCAGGAAGAAGTGAAAGATGGATGATCTGATGGCTGCCTGGACAGATGGCAGAATGAGATCAGATTTTAGTAAAGAAAGGGTTAAGAGAAGGATTGGGTCTATGTGAGGCTAGGTTAAGATACCAGCTAGAGCAATGGGTTTGAGTCACAGAAAGAAGAGTTGGCATCAGTTCTCAAAGGAAGCCAACAGAATGGGCAAGGTGACCAAAGAGAGAACTCACTTGGACCAAAGAACACAATGTAACCATTCTAAGAGTCCTGCATTTGCAATGCCTAGCGCTGGACTTGCCATCTCTTAAATAGTAATGAATTTGTTTAATTTTTTTTTAAAGAAAGAAAAGGATGGAAAGGTGGCTTAGCAGTTAAGGCGTTTGCCTGCAAAGCCAAAGGATCCCATTTTGACTCTCCAGGACCCATGTAAGCCAGATGCAAAAGGGGACGTATGTATCTGGAATGCATTTGTTTGCAGTGACTGGAGACCCTAGCATGCCCATTCTCTCTCTCTCTCTCCCTCTTTCTTAAATAAATAAATAATAAAATAAGCATGTTGGGGTAGAGAGATGACTTAGCAGTTAAGGTATTTGCCTATGACACCAAAGGACCCACATAAGCTACATGCACAAAGTGGCACATGCATCTGGTGTTCATTTACAGTGGCTGAGAGCCCTGGCACACCTATTCTCTCTCTCTCGCTCTCATATAAACAAGTAAATAAAATAAACATGTCATATGATATCATTAGTCTCTAACCTAGACACTAGCAGAAGCTCACTTTAGATGTAACATTTATTTATTTTTTAATTTTTACTTTTTTTGAGGCAGGGTCTAACTCTAGCCCAAGCTGACCTGGAACTCATTCTGTAACCCCTGACTGAACTCATGAATGATGATCCTCCTACTTTGGTCTCCCTAGTGCTGAGAATAAAGGCATGCACCACCATGCCTGGCTAGATGTAAACATTTACACATCCTCATAAAAGACAGAGGCATTCTACAAACTCCATGTGTATATTTTCCATGTGGTGCCTGCTGCCACAGCATGCCCTCTGTTGGCAAGTAAAGCAGAATGACAAAGTTCATTCTCTTATTGGTTCCTGAAGTCAAAGTGCCAAGAAAAAATTAATATGCCATATCCCAAGGTTTTTGAGTATATGCCTTTTTTTTGCAGTTCATTAGCCACTCACATCCTCAAGAGTGCCTTTCTCTTCCTCTTCCTCCCTCCCTTCCTTTCTCTCTCTCTCTTTCATTTTATTTTCCCCCTGAAGTAGGATTTTGTTCTAGTCCATGCTGACCTGGAATTCACTATGTAATCTTAGACTGGTCTCGAACTCACAGCAATCCTTCTACCTCTGCCACTGGACTGGAATTAAAAACTTGTGCCTGGCTCTTTGTGTGTGTTTGGGGGAGGGGGGTCTTAATAAATTGTCTCTATATGTATCACTTTAGCATGTGCCCCTGGTAAAATCTTTGTTCCCAGACACAAGAGCCTGGTAATCTCAGTGGGCTACCCCTGAGCTTGTAACATCTGGTGAACAGCCATTCAAGAGGTCTTGTGACAATTTCAAACTCAATTCCCTACAGTGCAGGAATTCGAGCCTACTCCTCCTGTAGGAAATCCAAAGATGCTGTCCCAACCAACAGGTTATATAGGGAAAGAATTCTCTGCCCCCCCAAGGCGAGAACTGTACCCCTGATCAACAAAGAAAAAGCTATCGAAGACCATCACCATTCTGTATCCCAAAGAGATTTGGGAGACTACAACTCTCAGCAAGGAAATAGAGATGGAAGGTTCAGTAGATAGAGGAAGATATTTCAGAAATCACCATATGAAAGGTGACAGCAGCAGAAGACTGGGAACTTTCCCAACTGTGGCCCTACATGTAGTAAGAGTAAGTGACTTATAAAGGGTTATGCGACTCATGACCTAGTACTCACTAGCCCACTCCCTCTCTTGGGAGTGCTTTTCTTTCTTTAAGTTAGCTCTACGTCCACTACCTCAAAAAATAACAGTAATCTTCCTGGGTCTATTCAACTTGTAACTAAGAGTGAGGGGAAGGCCTATGAATAGAGGGAAGGAATTTACTACAGAAATCACAGCCTTTTAGCTTCCAACACTGAGGAGCCTACGGAATAGCCTGCTGTCCTCACTACTTGTGCACACAGCAGGGCTAGTGGCCAGGTCCAGTTAGGTGGCTGGCCAACTCAGGATCTTGACACAGTCTTCCAGGTACTTACTGAGTAGTCCTAATCATCTTAAGACATGGGTACTTACAAGCCCATCTAGGGCTGGGAAACTGGGACTCCAATACTGTCTGGAACATCATTCTCATAAAAGTGAGCTCTAGCACCCCAGACCTGCATATGGCCTAAATGCTCCAAGGAAAATATGCTGGTCAAACTCTGCCCCAGAAAAATGGTTTAGCCTCTAGCCAGAGGGAGAAGGGAGGACTCAGCTTCATCTGGGCTGCTCAATTTGCCAGATTGAGAATAAAGAGTGTTTTCAGAGCCTGGAGTTTTCCAGCTGCCTGGAAACAGGAAGTGCTCAATCCCAGAGAACAGTAACCCTCACACATGCCCTACATAAAGACATGTTGAGCCATTAGCCCTAATTGCCTGTGACTGACACAGGAGAGGGGCCGGCCTTCCACGCATTTGCTCAGAGGAAAGAAAACAAACAGCTCATGGGGGATGCCTGCAGCCGCTCTCCTTTCTGCCAGAATGAATCTGCTCTGTGACACCCCCCTCCCCGCAAATTACAGCATACAGATTTGAAATTATAAACCAAGCAAAAGAGCTTTCAAGTATTCTATACTACATGCATGAGAGAAAAGAAATTTCTGCAGGGAATAAATAAGCAATTAGTTAATAACCTTTTGCAAAATCAAAAAGTTGACAACAAAAAGATCTTTTCAGAGCTGCCTCTCAACACCTCCAATTCTCTCCAGGATTGAGGTAGTAAGAATTATTTGCAATGTTTTTCACTTCATCAACATACTTTATTAAATGATTGGAGTTAGGGGCAAAACAGATGGCTTCGTGCATAAAGTGCTTACTGTACAAGCACGAAGACCTGAGCTCAACTCCCTTCTTACTGTACAAGCACGAAGACCTGAGCTCAACTCCCTTGTATAATGTAAAATGCTCCCCTAGCACTGACGAGGGACTACAGGGAATCCTTGAAGCTCACTGGCAGCTAGTCTAGCCATGTCAGTAAGCTCTAGTTCAGCAAGAGATCCTGTCTCAAAGAAGGAAGTGGTAATACTGTCTTCCAGATACAAAGTAACAGTGGAATTCATAACTTCACAGTGGTTGATGTTGCCTACACAAGACCTGCATAATAAGAGGGGGAAAATGACACCATGAAAATAGAAGGCAGACTAGTTGGGAAGAAGAAGGTATTCAGTGGAAGGGGACTCAGGCAGGGGGCAGGGAGACAAAGATGGTGATGGGAGGGGATTATGATCATGGTATAACATGTACATGTACGAGGTTGTCAATAAAAAGTTTAAAAAAAGGAAGAGGTGGTATGCAACTAAGGAAGATCCCCAATGGCCACCTTGGTCTCCACACACTGTGCCCACACATGTGCTCACAAACATATTAACATGTACACATACTGCACACATATACACAAAACAAAGAAACATAGGAGTCAATATGTTAAGTATATGTGGCAAAAATCAGACAAGTTCAGAAATAGGATTTTTAATAATTAGGTCTATGGAAATGGCTTTTGAAACAATGCAGCACCTTGTACATCTAACAGAAGACATCTTCCTGATCTCCTTTATGAGTTACAAGGGCTCAGAGAAGACATGTCATCACCAAGCCAACATCAGCCAGGTCACTGTGATGCCAGCAATATGGACAATGGTTTCTTCTGTGCCACACTGCTAACCAGGAAGACAACAGGACTGGCCTGACCACACTCAGTCATGTCTGAGATAAGACTTTGTTTCCCAGGTCAGAAACATTTTCTTCCTTCACAGTTGCTTCACAACCAGTTCAGTACCCTCTGCCTGTCTTTCAACAAGTGCTTCACAGCCACCATCTTATATGAATCCTTAAACTTCCTGGGGAGCACTGGATTCTTATTACACCACTTTACCAAGATGTAAATCACTTGGTAAAGGTCACTGGTGGAATGAATGGATGGTTTCAACCTTGATCTATGTGATTTCTGAGGTTCATGTTCTTAATCGCTACTCACTCACTATATAGTGAGCCTTGAACTTTGGCTACCTAGGGTTGTCATCTTCTCATTCAGGTCTTTACTATCAGATGTATTTCCAAACTAATAGGTAGCCAGAAGATTAGGAGCCTGTGTTAACATCAGGCCCAGATGTGGGAATCACATATTAATTTGGTGCCCAAAACCAAGTCCTGGTGCTGGGGAGAGGGTTCAGTAGGCAAAGCACACACAAGCACGAGGACCTAATTCAGATCTCTAGCATCCAAATAAACAGCTAAAAATGATGAGAGGCACCTTGAATCCCAGCGCTGGGGAAGCAGAGGTAGAAGGATCATCAGAGATCACTGGCTAGCTACTCAACTGAATCAGTGAGCTCTAGGTTCAGTGAGAGACCCTGTCTCCAAAAAATGAGGTGGAGACAAACTAAGGAGTACACCTGACGACCACTTCAAGTCTCCATATGCAGCACATACGTATGCACATGTACCTGGGCAATACAAACACACATACATACAAGCACACATGCCACAAACATGCAAGAATAAAACCCCAAGTCCTCCATAGGTGTCAAAGCAACATTTAGGAGAGGAAAGGCTGTTTTCTAGGCTGGATCCGGGGGCACACCCTTTCATGATCCAGGAAGGCAAAAGGAGCTCCTTGTGCTACAGACACCCCTCCAGGGGAAGCTGCATTTCAAGTCCCTATATACAGTGGCTTTGATTTTGCCCATATGATTTAGATTCTTTGCAGATTTATATAGAATGGACAGTTCTTTCACACCTCCCTTCTGCTATACCCAGCAGCCTCCCCAGAGACTGTGAACCACTAGGTAATCAATACCCACATTGTTTCTGATGTGGTGAAAGAGGCTTAGGTCTGGAGGATATAAGCACTGCTGCAAGACAGAAGGCTACTCACCCGACAGGCAGGGCGTCAGGGGCCAGAGCAGGGGCAGCGGCCGGGAGCTGCTGTGTTCCTGAAGTGCTGGGCTCCTCTCCCTCAGCGGGTATGGCTGGAGCAGGGAGAGAGGTCGTGTTGGGGTTTGGGGTCACACTCAAGGCGGTGGCAGGTGGGGATGCTATACCAACAGAAGGTTCTTCAGGGTCAGTGGCTGTGATGGGCTCCTCATTCACTGAAAATACATAAACCTCACTTGAAAGATCAACTAAGTTTATTTTGACTAGGTTTTTCAATGAATGCCTCAACACAGTCTCTACAATATTGGGCTACATGTATGTACTAGACAATAGCAACCAAGTTTTCAAAACTGAGCATGATGGCAATCCACCATCAGAAGGCAGAGGCAGGAGGATCACCACAAGTGTGAAATCAACCTGGCTTACAGAGCAAGTTTCAGGCTAACCAGAGACACTGTGGACAGGGGGAACACACAGGAGCATGTTTATGTAATAGAGGCACAGAAGGACTTCCTATTGGAAGAAGAAAGTCTGTCCATACACACCATCAATAACTCAACATATATATATATACTGCCAAGGATTTGTTTATTCTTAGTTAACCTTTGACCTCAGGAGGAATACAAATCTCAGCAGTCTTGGGAATATGAGAAACTCAGTTACAGGGATAAACAGCAAGTTCCAGGCCAGCTAGGGTCACACAGTGAGACCTTATCTCAAAAATTAAATAAGGATGCCAGGCATGGTGGCACACACCTTTAATCCAGCACTTGGGAGGCAGAGGTAGAAAGATCACTGTATAGTGATTTCCAGGTTAGCCTGGGTTAGAGTGAAAAATAAAATAAGGGTTGGAGAGACAACTCAGCAGTTAAGGTGCTTGCCTGAAAAGCCTAAGAACCTGAGTTTGATTCCTCAGTACCCATGTAGAGCCTAATGCACAAGGTGGCACATGTGTGTAGAGTTTGTTTGCAGTGGCTAGGGACCCTAGTGTGCCTATTTTCTTTCTCTCACTATCTGCTTCTTTCTCTCTCTCAAATAAATAAATAAATATTTTTTTAAAAAATAATAAAACGGGGGGTGGAGGGAGGGAATTAACATGGGATTTTTTTATAATCATGGAAAGTGCTAATAAAAATTTAAAAAATAATAATAATAATAATAAAACAGGGGCTGGAGAGATGGTTTAGCAGTTAAGGTGTTAGCCTGGGAAGCCTAAGGACCAGATTCGATTCCTCAGTACCCACGTAAGCCAAATGAACAAGATGGCACATGCGTCTAGATTTCGTTTGCAGAGGCTAGAGGCCTTGGCATACCCATTCTCTCTCTCTCTCTAAAATAAATAAAAATAAAATATTTTTTAAAAATAATAAAATAAAAGTCAGGTGTGGTGGCACATGGCTTCAATTCCAGCACCTGGCAGGCAGAGGTAGGAGGACTGCCATGAGTTCCAGGCTACCCTGAGACTACATAGTGCATTTCATGTCAGCATGGGCGAGAGTGAAACCCTACCTTGGAAAAAAAAAATAACAATAACAAAATAAAATAAAATGGGAGCTAGGGAGATAGCTCACTGGATAAACCACTCATCACCCAAGCCTTGCCACTACAGTTCAATCTCCATGCCCCATGTAAAAAGGCAGAAACTGTGGTGGCCTTCTGCAATCCCAGCATGGTGATAGGGAGATGGGAGGCAGACAGGAAAATTTCATGGAAGCTCAAGATGAGCACAGCAAAGAATAGCAGAACAAAATTCACAGGGAAAACCCCTCCCTCAAATAAGGTGGGGAAAGGTGAAGACTGACTTGAAAGTTGCCCTCTGATCATGCTCTAGGCAAAAAAAAAAAAAAAAAATGGCCCAAAAGCTAAGGACTTGTCTCCAAGGTAACAACAACAAAGAAAGAAGTGAAATGAACTAGTTCCCAACACTGCTTATTTCATGATTTTGTCTTGTCTTTGATGGTTACTTATATTTACAGTGATCCCATGTTGCTGTAATACCCTCTAACAACAACAAAAAGGATCAAACAATGTTTTAAAGATTTCTAATTCTTTGAGAATGGATGAACCATATGCAGAGAACTGTTTACATCTGTGACTGCATATGTATGTATTTATATCAGAATTTCATTGGAAAACACCTTAGTCATCATCCTCTTTCTAATTCAGAAATTTGTTTTGTAGTTTTCCTAAAAAAAAATGGCTATTAGGTTTCTCCTTGAATATTTCCTCTGACAGTTCACTATGGCACTAGTCCGTTGTTGAGCAGCAGTACCTGAAGAAACATCTTACATTAAGTTGCATTCCATTAACAGGTCTGGCTCTCCAACCCAAAGCAATTTAAAACTAGCATCTGTTGTACTTTGTTTCACATTAGTCTTCTTTTCTGCTCTTTCCTAGTAAGAAGGCGTCTATTACCTCAGTGTTTCTAGGTTATCCTTCCAAACCACCTGCTACCTCTCCTAACTGTCAGGAATTGACCATAGTAAGTCAATTGCTATCAGATCAATAGAGTCAAATTAACAATATAAATGAGAGAATCAACATTTACTGAATATGGGGCATGTGCCAGACAAGATACAAAAAAACACTTTGGATTATCTCCTTGAAGCCTTACACACAGCCCTACTAGTTAGGTAATACCAATATTCATCACATAGTCAGAGAATCCCTACTTATTGGGGAAAACTATGGTGTCACTGAGCAAACACATGATGTGACTTCAAGCTTGATCTTCACAAATGGTTATGAGCTTGAGGCCAGAGATTGATTCGCTTGTCTTTTTTTCTGTCTTATTTACTTATTTGTTTAGGGGTGCAGGGAATCCATCCCAGGGCCTGGCACATGCTAAAAAAGCACTCTTTCACTGAGCTATATTTTTATCTGAGTCACTTCCTTTCTCCCCAGCATAAATACCATCTAGAATATAGACTAAAGCACTAGTTTCATAAATAACTAAATCTTGTACAATGACTGCTTCCCCAACATAAATGCAAGACTTTCTATTTCTATTCCTTATTCTATGTGAGCCAAGCTAGTAACACACAACAGATGGCAATTTGCTTTATGCAAATCTATAAACTTCAGACAATTCCAATTTTCAGAATCGTATCATGCCTTTTTTCAGCAGTAAATAAATACATTGAAAAACTTATAAGAAAAGATAAATATAGCCAGGCGTGGTGACACATGCCTTTAATCCCAGCACTAGAGAGGCAGAGGTAGGAGGATCACCATGAGTTCAAGGCCATCCTGAGACTACATAGTGAATTATTCCAGGTCAGCCTGAGCTAGAATGAGACCCTACCTCAGAAAACCACACACACACACACACACACACACACACACACACACACACACACAGCTAAATATATAAAAATAGATGAGAAAAGTCTAAATTAGAGTGCTGTGTATGTATAGGGATTTTTCTCTAATGTAGTAAACTTACTACAAAAATATAACCATGTAGTACTGATACATGAAAAGTTGTTAAATAGTGATTTAAGTAAGAGAGTTCAGAAATAGACATAAGTAATTAAATAACTACTATGTGAAAAACTACTATTTATTCTAATTGTCTCAGTGCCTTCTTTACTCATTGGCTGCAGTACTTGAAAGAGAAACTATTTACTCCTTAAGGTTCACTCTATGAAGGAAAAATCAGGAGAAAAGCTTGATTCCTTCTCTTTACCATGTCTCAGATCAATGAGTTATTTGCATTATCTAAAAATGAAAAATGAGGGATGGGGAGATGGCTCAGATGTTAAAGACACTTGCTTGCAAAGCATACCAGCCCAGGCTCAACTCCCCAGTACCCATGTAAGCTAGATGCACAATGTGGCACATGCATCTGGAGTTCATTTTCAGCAGCAAGGGGCCCTAGTGAGCCATATTCTTTCAAATAAATAAAAGAAAAAAATTTTAAATAAATATGAGGGTTAGAGTGATGGCTTAAGGGACTTTTACGCAAAGTCTAAGGACCTGAGATCGATTCCCCAGCACCCACACGAAGCCAGATGCACAAGGTGGCACATGCATCTGGAGTTCGTTTGCAGCTGCTGAAGGCCCTGGTGCCCCATTTTCTCCTCTCTATGCTTGCAAATAAATAAATAAAATTATTTTTAAAATAAAAATGAGTGGGACATGGTGGCACATGCCTTTAATCCAGCATCTGGGAGACTAAGATAGGAGGATCACTGTGAGTTCAAGGCCACCCTGAGAATACGAGTATGTTACAGGTCAATCTGGGGTATAGTGAGACCTTACTTCAAAAAACTGAAGGAAGATTGCTGTGAGTTTGAGGCCACCTTGAGACTACATAGTGAGTTCTAGGTCAGTTTGGGCTACAGCAAAACTCTACCTTGAAGAAAAATAAAGGGAAGGAGGGAGGGAGGAAGAAAGGAAGACCAAATAAATAAATAACAAAAATTAAATGAGCAAGGTGTAGTGTGCATGCCTTTAAACCCAGTACTCGGGAAGCAGAGGTAGGAAGATCGCGGAGAGTTCAAGTCTACCCTGACCTAAGACTACCTAGTGAATTCCAGGTCAGCCTGGGCTAGAGCAAGACCCTACCTTGAGAAAGCACCTCCCCACAAAAGAAATAATAATTATGACTGGGCTAGAGTGAGAACCTACCTTAAAAAAAAAAAAAGAATTATCAAATTGTTGGGTGGGGGAAAAAAAGCAGAGCTCCAGTGCATGCCAATGGAGAAATGCTTCTAAACAACACTATTTAGATCTGGTTATTTATGCAGCTCCAGATGTAGTTGGCAGGGCTATCAGCAGGACTGCATCTATCCATAGGTCCTCTGAGGGCCCTTGAATCACCAGAGAAGCTCAAAATCTATACCACACCTAAGTTCAAATTTGGAAATGGAGACCTATACACGTCTGATATTTTAGCACTAACAAGTTTTCTGTATCCTTGCTTACACTCCTGTGTATGTTTCCATGTGTTGTGCACAGCCATTACCTATAAAACTATATTCCTATCACAGACAGATGGAACACCTGGGAGTGGTGGCTCAGATGTATCATTTCAGATTCAGGAGGATGAGGTAGGAGAATTGCTGTGAGTTCAAGGCCCACCTGGGGTTACAAAGTGACTTCCAAGCCAGCCTGAACTAGAGTAAGACACTTGCTCAAAAAAAAAAAAAAGGGGGGGGCGAGCAGGATGGCATACACCTTTAAAACCAGCAGAGGTAGAAGGATCATCAAGAGTTTGAGGCCACCCTAAGACTACATAGTGAATTCCAGGTCAGCCTCAGCAAGTAAAACCCTATCTCATGAACACCCCCCCCCAAAAAGAATGACAGTCTTGTAATGTTATACTACTTAGTGATAACACAAACATGTACATATATTAGCTTGTATTAAGACATTCTATGATGTCCACATGACAAAATTGCCAACAATTTATTTTCTTAGGCCACAGCTCATCCTTTAATGATGCACAGTTGTACACAACAACATTCTAAGAATGCAAAAGAACCTTGGAGGTAAACACATCCTATCTCAATGACAGTTTCAAGAAATTAAATTCACACATCTATCTCCTTGCCCATCATAACCCTGGTAAGCCAGTAAAAGGGCACCATACTAAAGCATGATGGGATTTTAAACAGAAGAACTTGATTGTCAAAGATGGTTCAGCTGATAAAGGCACTTGCTTGCAAAGCAAGCCTGCCATAAAGGATTCAATTTGCAAGCCACCCAAAAGCAGTACATGTGTCTAACATTTGCTTGCAGTAGCAACACACACACACACACACACACACACACACACACACACACACACACACACATGCAAATCAGTCATTGATTTTAGAAAGAGGAGTTACAATTTCATTATGCTTTCAAGAATATCTGGTGCTTTTCCTGTTAGCTCTATGCAATATGGTCAATACCCTTGAACCCTCAGTCCAAATTATTTGCCATAAAGACCTTACCTACCCTACTATTGATGAAGTAAAGACAAATTGGTTCTCCTTGTTTTCCTTCAGACTGAACCCACGAGGCCTGTGCATGCCAGGCAAGTGCTCCACCACTGAGCTCTACCCAGGCCTCCTTCTTCCACGTCTCATATCAGTCCTCTTCATCAAATGTCCTCTCCCCCACCCATGACTGCCCACAATGGTCATTCCTTCTGCAGAATCCATAGCACCAATGGCCTTAGCTACACAGCCCACAACCCCCATGTGGCAACTGGCTGAGGTGAGTTTTCATGTTCTTTCCCTGAAAGAGATTCTAAGACGGAGGCCTTGGGCTGGAGAGACAGCTTAGCAGTTGAGGCACTTGACTGAGAAGCCTAAGGACACGGTTTAATTCCCCAGGACCCATGTAAGCCAGATGCACGAGGTGGTGTATACATCTGGAGTTTGTTTGGAGGCCCTGATGTGCCCATTCTCTTCCTGCCCTCCCCCCTTCTCTATCTGCCTCTTTTTTTCTCTCTCTCAAATAAATAAAAATAAAATACATATTTTTTAAAATTCCAAAGATGGGGTCTGGAGAGATGGCTTGGCCATTAAAGGTGCTTCCTTAAAAAGCCTGATGGCCCAGGTTTGATTCCACAGTACACATGTAAAGTCAGATGTACAAAGTTGCACATGGTAAGAAGTTGGTTTGCAGCCGGGCGTGGTGGTGCACACCTTTAATCCCAGCACTCGGGAGGCAGAGGTAGGAGGATCGCCATGAGTTCAAGGCCACCCTGAGACTACAGAGTTAATTCCAGGTCAGCCTGGACCAGAGTGAGACCCTACCTCGAAAAAAAAAAAAGAAGAAGTTGGTTTGCAGTGGCAGGAGGCCCTGATGTGCCCATACTCATCTTCTGTCAAATAAATAAATAAATAAATAAATAAATAAATAAATGTCAGAGGCCTTATCTTGCACTTTTTTTTAACATTGCCTATAGTTTCTAACAAAACAGTACTTGAAAAATATCCATTCAACCATGGGATATATTTTATAATCATGGAAAATGTTAATAAAAATTAAAAAAAAAGAAAAATATCCATTCAATATATGCTCTTTCAATAAACTTAATAATATAGCAAAAGAAAGATGAAATAAAATCACAAGATATTTATGTATCACTATCATTTCAAAAACAGATTCTTTTTAAAAAAAAATGTTTGGGGGCTGGAGAGATAGCTTAATGGTTAAGGCATTTGCCTGCAAAACCAAAGGATCATGGTTCGATTCTCCAGGACCCACATAAGCCAGATGTACAAGGTGGCACATGCATCTGGAGTTCGTTTGCAGTGGCTGGAGGCCCTGGTGCGCCCATTATTTTCCCCCCTCCATGTCTCTCTTTCTCTCTCTGCCTCTTTCTCACTCTCAAAAAAATAAAGTATATTTTTTAAAAAATGGGAATAATTTTTGCCGTTGTTTACTATTTAAAATGGGGTATCACTATATAGGTCAGTCTAGCCTTGAACTCATGATCTTCTTGCCTCAGCATCTGGAAAGCTGGGATCACAGGTGTGTGTCATCAAATCCATTTCTGGAATAAATGTTTACAGAGAAAAGTTGAAAAAAATGGTGTGTTCTTCACCAAAGTTCCTTAATATTTGATACAACCACAGCACAGTTGACAAAACTAAAAAATTAGTCCAGTAATACTAACTAAATTCCAGAATTTATTTGAACTTCAGCAGCTTTTCTGTTTTGGGATCCATTGCCTTTAGCAAGTATAGTATTATTAGTTCATTTATCCTTCCCATAGCCGCATGAGGAAGATGTTATTCCCATTCCACAGAAGACATGATAGGTACTCCATGGCCATCTGGGCAGGTCGCAAAATCAGCAAACAGCAGAACCAGTGCTCAAGCCTGGGTCTCATGGGGTAACAACAACAAGGAAGAAGGAAAATGAAGAGGACTTAGATAATTTTCCTAGGAGAGAAGGAAAAAGTGGGGAACCAAGAATGGCTGTGATAAGTAGGCATGATGGCAGTTGAACAGCCTCTGGTTTCTGCAACTGGGAGTGTTTTACAAGGCTCCCTCTGTGATACTGGCTAAACACTGGAACTTTATGAATCATATACTCATTCAGGAATAGGCCACACTCTAGCCAAGAAAAAGATCAGGAATTGGAAATTCTTTTTCTTAATCCTAGACAAGCTGCCAGCTCGCTGTAAATTCCCAGATTTTCAGGTGGGAGCCACAGAGCACAGGCTCCTGTAGTATATACACAGGCCTTTCAGCCACCACATTCGAACATGTAAAAGGCAATCCACCAGAAACTGTGTCTTTTCCATGAAAGACAAAAGCTACTAACTCGGCCCACAGCAAAGCAGCTGTGAGCGCCCAGCTCAGAAGCACAAGCACACTGCACTTCCAGTATAATCACCACATAGCACCTCACAAGAACCGGCCCAACTAGAAATATATCATAATTATTGTGACACAGACAGGCCAGACTTATTTTTTTTTAATAATAAAGCTGTATGAGAAAAAAAGGAAGAAAACCTGGCAGCAGACAAAATCATACCCTGGTAACTGATTGATGGAAAAAGAGTAAATCCTACCCTAGAAGAGTAAGTAAGTCCCACCTCCAGCTCACTTCTAAGAATTCAAGGTCTGAAATTTGTTTTGAAAATCTATGAACTTCCAGAGTAGAAATAATGAGGTAGAGCTAATCATTCCAGACATTAAAAGCATCCTGTATTATATTTATAATTAGAATCATATGTGAGTTGCTCAAAGGGTAATAAATTCTAGCTGGGCGTGGTGGCGCACACCTTTAATCCCAGCACTCGGGAGGCAGAGGTAGGAGGATCGCTGTGAGTTCAAGGCCACCCTGAGACTCCATAGTGAATTCCAGGTCAGCCTGGGCTAGAGTGAGACCCTACCTCGAAAAACCAAAAAATTAAAAAATAAAATTAAAAAGGTAATAAATTCTCATTGCATATAGTAATAATAAGTTAATAAGTCAAAATACAGTGAAAAAATGACTTAATTAACATCACTGTGATAAAAGGATTCCAACATAGAGAAAAATTAATTTAGGGTGCATGATGTATCTTAGTGGTTGTATGTATGCATGCATGCATGCATGAGGCCCTGAGTTCAATCCCTAGTGCACATACACATATAAACAGAAAGAAAGAAAAGGAGAGAGAGAATACAATGAGAATATATCATAAAGTAGCACTTAAACAATGATAGCAAAAATGATAAACCAATAAAAATAATTTGACATACTATTTTTCCTTTTTTTTTTTTTTTTTTTGGTTTTCGAGGTAGGGTCTCACTCTAGCCCAGGCTGACCTGGAATTCACTATGGAGTCTCAGGGTGGCCTCGAATTCATGGAGATTCTCCTACCTCTGCCTCCCAAGTGTTGTGATTAAAGGCGTGCACCACCATGCCTGGCTTAATTTGACATACTATTTTATAAAAAGTTTATACTGGACATATAAATGATTCTTGTGATAGAAAATTTGGCCTTGTTTTAAAAAATTCATATCCTTGGACTTGAGAATTTCACTAAAGCCAGGCACAGTGGCCTGTACACATATTCCAGCCTTTCAGAAAGAGGATGTGGTCAGACTGCTGAAGCCCAGGGGTTCAAGGCCACCCTAGACAACACAGGTCCTGAAATTAAAAATAAATAAAAATATTTTCAAGAAATAAAGCTGTATATAAGTAGAGCGCTATGCTAAGCACAGTGGCATGAGAGGCAAAAGGAGGATAGGTCAAACTGAAGGACAGCCTGGTGTACAAACTCAAGTTTCTGGCCAGTCAGGGTTACAAAACAGTATCTTGTCTCAAACAACCAAAAACAATGTTGGGCATGGTGGCTCATGCCTTTAATCACAGTATTCAGAAGGCTGAGATAGTAGGATCACCACGAGTTCAAGCCCAGCCTGGGCTACAGAGTGAAGTTCCAAGTCACCTTGAGCTACAGTGAGACTCTGCCTCAAAAACTAAAAACAAAGGCTAGAGGGATGGGTTAGTTGTTAAGGCACTTGCTTGCAAAGCCAATGTACCCAGGCTTGATTCTCCAGGACCCACCTAAGCCAGATGCACAAGGTGGCACATGCTTCTGGAGTTCATTTGCAGTTAGGCCCATTCTCAGTTAATAAGATATTAAAAAATAAAAAAAAAAAACTAAAAACAAACAAAAGCCCACCAAACCAAAACCAAACAAATAAACAAATAGGAAAATAGAGCTGAGGAATAATTCAATGAATTAGGGCACACTAAGTGTTACATGAAACCACTTAAAAAAAATTAAACCAGAGCTGGGCATGGTGATACATGCCTTTAATCCCAACACTTGGGAGGCAGAGATAGGAGGATCTCTTAGAGCTTGGGGCCACTCTGAAGACTCCACAGTGAATTCCAGGACAGCCTGAACTAGAATGAGGCCCTACCTCAAAAAAACAAAACAACAACAAAAAAAAACCCCTAAAAATAAAAAATAAATAAACCAAGCAGGGCATGGTGGTAAACACCTTTAATCCCAGCACTGGGAAGGCAGAGGTAGGAGGATCACTGAGTTCCAGGCCAGCCTAAGACTTATCCCAGGTCAGCCTGGGCTAGACTCTACCTCACCAAAAAAAAAAAAAAAAAAAGAATATAGACCCATGCCATAATCATAAGCTATGTGCCAGATAGGTTTTTATGTAGTCTATTTATTCCTTAAGACTTATGAGACACATGCTCTTGCCCTCATTTTACAAATGAGAAATCAAAAATCCAACAAGTCCCTCACTGGGCCTTATTCACATTCTACATGCAGGAGTCCAGATCCTACCACAGCTAGGGTGACCAACATGTGTGGAAATTACATTTAAGGGAGCAATAATAGACACAATATTTTGGTAAAGTTTTCAATGAAAAATTAGAAAGTAAATCATTTCATAAGACTCTCAATGAAGTGCTATACCATTAGTCTATTTCTCAATTCCACTACTTCTGAAACTTAGAAATATTATATTTATATAGACAGGCTTTGATTCACTCTCATTTTATAAAAATGGTTATTTTACAATTATGACAACATGAATAACCACCTAGATCTGGGCTCTAGTTTTGTCCCAAATGTCTTCTACATGCCGAAGTTCAACACATGACAAAAGAGGCTGTTAAATTCATCTTGCAGGACTGTGAAAACTGTCAGAAGGCACAGCTCCTATACCACCATCTTGGAATTGGTCCTGACAGGCTTAACACTGACTTATGGAGAGAACCTCATTCACATCTCAAACCCCCTTTTGTCTGGCATGGCCAAGACAGCTCTCCTACTGAAGGTGCTATTTTTCTGAGCCTCTGCAGTCCAGGCTGCCTGTGAGGTAAATAACCATCATCGTAGCAGAAAGGGAGAGGCAGAGGCCAAGGACTTCATATTTTAATGGGCAGGAACTCCTGAAGAACAACTACTGCCCTTCACAGATGGGTTTCAGGAACAGTTTGGGCATTCAGACATACCACCATAAAGCATTTCCAAGGCAGTCTGGAGCTAGACACACTTGGCTTTCTAAAGACATGGCTGGCACTTTCCTCATCTGCTGGAACACTATGTTCCTGGGGATAAGACAAGCAAAGGAACCCAAAGCTAAATGTAGGCAAATAAAGACCTGCTTAAATACCCAAGAAGACTGACTCAAGGACTATCTCCATGTAAAGGCAATTTACCAATAGTTTTTAGTTTGTGTTTTGATTTTTGCATTTTTCTTTCTTTTTCTTTACTTCAAGGTAGGGTCTTGCTCTAGCCCAGGATAACCTGGAATTCACCTGGTAGTCTCAAGGTGGCCTTGAACTCATGGTGAACCTCCTACCTCTGCCTCCCAAGTGCTTGGATAAAGGCATGCACCACCAAGCCTGGCTCAACCAATAGTTTTTATAAGGAAAAGCCAGGAGAAGCCACTGTCACCATAACGTCAAGCCCTGGAAAGATAGTGATTGGTAGCTTGGCCACTGCCTCTGTGACACTGGTTCCCCAAAGCCAGTTCCCTTTCCCATTGTCAATGCTGAGCCTCCTCCACAAGCAACTCATTTTTTTTTCTAAGAAGCCTATTTGCTGGGGCTCAAAAAGCTGCATATAGTTCTCTGTAACCATTCACAACTATCAGCCTGACATATCTCCACACAGACAAGATGGTTCTAGTACATGGATATAATGGTTAGCAGGCTGAGCCAGTTAACCCACTTCCTTCAGGCAGGTCCCAAACTCCTAAAAGGAAGCCAGGTCAGGTGATCATGCCATTGGTAGGTAGCCTTACTGAACACAACCCACACTACCCTGCCATCCCTTGCACATAACAAGATAACCAGGCAACATAAACTCCCAAAAGTGCCAAAGGCTCCATAGAGTGCTTTCAGAGAACTGAAAGTTTTGACAAAGTGGCCCAAACAAAGTTCTGCTCACTAAGTCTATCACATCTAAGTGAACAACACTGTCATGACAACACTCAGGTGATGGAACTATGCCGCTCTGGATCTCTTGTCCGTCAAGTAACACATCTGCAGTCACAGACATTAAAGCCATTTCAATGTCATCACCAATTTGAATATGCACTCCCTACCTACAGTTGATGGAAGCAAATATCTATATCTTCTCCCATCTATCCCAAATTAAGACCAAGAACCAAATGACCAGCAGTCACTACAGATTTGACAATTTTCAAAAACTTTAGGAAAATGAATTTGTTGGGTTTTTTTTTTTCTTTTTCTTTTCTGATACTCTCTCAATGGAACAAAGAAACAGGATGAAAAGTGACTTATTTTGAAATAGGTCCTTTCTTTTCCAGGCAGAAGGAAGCACCAATTGCAGAAAAGTTCTGCCTTGTCTCTTCTCCAGTGGCATCCATGCTGGAGTGGTGATGGCGCAGTCCCTGGTGGTCATCTGACTTCTCACCTATCAGCACTGTGGCCCTTAGTAGTGCTGCCAGCTTCTGCCACTCAGCTCTTAAACATGAACTTGGGCTTTTTGTTCCCCCTCGTCTGAGAATCTCCCAAAATTAAGGAAAAAAAATGTTTTAAACGTATCATGTATACATAAGATATCTCCCCAAATAAAATCTAATAGTAATAAGAAAAAAAAAGGAAAACAATGCTTTTTGTTTCTGTACAATAGAGCATTTTAGACATGTACAGTAATAGGAAGAATAACCTTGGCTGACCAGAATAGGCCAGAGGTCAAAGAAGATGGCTCAATGGCAAGAGTAATGGATTCAAATTCATATTAACACTAGAGTATTTTCTCAGCTCCCTAGATCCTGACAGTCCCAAGCCAAGACAGGACAGGCAAGAGTGCACTGCTCAGTCTAGGCTGGCGTAATGTGTTATCACTCACCTGCGCCATTGGCCAGGCCACTGTGACTTGGGTTCTTGACGGGTTGGCGGTGCCGGTTCCTAGCACCAGGGCTTTGCTCGCTGGCTGCTGTGGTCGTTCTGGCTGAACCACTTGAATGTCTGTGCGTCCTGGGGTTTAGAGTATAAAGCACACAGACATAAGTCACTATGAAAAAGGAAAGTGTATCCTACCCAAGACATCATATTCCTTCTCTTGCTATTTATTGGAAACAAGACCTGTAATCACCCCTCAAGTTTTTGACTCAACAGAATCTGGCTCTGAGCAGAGACCCAGGGAAGCTTCCTCCTTGGTAAATGCCCAAAAGGCAGCTTTGTGCAAACTTTTCCACTTGAAGTAAATAAATCCGGAGTGAACTGCCCCCACATCTAAAAGAACTGGCCAAATATCCTGTGACCATCACATTATTTTTATTAGGCTTACATGTTAGAAATAAATAAGAATCATTGGATAGGCTACCAATGAAATATTTCTCCCATTGGGGAAAAAGAGCCCAAACTTCTCCAAATCAATTTTTTCTATAGCTAAAAAAAAAATGATGTTTTTGGACACTGAAATCAAGGGGCATTAAACAGCTTTAGTCAATGCCTATTTTTTACCTAGAAAAGCTGACTCAACAGCTTAGCCATGTAAATGAGTGTTAAAACAGAAATGGGCCTAAGTCAAAAGGGAACAAAGGGATCTAGAAATTCATTTGATACCTTCCCAGAGCACAAGGCAATGGGGGATATGCATTTTCAAGTTCTTTGTGTAGCTTGGCATCAGTCTACTCAATGAAAATGTCTGAGCCTCCTGGCTTTTCAGTTCTGTACTTTCACCAAAGAACATGATTTCACTATTTAATAATTGGTTAATTTGCAACAGGATGGTTTAAAATACCATTCAGTGAAGAAAAGATGGTTTCTCTCCAGGCAAAGAGCCAGAGGCCCAGAAAACAACTTATATTACATAGCATGGAACAGTACTGTTATCAGCAACGACAACAATAATAACAACGACCATGGGTGCATACAACTGAAGCTGTATTACATCCCAGTGCTATGCACTTCACTATTTCACTAACACAACCACCCTAAACATAGCTTACTCTTACCACCTCCATTTACAGATAAGCAAATAAACATCAGGAAATTCTACATAAAGCAAGCCATAAGCACACATTCAAGTACAGGCAGTACCATGAGGTCACTGGCTGGAAGTTGGGGATGAGAAGGCTGGGCTTTTGCTCAATTCCTCTGGAGCTATATTCATCTGCCAGTGTTTGGGCCAATGGCAAGACTTACACCTGAAATAGAGTTCTCTGCCTGGAAGATACACACCAACAAGTGTCCCAGCCAATGAGAGTCTCTGGTCCAGTGGGTTGGGACAAGCTTGCATTCTTGGGGCGGGGGGGCGGGGGGCGGGGGTGGAATATGAACCATCCCCACCAACTACCACTTTGGAAACAAATTCTTGTGACAAGATGGATATAAACCAAAACATCAACAGTGATTATGTTTGGATGCTGAGAATGTGAACACTGTGTTTTTGCCTTTTGTGCTCTTCGAGTTTTTCTACTTTCCTTCATTAAGCTTGTATACTTTGAGTATATTTGAAAAATAAACCACAAATTTTTGAAAAAGAACAAGATTTTTTTTTTTTTTTTTTTTTTTGGTCTGTGTGAAGGGTGTGGTATGTGTGCAAGTGTGTGTGCATGGTCATATGTCGGGGCACAGATGTCTCTCTTTCTCTCTGTGGAGACAAGAGATGATATGACATCAGATGTCTGTTTTTGTTTGTTTGTTTTTTCAAGGTAGGGTTTCATTCTAGCCCAGGCTGACCTGGAATTCACTATGTACTCTCAGGGTGACCTCGAACTCATGGCAATCCTCCTTTCTTTTCCTCCTAAGTGCTGGGATTAAAGGCATGCACCACCATGCCTGGCTCTACCTTATTTTTATTTTTTTGGGGGGAGGGGGGAATTGGCACACCAGGGCCTCAGCCACTGCAACCAAACTCCAGATGCTTGTACCACCTAGAGAGCATGTGTGACCATGCACTTGGCTCACCTTTATGTCTTGCTTACATGGGATCTGGAGATAGATCAAACGTGGGTACTTAGTCTTCATAGGTAAGCACCTTAACTAGTAAGCCATCTCTCCAGCCCTCCACCTTATTTAGAAAAAAATATTTTTATACGAGAGAGCGAGCGCGCGCACAAGAGAGAGGGAGGGTGGGACAAGACCTCTTGCTGCTGCAAACAAACTCCTGCATCTGGCTTTATGTGGGTGCTAGGGAAACAAATCCAGGCTGGCAGACTTTGCCAACAAGTACCTTTAACTGCTGAGCTATCTCCCCAGCCCATTTTTCCTTTAAAAAAAGAAAGTCTCTCATTGAACCCAGGACTCACTAATTCAATTAGGCTAGCTAAGCAGAAAGTCTCTGCGATCCTCCCGTCTCCACTGCCCCAGCACTAGGGTTACATGTGCACACCTGGCTTTATGTAGGTGCTGAAGATCTGAACTTCAACACTCATACTTGTGCAGAAAGCACTTTACCTACTAACCATATCCCCAGTCAAAAACTGTTTTTTTGTTTGTTTGATTGGGTGTTTTTTTTTTCTTTTCTTTTTCTTTTTTTTTTTTCCAAGGTAGGCTCAGGCTGACCTGGAATTCACTCTGTAGTCTCAGGGTAGCCTTGAATTCATGGCAATCCTCTTACCTCTACCTTCTGAGTGCTGGGATTAAAGGCATGCGCCACCACATCTGGCATTGTTTTTCTTTTCTTTTTTAAACTTTATTTTTTATTTATTTATTTGAGAGAGAGAAAGAAAGAAAGAGGCAGAGAGAGGAAGAGAGAGAATGGATGTACCAGGGCCTCCAGCCACTGCAAACGAACTCCAGACACATGCAACCCCCTGTGCAGCTGGCTTACATGGGTCCTGGTGAATTGAACCAAGGACCTTTGGCTTTGCAGCAAAAAGCCTTAACTGCTGAGCCATCTCTCCAGCCATGTTTTTCTTTTTTCAATGTGGCATGTTCATGTGTGGGTGGGTGCGTATGTGGAGCCTAAAGGACAATCTCAAGTATTAATTCTCAGGAATGCAAATCCACCATTTTTATTTTATTTTATTTTATTTGAAATAGGGTCCCTTGTTGGCCTGGAATTCACCATTTAGGCTAGAATGTCTGTACAAGCCCTAGAGATCTGTTTCCACCTCCCTAGCAGTGGGATTACAAGTGCATGTCACCATACCAATCTATTTTATATGGGTTCTTGGGACTGAATGCAGGTCCTTATGCTTGTGATGCCAACACTTTACTGATGGAGCCATTTCTTCAGCTCAAGAACAATTTTCTTGTACATTACAAAAAAAAGGTGGGGGGACTGGAAAGGTGGCTTAGCTGTTAAGGTGTTTACCTTTTGCAAAACCAAAGGACCCAGGTCTTATTCCCCAGTACCCACGTAAAAGCTAGATGTACAAAGTGGCCCATGTGTCTGAAGTTCATTTGCAATGGCTAGAGGCCCTGGCATGCCCCTCCTCTCTCTCTCTCTAATAAATAAATAAAATATTTCTTTAAAAGAGGGGGGTGTAAGCACAGGTGTAGTAATGCCACAACCTAGAGTTTGAGTCAGGAGGATTGCTGTGAGTTCAAGGATAGACAAGGCAACCTAGCAAGTACTAGCTCAGTAAGGGCTACACAGTGGAATCCCGACTCAAAAAAGAGAGTGAGCACTGGGCAGGATGGCACATGCCTTTAATTCTAGCACTCAGGAGGCTGAGGTAGGATGATCACCATGATCTTGAGGCCAGCCTGGGGCTAGAGAGTGAGTTCTAGGCCAGTCTGAGCTACAATAAGACCTTGTTTCAAAACACACACACATACAGAGAGAAATTTGGCAACAAATTCTAGAGTTCATCATACTAAAAGACAGTATGGCTACTAAAAGTGAAGATGCAACTTAACTATGGAAATAAAGATTCAGTTTGGACTCTCTTTTTCCATCTTATTTTTTCCTTAGTAAATTTCATAAATCAAAATCTATCAAAAGCTTCTGTCAAAGAAAAAGATTTCAAAGTCCCCACACTTCAAGGGAAGAAATGTTAGTATCAAGTATTTTACCACAACTCCTCACGGAAAGCAAAAGAGCACAAACCAGTTCCAAAGGGAGAGGCGGTCTTTAGCAAACAGCCAACATGGCTGTGTGTGTGTACATGCATTGAGGGCAGAGAGCTCAAGAGAGGTGAAACTGGTTGAGAAGGTTTATTTCAGCCAAGAATCTCACAAGGACAAAAACAAAACAGGCCTCCCTGGAACCCAAATCCTCCACAGAACAGGCTCTATTACTCAAGGAGCAAAAGCAGCATCAATCCTGTCAGATGCAAAGGCTTTGAAAAGTCTTGATTATGTCCAGTGGTCAGTTCCTTGTCCCTCTGCAGAGCAGCTGGACAAAGAGGACAGGGTGGGTCTGTTATTCTCCTGGCTCCTCCCACCATTCTGTGAAAGGACATGTGGACAGAGTTGAGAAAATACTTTCAGAAATGTTTAACCACTAATGACAGCAGCTTACTCTGAATGACAGGCTGGAGAGGGCAGGGATTAGCCCATAAACCAGGGGCAGCTGGGACCACTTTTCGTGAATTGCTGCTTCCCGGCCCAGGGACCAGCCAACACTGCTTCCCTCACTCTCCTCCCCTCCCCCTACATGTGCACACTTTCCTCAGCTCTCCCTCTGCCCTAAATCTGGAGTTTCCAGGTTTTTGTTCTTGTATTACTTTTAAAGTAAGACATTTAAAAGGAAGACAAGGCCTCACCAGTTGAGGAAAATCTCTTCAGCAGTTTCCTCTCTTGCTCGACCCCTTAACAAGATGCGATTTTGTCGTGATTACAAACTGGCCCACGAGCTGAAACCACACACCACAGGCCAAAATAGCACTAGGACAAACTTGGGGCGATGGAGAAGAGATGAGTTGGCCTTTGCCACAGACGGCTGGCTTCAGCTCTGTCAATGACTACAACCTTGGCCTGATCCCTTCCACACTGTGGGGGCAGGGAAAAAGTATGCAGGCCCCATTGGGCCCCAAACTCCATAAATGATTTCAAGTCACCCAGTTACAGAAACTCAGCATTAATCTCAGAATGCCCACCACAGAATATTAGTATGCCCTGGGGCTGGAGAGATGGCTTAGCGGTTAAGTGCTTGCCTATGAAGCCTAAGGACCCTGGTTCGAGGCTCGATTCCCCAGGACCCACGTTAGCCAGATGCACAAGGGGGCACACGCGTCTGGAGTTCGTTTGCAGTGGCTGGAAGCCCTGGTGTGCCCATTCTCTTTCTTTCTCTCTCTCTCTCTCTCTATCTGCCTCTTTCTCTCTCTGCACTCTCAAATAAATAAAAATGAACAAAAAAATTAAAAAAAAATATTAGTATGCCATTACCTAAGTTCCTTGCTAAGGAACTGAAGCCACCGAGTAATACCAATCAAGACCAGACCCCTGAATTCTCTCCACACTCCTCAAAGGGGTTCTGATGCAGATGAGGTCCCAGGCCCATAGCTATCTCTTAATAATTAAGCTTTGATATTACAGCATGTCTGTCCTTAGCTGTACCCTGACAACTAAAGCCCTGGATGCCATGGGACATCTTGTTTTACCCTACATGAAGGTCACAGAGTTGCATTCACCATCACTTTCTGAGTGCTAAGCCCAGCTCTAGGCCTGGCAACAAACACGAGTACCTGACCTCAAGGACCTTATACCTAAGCTAGAGTGAGAATCTACCTCGAAAAACAAAACAAAACAAAAAAGCAGTTATCATATTATCATAACCCAACAACAATCAAAACACAGTCTGATGAAAACATGGGTAAAGAAAGGACTTGAATAGATATTTCTTTAAATATAATATGCAGATAGCCAATTAGAATATGAAGATGCTACAGGCTTTGTTAGCCACTGGGAATGTAAATTGAAACCACAATAAAATATCAACTCATAGCTGGGCATGGTGGCACATACCTCTAATCCCAGCACTTGAGAGGTAGAGGTAAGAGGATTACTGTGGGTTCGAGGCCAGCTTGTGAATACATAGTGAATTCCATGTCAGCCTGGACTAGAATGAGAACCTACTTTGAAAGACCAAAGGAAAAAAAAAAAAAAATCAACTCTTATCTGTTATGATGGCTACTATCCAAGGAACAAAAAGCCAAGTGAGGTGGTACACAGGTATTACAGCACTCAGGAGGGTGAGGCTGTCCTGGGCTAATTAGTAAAACTCTCAAAAGAAAAAACCATCAGAGCTAGGTGTGATGGTGCATGCCTTTAATTCCAGAACTTGGGAGGCAGAGGTAGGAGGATCACTGAGAACTTGAGGCCATCCTGAGACTACATAGTGAATTCAGGTCTGCCTGGGATAAAGCAAGACCCTACCTCAAAAACAAAACAAGACAAAAAAAAAAAACAAAACAGGCATGGTGGTACACCATCTGTAATTTCAGCAATCGGGAATACAGGCAGAAGAATCACTGCAAGTTTGAGGCCAGCCTGCTCTACACAGCAAGACCCTGTTTCAAAGAAAACACACACACATGCACACACCCCAGAAAACAAAAGGAACAAAGAACAAATATCACTGAGGATGCGGAGAAATTAGAAACTGGAAATCTTGTACACTATTGGTAGAAATGTAAAATTGCATAGGTGCTATGGATAATGGTACAGTGGTTCCCTGAGAAATGAAAATTGGGCTGGAGCAATGGCTAACCAGTGAAGTACACTTCCTGTGTGAACATGATGGCCTGAGGGGTCCTGAAATGACCCAACTTTGAATCTTCAGATCTCACCTAAACAGCTAGACCTGGTCATGTGCACCAGTAACCCTGATCCTGCAAAGGAGAGCAGAGAACAGGGAATCACTTGGGCTTACAAAAAACAGCCTGCGGGCTGGAGAGATGGCTTAGTGGTTAAGCGCTTGCCTGTGAAGCCTAAGAACCCCGGTTCGAGGCTCAATTCCCCAGGACCCACATTAGCCAGATGCACAAGGGGACGCAGGAGTCTGGAGTTCGTTTGTAGTGGCTGGAGGCCCTGGTGCGCACGTTCTCTCTCTCTCTCTCTCTGTTGCTCTCAAATAAATAAACAAAAATAAATAAATAAATAAAAATGAAAAACAGCAAGCTCCTGTATCAGTAAAAAAAGACTGGCTTAAATAAGGATGGGCAGAAGAGAGACAAGGCAGGACATTTGGCTTTGCTCGAGCCAATGCATCTGAGCACATACACCCCTACCTGTGTATAGGGTGCTGCAAGAGCACATACACATGCATACAAAATACACATCAGAAAACACGCACACCACGCTTACAAAAGAAGAAATTAGAGCTGAGCATGGTGGCGCATGCCTTTAATCCCAGTACTCAGGAGGCAGAGGTAGGAGGATCACTGGGAGTTCAAGACCACCTTGTGACTACACAGTGAATTCTAGGTCAGCCTAGGATAGAGTGATACCCTACCTCAAAAAACAAAAAGAAAATAAAAGCAGCAGCAGAAGAAGAAGAAATTAAAGGTAGAACTACCATATGATCCAATAATCCACTTCTGGCTATATACATACCTAAAAGAACTAAATTCAGAGTCTCTAACATCTCTCAAAACTATACACATCCACATATAGTAGCCATGTGGACAGGAGCTAAGAGTGAAAGCAATCCAGCACTGAGAGATGAGTGGATAAAAAGAATGTGGTTAGTGAGTACAAAGGAAGGAACTTCTGGCACGTGCAACACCATAGATGAATCCTGACCATGCTAACAAAAATAAGACAACTTCAACAGGACAATATAGAATGATACCACTTATATGATATTTAGAATAATCTAACTTAAGAGTCTAAAGTAAAATGGTAGTTGTAAAGACTGAGGAAAGAAGACAATGGACAAGACAACTGGGATAAGCAAAAAAGAAGATTAAAAAAGCATTTTGTGACTTTATCTAAATTTAACTCTAAGCTAGGCCTAGTGGCATTGACCTTAATCCTGGCTGTTGGAAGGTTGAGGCAGGAAGATCCCAGATATATGCATTGCCTATGTAACTTAGTGAGACTCTGTCTCAATAATAATAATAATAACACTAATAATAATAATAATAATAATAATAATAATAATAATAAAATGGTGGGAATGCAGATCAGTTGGTAGAGTGGGTTAAATGCATAGTATCTCAAAAACAAAACAAAATTGATCTTCTAAGGTAATGCCAAGAATGAAGACATTCCATATACTGCAAATATACATCTGCTAGAGAACTCCTATCTAGAACACATAAATTTTCAAAACTCAGCAGTAAGAAAACAAACTAAAATACATATTTTTTTTATTTTGAAGTAGGGTCTCACTCTAGCTCAGGCTGACCTGGAATTCACTATGTAATCTCAGGGTGGCCTTGAAGTCATGGTGTTACACCTACCTCTGCCTCCCAAATGCTCGAATCAAAGGTGTGCACCACCACGTGTGGTCCAAAATTATTATTTTTTAAAATACCTTTTAAAATTTATTTGAGAGAGAGAATTAGGCAGGTAGAAAAAGAGAGCATGGACGTGCCAGGGCCTTTCTGGGCACTGTAAATGAACTCCAGATGCGTGTGTTCCCTTGTGCATCTGGCTTTTGTGAGTCCTGAAGAATAGAACCTGGGTCCTTTGGCTTTGTAGGCAAGTGCCTTAACTGCTAAACCACCTCTCCAGCACCCTAAAATTATTTTTTAAATAATCAAAATTTGAACAGATCCTTCACTAAAGATCTGAAGATGGAGATACAAGCACAAGAAAGGTGCTCAACATCTCAGTTCTTAAACTTTTACAAGCCTAATGAATGGATGAAGTTTTAAAAAAACTGACAGTAGCAAGTCCTGGGGACCTTTCCACTTTTATGACATGTAGGCAGAGGCAAAACTTTGGAGAAAGAAACAGACTAATGTGATCTGGTGGCTAAGGGCAAAAGGAGAAGTTGAATACAGAGATATAGGAGAATGTCTTACGGTTATGGAATTTTACTGCCCTCATTATGATAGAGCTTACCAATAAAAGGCTCATTAAAAATATCTATTTAGGGCTGGAGAGATGGCTTAGCAGTTAAGTGCTTGCCTGTGAAGCCTAAGGACCCCGGTTCGAGGCTCGGTTCCCCAGGTCCCACGTTAGCCAGATGCACAAGGGGGCGCACGCGTCTGGAGTTCGTTTGCAGAGGCTGGAAGCCCTGGCGTGCCCATTCTCTCTCTCCCCCTCTATCTGTCTTTCTCTCTGTGTCTGTCACTCTCAAATAAATAAATAAAAAATTTAAAAAAATATATCTATTTATTTATCTATCTGAGATAGAGAAGGAGAAAGAGGCATAGAGAGGGAGAGAACAGGGACACAAGGGCCTCTAGCCATTGCTAAGGAACCCCAGACACATGCACTACCTTATGCATCTGGCTTCACGTGGGTATTGGGGAATCAAACCTGGGTCCTTTGGCTTTGCTGGCAAGTGCCTTAACCGCTAAGCCATCTATCCAGCCCCCAATAAAAGGCTTTTATACTTTTATACAGAATTATATACTACAATAGGTAAATTTACTTCATAATTGATAAAAAACTAATTTGCAAGCCAAATTAAAGGTGGTGCACACCTTTAATCCCAGCACTCAGGAGGCAGGTGTATGAGGGATTGCCATGAGTTTGAGGCCAGTCTGAGACTACACAGTGAATTCCAGGTCAACATGGGCTAGAGCGAGACCCTACCTCAAAAAACCAAAAATAATAAAAATTTGTATATTTCAGCCACTACAAAAAATCATGCTAAGTAAGAAAAAAATGAAAGTAAAAGTTTTAAAAGCAGGTAACTTATGTCAAGAGAATATTCACAAGGAAACAAAGCATTCTGATAGAATTCCAAGACCCCACAAGCATCTCTGTATTAGTGACTGTATAAGCCTAGGGACATGGCCTTCCTCATATCAAGAGTTCACAGTTGCTGAGAGTGAAGCCCTACCTTGAAAAACAAAACAACAACAACAACAAAAAGAACTCCAGATGTCACACATACTTGTCTGTTATGGCAAAGATGACATAAAATATGGAAGGAAGTTCTCTGACCTCAGATATGCTAATTGGTGTTCAAGCTCAGGAAAGGAAGTCTAAGAACCTAACAACTGATGGCTTATTTCATTTCAATAAAACAGAATTACAACTGCTTAATAAACAGCTCATTCCAATCTGTAATCCAGGGAATCAGAATTGATATTTGCCAAAGAGGTCTCCTGTCCATGGGGGAGGGGGTAATCCCTAGGTGGAGCTGGGCCAGCTTCCAGCTAGACAGAACCAGCAAGAAACCAAAACTTAAAATAGCATAGTGGAAAACACAAAAAGCAAAGGGGAAAGAGTGATGGGAAAAGGGCTGGTCTCCACCATTCAGAGAGGCAAGTCTACTCTACCCACAGCCTACCCAGTGCTTTCTCCTCGCTCAAATGTGGCATAAAAAACGGAGGGGGCTAAGGTGAACCAGGAAAGACACAATTACACTTAAAATGGGACCATTCTACTCGTCCCCAAAGTTATTCAGGGCTCCATTCCACATCCTACGTCGACCTTCACAAATGACAGGTATGGCAAAAATAGGACTGCTGCCAAGTCCGTTCTAAATTACAGGAAGACAAATGATTTACTTTTGTTCAACCTGGAGTACAGAACAAGCCTCTCAATAGTGGTAGAGTGTTTATTAGATGTAATCATTCTGAGCGAGAGTGTACAGTCAATCACGGCTCATCTCATCCAGCTCCAGCCTGCATGTTGGGCTTCACTGACAAGAAGACTCAAAAAAAAAAAAAAAAACAAAAACTCCTAAGCATGAAGAAAGCACTAGAGAGCTGGGCAGCTGGCTCAGCAAGTAACAGTGTTTGCTATACAAACATGAGGGCCTGAGGGGACTGATTTGCCTGAGTTCAATTTCCTAGCATCCATGTGAACAAATGAGTGTGGTCATGCAGGTCATGTATGTTTGTATCCCCAAGTGCTGTTGGGAGCCAAGACCAGAGAATTGCTGAAGCTGCCTGGTCAGCACTGGTTTAGTGAAGAGATTCTACCTCAAGGAAATACAGATATGCAGGAAAAAAAGGACACTCGACATTTTCCTCTGGTCTCTCCAAATGCACAGATAGGTTACACATGTACCACACACACATATCATATATACTACACATATACACACACCCAGAAAAGAGAGAGAGAAGGAAAGAAGAAATCAGAAGGCAGAGATAGGAAGATCACTGTGAGTGTGAGGCCAGCCTGAGACTACACAGTGAATTCCAGGTCAGCCCGGGCTAGAGTGAGACCCTACCTCAAAATACCAAAGACTGTAATCTAGGGGCTAGGCTCAATAAGGAACTTGCTTGCAAAGCCTAATGGCCCAGGTTTGAGTCCCCAGCACCCACATGGTGTTAGATGTACAAAGTGGCACTTGCGTCTAGAGTCAGTTTGCAATGGCATGAGGCCCTGGTGCACCAATTCTCCCTCCTCCTTTCCCCCACCATGTATGTTTCTCCCTCTCTCTCTACTTGCAAATAAATATGTAAAATATTTTATATAAAACAAAGATTAGAACCTATGCATACATGTAAGTTACTAGGGAGGCTGATGTGGGAGAAGCACTTGAGCCCAGGATTTTGAGACTAACCTGACATCATAGTAAAATCCTATCTCAAAAAAAAAAAAAAAAAGTCTATGCCAAAGGACAGAGTTTCAGTCTAAGAGGTACTGGGAAGGATCTTCCACAAAGGCTAATCCTAAAAAAAAGAAATCATCCTCTAGTATCAGTGCTCAGAAATAAAAATCATTTCATTAGATTTCATATCCTGCCCACCTCATCTCCAAATCCAAAGATTTTTGTTTTTTTTTTTTTTTGGTTTTTCAAGGTAGGGTCTCACCCTAGCTCAGGCTGACCTGGAATTCACTATGTAGTCTCAGGGTGGCCTTGAACTCACAACGATCCTCCTACCTCTGCCTCCCAAGTGCTGGGATTAAAGGCATGCGCCACCACGCCCAGCTCCAAATCCAAGTTTTAAACTGGGGATGTAGCTCAACTGGTAGAGCCTGCCTAGCTTGCTCAAAGCCCTGGGTTCAATCCCCCAGTGCCACATAAACCAGGTATGCTGGCATATGCCTGTAATCCCAGCACTCAGAAGGTAGAGACAGGAATATTAGAAGTTCAAGGTCATCCTTGGCTACACAGTTTGAGGCCAATACCATGTTTTTCTCTAGCTATAAATTTCAAGCATACTCCAACAAAGACTAGATGAATGATTGAACAGAGGACTTAAGAGAGATCTCCAGTGGCAGGAAGAATTGCTAAAATTCCTCTCTTCTCAAAGAAACCTTACTCTAATGCTGAGAACCTATGAGTGCCCCAAGACTACCCATTGTGGGTGCATCATGTCAGAAGCATAGAGAAATTTCTCTTTCCAGAACTTATTAAGTAGTAATAAAAGCACAATTTCCATCAGCTTTATTGGTTATAATTTATCTACTAATTATGATTTCACTTGATAGTGTAGCTATTAGCAATTACAGGTTCTTTTGTTTTTTAGGCAAGCCCAACACAGGCCTTTTTTTTAATGCAAGAGAAAGAATTGGGACACCAGGGCCTCTAGCCACTACAATCGAATGCCAGATGCAAGAATCCCCTTATGCACATGTGCAACACTGCACACTGTGTTACTGTGCATTAACTTTTTTACTGACAACTTCCATAATTATAGACAATAACCCATGATAATTTCCTCCTTTCCCCCTCTATTCCCTCGGGTTCTTACATTCCAATCAATTATAAGTACTAACTTTCCCCTCACATCTTAATGTATACAGTAATGTGTATGTGGGTAGGGGTGTCTGTGTGTGTCAGTGATGCTTAAGAAAAGCTTAAGGGGAGCCGGGCATGGTGGTGCACGCCTTTAATCCCAGCACTCGGGAGGCAGAGGTAGGAGGATTGCTGTGAGTTCAAGGCCACCCTGAGACTACATAGTTAATTCCAGGACAGCCTAGGCCAGAGTGAGACCCTACCTTAAAAAACCAAAGAAGAAAGAAAGAAAGAAAGGAGGGAGGGAGGGAGGGAGGGAGGGAGGGAGGGAGGGAGGGAGGGAGGGAGGGAGGGAAGGAAGGAAGGAAGGAAGGAAGGAAGGAAGGAAGGAAGGAAGGAAGGAAGGAAGGAAGGAAGGAAGGAAGGGGGGAGGGAAGGGGGGAGGGAAGGGGGGAGGGAAGGGGGGAGGGAAGGGGGGAGGGAAGGAAGGGGGGAGGGAGAGAGAGAGAGAGAAGGAGAGAAGGAGGGAGGAAGGGGAGGAGAGAGGAAGGAGGGAAGGAAGGAAGGAAGGAAGGAAGGAAGGAAGGAAGGAAGGAAGGAAGGAAGGAAGGAAGGAAGGGGGAGGGAGAGAGAGAGAGAAGGAGAGAAGGAGGGAGGAAGGGGAGGAGAGGGGAGGGGAGAGGAAGGAGGAAAGGAGGGAGGGAGGGAGGGAGGGAGGGAGGGAAGGAAGGAAGGAAGGAAGGAAGGAAGGAAGGAAGGAAGGAAGGAAGGAAGGTAGGAGGGAGGGAGGGAGGGAGGGAGGGAGGAAGGGAAGGAGGAAGGGAAGGAGGGAGGGAGGGTAGGCAGGCAGGCAGGCAGGCAGGCAGGCTGGCTGGCTGGCTGGCTGGCTGGCTGGCTGGCTGGCTGGCTTAAGGGGGGCTGGAAAGATGGTGGTGTATCTCTGCTGTAAACAAATGCCAGATGCTTACACCACTCTGTGTCCTGCTTACATGATGGCTTAGGAATTTAGCCAGCATACTTTGCAAGGAAGCATCTTTTAACCTCCAAGCCATCTTTCTAGGCCCCCAAGGTACAGAGACTTAAGGTACAGAGGTGCCAAATGCAGGTTGGATGGCAAGCACTTTGAGGGTCAGTATGACTTGGGCTGTGTATCACAGGCAAGGGCAACAGTGAAAAGTGACCCAGGGAAAGAGACAACAGCCCTTTGCTGGAGGAATTTTCAAGGGAGAGGTTCATGACAAATGACCAGGTGGCAAGTCAGTGAGACTGTCACAACTCAATTTTAGGAGGCTCTGTCTTTTATATGGTTCAAGTAAGTTTACAGGCCAATTTGTCTACTACGGATTGTCTAACATGGAGCTACCTCCTCTTCCCCAACTCCTGCTGTGGTAATGAAGTAAGCTCCAGTGTACCTGGACTGAAAGGAAGAAATAACACCTCCTTCCTCAGTCATTACCCCAGTCACTTCCCATACAGGGCTCTCTTCCTTCCCCCTTCCAAAACCACTTCAAGTCCACCCCTTCCTCTCACCTAGGGTTCCAAAGCTTTCCCTTTCACTTCTGATACTCCACTTTCTCCTGGCATTAAATAAAAAATCTTGGGCCCAAGAAAACAGTTTGTCTCTGGTCCTCTATCTTGAACCACAAACCTGACAGTTTTGTTTTGTTTTAAAGGTAGGGGATCATATAGCCCAAGTTTGCCTTAAAACTCCCTATGTAGCTGAGGCTGGTCTTGAACTACTGGTTCTCTAGCCTCCATCTCCCAAGTGATAGCTTCACAGGCATGAGCTCCCATGTTTGGCTTCAAATATGGTTTACAAATGCCTATGTGCTCATATGCTCTTGATTGACTTTGATAAATTCATACATGGTAATATCTGACATATGTAAAGTTATTAGGTTGAGCCTCGTGGTCTGTGCTGGACCAGTAATGACTGCTTCTTTCACAAACAAGACTCATGCTGTCTCTGCACTTACACTCAAAATGGCTCAAACTGCTCTTTGATAACAGAGTAACTCAAGCCCCCATCTGATTACATCATCTCAAAGCCAAGTACTTCTCCTGTAGATGGCAGAAGAGAAAACTCAGTGGGATTCAAAACATGAGGGAGCCCTGACATCACTCCTGGCTTGAAGACAGAGGGGAACCATGTGACAGGAATACAAAGGAAGACAGACATCAATCCTCAAATATACAGTGAGATAGTAGCATCAGCACAACTATGGGGAGGGCATTAAGGGGATATGCATGTGTGTACCCACGTGGAGGTCAGAACACAATCTTGGGTGTCAGTCCTTGCCTTTCACCTTGTTTGACACAGGGTCTCTGGTCACTCTGCACCCCGTATTTGCCATGCTAACTGGCCCACAAGCTCACAAGACTCTGGGCTTTGCCTTTGTCTGAAGGAGCACACATGTGCTACTGATTCCAGGTTACATGGGATCAGAATTCCAGTGGTCAGCCTTGCCCAGCAAGTGCTTTACCACTTAGGCATCTCCTCAGCCCCATTAGCACAATTTTTGCATAACAGCCCACCCCAGGCTACTTCCAAGGCCTCAGTGAAGGTACCACTCTTGGGAATCTGCCCATGGTAAAGGGGCAGCACTTCAGTGACCCTCACGTCCCTTCTGACATGCACACTTCCAAGATTCAACAATTACTTGGGAATGTGAACAACTACGTATGAGACTTGACTGTTTCTAGACGGTACATAACATTCTCTTCTGGTAGAGTCAACTTTACACATCCCTCCCCCATACAAAACTTCTTAGGTGTCACCTCTTCTCTGGTTCTAATGTTAGTGGGACAAGAGTTGAAAGAACAGTCCACAGAAAGCATTTAATATGAAAACAGCAATCATGAAAAGAAGCACCGAGTGAAATGAGAACTGGAATAGCAATGAGAACCTACCACACTTGTGGGAGACAAAGTCTGGGAAAGTACAGGGAAGTTTGGATTCCAAAAAAGTTGAGGCTGAGAAGATGGCTCAGGAGTTAAAGGCACTTGTTTACAAAGCCTGCCAGCCGAGGTTCAATCCCCCAGTAACCAGGTAAATCTAGACACACAAAATGGTGCATGTGTCTAGACTTGGTTAGCAC
Source organism: Jaculus jaculus (assembly GCF_020740685.1). Taxonomy (NCBI): domain Eukaryota; kingdom Metazoa; phylum Chordata; class Mammalia; order Rodentia; family Dipodidae; genus Jaculus; species Jaculus jaculus. Next base: position 277,512,630 of record NC_059102.1, read on the forward strand.
TGGCAAGAGACCCTGGTGTGCACATACTACCCCCCCCCAAGCTCTCAAATAAATATATTTTTAATAAAATAAAAAGTCCCCCCTCTCCCTGTGCCCCTGAACCATCACACTTCAGGGTGCCAAGGAATGTAAACCAGCAAAGCAACAAGATCCACCCAGCAGTTCTGGCATAGGAAGAGCATGAATACAAGACTCTTTCAACTCAACAAGCACTGACTGAGCCAATGCTACGTGCAGCAAAGCACTATGCTAGGACCTGCGAGGGACACAAAGATGAATGAATGAGGTGCACATAGCCCTACACATAGGGATCAGCTTACAGCTCAGGCCACTCCTGCTACATCTTCCTCCCTCACAAAAAATAAATAAATAAAACTCTCTAGAGAGAGAATAAACTTCTCCAGAATCTCCAACTCATCATTCTTCTCTAAGTGTGAAGAAAGATATCTGTTATTTGATTTAATATACAACCATGTGGGGATCTAAGATGGTAACTTCATAGCAGGCCATGTGCTTACCATGCTCTATTATGACTCCAGGTTTGATCTCCAGCACCAATAAAAGAAATTTAGAAAATTCCTTTTTTATTATTTTTTTTCTGAGGTAGAGTCTCACTCTAGCCCAGGCTGACCTAGAATTCATTCTGTAGTCTCAGGGTGGCCTCGAACTCACTGTGATTCTCCTACCTCTGCCTCCCAAGTGCTGGGATTGAAGGCATGTGCCACCACACCTGGCAGAAAACAGTCTTAAGAGTAAAAAAATTAAAATAAATAAAATCTTTAAGAAAAAGAACAAAATATTGTGCTAATCTCCCTTTCTTTTCCACAAGCACTGGTATTTGTAAGATAATCACATTTTGAGATTTCATTTAAACTTGTTTGTGTCATTTTTGTCACCAAAGGGTAGCACAGGGAGTAAACTACAAACATAAGTATGCTGTAAGTCAACCAGAAGCCAAACAGAAACTCTGCACATGGGGAGTTAGGAGTACGTTCTCACTTCCTTCACACCACTGGATGCAGAATTTGACATCTAACCATCAAGCGATCTCTTTTTTGTTGTTGTTTTGGGAGTTTCCCTTTCTTGAGATAGTGTCTCACTATATGAACCCTAGACTGGCCTCAAGCTCACAAACCTCCTAACTCGGCATTGCAAGTTCTAGAATAACAGGAGTGCACTGTGATGCCTCACTGAGACTCATCTGGAAAAGGAAGGCTCATCACAGACTAAATGTGGAAAAAAAAACAAATAGGCAGACAGTCATAAACTAAACAGTGAAAGGATGAAAATGACTCCAAAGATACCAAGAATCATATAAAATACAAATGGACTTGACTGATATACAAAAATAGAAATTATCATGTTGGTTTAAAAACAAAATCAGGCTGGGCATGGTGGCACACACATTTAATCCCAGCACTCAGGAGGCAGAGTTAGGAGGATCGCCATGAGTTCAAGGCCACCCTGAGATTACATAGTGAATTCCAGGTCAGCATGAGCTATAGTGAAACCCTACCTCAAAACAAACAAACAAAAAAATATATATATCAGGAAGCTGGAGACATGGCTCAGCAGTTACAGGTGCTTGATTACAAATCCTGGCGGCCTAGGTTCAATTCCCCAGTGCTTAAAGTCAGGCAGATGAAGCATGCATCTAGAATTTGTATACAGTGGCCAGAAGCCCTGGCATACCCATACTCTACTCACTTCTCTCTGTCTACCTCTTTGTCTCTCTCAAATAAAGAAATAGATACATATTTTTTTAAATCAGCTAAATGCTTTTACAAGAAACACCACCCAATGCCAGGTGTGGTGGTACAACACCTTTAATTCCAGCACCTGGGAGTCAGAGGTAAAAGGATCACCATGAGTTTAAGGCCACCCTGAGACTACATAGTGAATTCCAGGTCAGCCTGGGCTACAGCGAGACCCTACCTCAGAAAAAAAAAGAAAAGAAAAACCACCTAAAATATAGACTAAAAAGAGTGAAACTAAGTAGTTGAGAGAAAAATATGCAAGTAGATCAAAACAAAAGGTGTTTCAGAAGGGTTGCTATAATAAGGCTAAACCAAATTTAAGATTTATTTTAGTTTGTTTACATATTTATTTGTAAGCAGAGAGAGATAGAAAGATGACAGAGAGAATGGGTACACCAGGGGCTCCTCCAGCCACTGCAAACTCCAGATGCACACATCACCTTGTGCATCTGGCTTTACGTGGGTACTGGGGAATCGAATCCAGGTCTTTAGGCTTTGCAGGCAAGTACCTTAACCACTGAGTCATCTCTCCAGCCCAAGAAGATTTTTTTTTTATATTGAACTTTAAAAATACATTTTTCCAGGCATGGTGGCACATGCCTTTAGTTCTAGCACTCAAGAGGCAGAAGTAGGAGGATTTCTGTGAGTCAAGGCCACCCTGTGACTACATAGTCAATTCCAGGTCAGCCTGGGTTATATCAAGACCCTACCTGGAAAAATACACACACACACACACATAAATTTATGGAGAGAGAGTTATAGTTTGGGCATGCCAGGGCCTCTCTCTACTGCAAACTCCAGATACATACATGACTTTGTGTTATATGGGTACTGAGGAATCAAACCCAAACTGGCAGGCAGATATATATAACTAATTATTTTTAAAAAAGAATGTTTTTAGACTTCCAGTTAAGATGGCAACGTAATACCACACCAAAGCAGCCTAGTGGGGAAAAAGACAAAAAAAAAAAAAAAACTCAGCAAAATACACACTTTTACTAAAAAGTGAGGTGTATAGGAAATTGAAGCAGAAGCAGAGAAGTAGAAGAGATCCAGAGCATCCAGAACCCGCACAGGCCGGCAAAAGACTGCAGTAACACACCAGAAAGCTGCCAGACTCGGCTCCAGCCGCAGGAAAAGCCAAGTGTGGGGAGCTTCCACTCACACCGCCGCTCTCCACAACTCAAGAAACATGAAGGGAGAGTGGCAGTGAGCAACGGAGTTGCAGACCACAAGGTAGAACACGTGGAACAGCAAGAGAACTAGAGCAGCTGCGGTTCCCTCCCCTCCCCCACTATCTGAGCCCAGCTCCAGCGAACAGAGCAGCGGTCTGGGACCCAGCCACGCCAACTTGAGCTGACAGCGTGAACCAAGCAGGAACAGAGTCCGACAGCAACATCAGCGGCTCCGGCACCGGTAACAGCGGCCCCAGCAGCAGCAGACCCAGTAGCACCAGCTTCAGTGGCAGCAGCAGCGGTGGACCCAGCAGCAGCAGCGATGGCTCCAACAGTGGCAGCTACAGCAGCAGCAGCAGAGGAGCAGCAGTGGTGGACCCAGCAACAGCAGCTTCAGCAGCTTCAGCAGCAGCGGCAAAAGACCCAGCAGAGGCAGCTTTAGCAGCAGCAGTTCCAGCAGCGGGGGTGCTGATTTGCAGGGCCATACTTGCCAGGCTCGGTTTGCCCCGCAGGAAAAGCCAGTGTCCAGCTCCAGAAATCAGAACAGCAGCCCAACGACCCAGGCAGCAACTTGACTGAGACCAAACTCATCCAAGGTAACTAAGTTTGCACCAGGGAAGGGTCTCACTTGGTCACAAGCTGACTTGGATCCCTCAACAGACCAGAAATCTTAACCTCTTTGTTGATAGAGGATCTGGTTGTTATAATAACTACTGTTACATATATACTTGGGGCTGTTTTTGATTGAATGTGTACAGTATTTAGTTAACTTTTAGAATCTACCTGTATTTTAGTCCACTCAGCCTACTTGAATACTCCCATAGCAGGGAAACTCAACCCCTAGGAGCAACCTTTGTAGATAACTCTGAGAGTCTTAAGAACCACACCTAACACCTTAAGCTCCTACCCTGAATAAATAACATCAAATCAATTGATACAGCTAAGAATACCCAGATAGCTAGAAAATCCAAGCATTAACTTAATCCAAGATGCAAAAACATTTATAACACAAGAAACACTAAAAAGCAAGATGATATAAATCCACCTAAAAGTATTAATGCATCAGAAATGACCTCCAGTGAGAACAAGTTAGAGGAAATGCCTGAGAAAGATTTCAAAAGAATGATTGTAAATATGTTCAAAGAAGTCAGAGAACAAATCAAAGGAGTCAAAGAGGAACTCGAAGAGGAAAGCAAAGGAATCAAGAAGATGCAGGACACAAATTTCATGAAATAAGGAAGGCAATACAAGACATAAATAAGGAAATAGAAATAGTAAAGAAAAGCCAGTCAGAATTACTAGCAATGAAGAACACAGTTAATGAAATAAAAAACACTAGAAAATCTCACCAGTAGAATGGATGAAGGAGAGGACAGAATATCTAAGCTAGAAGACGAGGTGGCAGATCTAATACAGTCCAACAAAGAGAAAGACAAACTTATAGAAAAGTATGAGTGGGAATTTCAAGGTATTTGGGACACTATGAAAAGATAAATATAAGAATTCAGGGCATAGTAGAAGGAGAAGAATTCCACTCCAAAGGCATAGTAGGCATCTTCAACAAAATCATAGAAGAAAATTTCCCCCAAATTGGGAAAGAGGTGCCAATGCAGATACAGGAAGCCTTTAGAACCCCAGCCAGATAAAACCTGGAAAGAACCTCTCCTCGCCATATTATAATCAAACTTCCAAACACACAAACCAAAGAAAAAATATTGAAAACAGTTAGAGAGAAAAGTCAAGTTACCTACAAAAGCAAGCCCATCAGGATTACAGCAGATTATTCAACACAAACTTCAAAAGCCAGAAGGGCTTGGAGTGATATATTCCAAGTTCTGAAAGATAACAACTGTCAACCAAGGTTACTTTATCCTGCAAAGCTATCCATTCAAATAGACAGAGAAATAAGGACATTCCAAGATAAAAGCAGGTTAAAGGAGTATTTGAAGACAAAACCAGCTCTACAGAAAATACTTGATAGAATCCTCCATGCTGAAGAAAAGGAAAAGCACACATATAAGGAACCTAGAAAAAACAAGCAATACTCAAAAAAGAATGTTTCTAGAAAAATACTAGGCGATGATTTTTAAGCCTACACATATAACAGGTGGGGTTTTGTGGCTATAATTCCGTCAGAATGCTAGGGGCAGATGCCAGAAGTGATGTAAATTAATAAATAAATGGAAACTAAGGATAGGAGGCCCAAAGAGTATTGAAACCAATACCTTTATTATGTTTCAAATATATTAAGAGTGCATGCCAAGCTCATGAAACCATAAGGCAATATAAAACCTGGGTTTTAGTTCTTTGGCTATTTTTATCTAGTATAAGGTAAAACCCTAAATATACAGTTGTTTCAGCAGTCAGTCACTCTATTTAGGCTACTGAGTTGGCCATCACAAGGACAAGGACAGTTGGTAAACCAAACCTCAAGACCACCTCCATTAACCTTGGCACTTTCAAGAGGAGCCATCCAGTTCTAATAGGAGAAGTCTGATCTCATCACACCAAACCACAGCCATAAACACTATGCTTAAACAACCCCTTTCCTTGCCATCCACATCTGCCCAAAGCATTTGCAACCAATTCTGTTCTGGTCTCCTATCAACATGTACTAAGCTGTCCAAGTGTTTCTCAAAAAAGGGTCATTCCAGCAAGAAATAGCCACAGTCACAAATTTCTAGGTCTGGGAAGTTCTACAATCTGGATACAAGTCTGGTAAAAATGAAATATCAGTCCTTTGTTCTAAATTGGAGTCACCTTTATCTTGACCCTGTTGCCCATGGCCAAGAATGTGAGGCTTTGTTCTGTCTCTGAAGTATGGCTTTTATGCATCCCCCTAGACCTGTACACACATGCAGAGGAACAACTCTCTCCCAAAGCCAAGCACTATCAGAGAGCCTGCTTGGCACCAAAGCCCACCACTGAAGGGGCTATGACTACATGTCCTTAAGTTCTTTGCTCTGCATTTGTAACCTCCATGAATGACCACCACAATCCAAAGAGCCTAGAAGGACCCCCAATTCCTCCTTACCTTCCAAGTTGCTCACCCAAGAACTACATCCCCTAGGTAGCATGCAGTATTGCTCTTGGGTCTCATCTTTCTTCTATCACTGCCCAAGGTTAGTCTTCACTATGTCAGGTATTTCCATGGAGCTGCCCTCCTCCAAAGATGAGAAGACTCCCCAACTCTTACACGAATTCTATATATGGTGTAGGCTGTACCAGTAAGAAGCTCTGGCTGGAGATTTGAAAACAGAAGGCAGGTAGAAGCATTTGTCCTGGAGGAGGGACTCCAGGGAATGGAGGCCTATGACCTAGAAACAAGCTTTGTGCACATAAGGTAGCTATAGAAATTCAGCAGTTCCCTGACATCTGGATTACATGTGTAATCAAAAAAAAAATCAGAGCAGACCCCTTACTTCAGTTGTGCTGGTCCACTTACTGGCATTTTGTAAGCACTAATTCCCCATATTAAATCCTTTTCTGGCCTGGAGAGATGGCTTAGTAGTTAAGGAACTTGCCTGTGAAGCCACGGACCCAAGTTCAATTCACAAATACTCACATAAGCCAGATGCACAAGGTGGTACATGTGTCTAGAATTCATTTGCAGTGGCTGGAGGCCATGGAGCACCCATTCTCTCTACCTGCCTTATTCTTTCTCTCTCCAATAAATAAATAAAATACATTTTAAATCCCCTTCTGTTTGAAATACCTAGAGAGGTTCCTATTTCCTACAATAAATCCTATCTAATATGACTTCAAATTCATCAGACTACTTTTCCTGAAATACCAAGAAATGCCATATCATGACACTGTTCAAAACACAGTGGCTCCCAGTCTCCTAAGAATAAGTCTGAAGTCTTTAGTGGACATAAAAGTCCCTCTTTGAATTGGTTCTACCTTCTTACCACCTGCTATAACTAGAATCAGCAAATTTCTATAAAGAACAAAACATTGTGTTTTTGTTTGGTTGGTTAGTTGGCTTTGGTACTAAAGCATTAAACCCAGGGCTCTGCCCATGCCAGTCAAGTGCTATATCACTAAACAACAGCCTAAGCCTAGGAGATCTTTTTAGGCTTTATTACCCATAATGGTCTCTGTCACAACTAAAGTCTGCCAATGTCACATACAAATAGGAAGAGAAAGAGAGAGAAAAAGTTCAATCTCCAGCACTGTAAAAAATGGGCATGGGGTAGAGTGCTTGCCTAGCATGCATGACGCCCTAGGTTTGATCCCAGCACCAAGTATACCAGGCATAGTGGCACTTGCCTGTGATCCCAGCACCCAGGACATATAGGCAGGAGGAGGTTCAAGGTCATTCTCAGCTCATTGTGAGTTCAAGTCCAGACTGAGGTATAAAGACATTATCTCAAAAACTAAAATTTAAAAACAGATATATTAGCTGGGCATGGTGGTGCACACCTTTAATCCCAGCACTCGGGAGGCAGAGGTAGAAGGATAGCTGTGAGTTTGAGACCACCCTGAGACTACATAGTGAAATCCAGGTCAGCCTGAGCTATAGTGAAACTTACCTCGAAAAAACAAGAAAAATAAATAAATAAATAAATAAATAAATAATAGAAAAAGGAAATGTATGCATATGAAAAGATACTGCACACCATATGCCATCAGGGAAATGTAAATGAGAAAATACCAAGAAACAGCCATTAGAATGGCCAAAGTCAGACCACTGGCAAAACCAAAGAAACTAGTCAGGAGCTTTCACTCACTACTGGTAGAAATACAAAATGGTGCCATTTTGGAAAACAGTTTCACAGTTTATTACAAAGGTAAGCATAATCAGCCTGACATGGTGGTATGCACCTATAAGTTTCAGCTACTCAGGAAGCTGAGGCAGGAATATCCCTTGAGCCTACAAGTTCAAGGTCAGCCTGAGCATCTTAGAGATTCTAATGTCTTTTTCAATATATTTATTTATTTTATTTATTTGAGAGAGAGATACTAAGAGGAAGAGAGAGAGAGGGAGAGAGAATGGGCATGCCAGGGCCTTCAGCCACTGTAAACGAACTCCAGACACATGCGCCACCTTGTACATCTGACTTACATGGGTTCTGGGGAAATCGAACCTGGATACTTTGGTTTCACAGGCAAATGCCTTAACTGCTAAACCATCTCTCCAGCCCTCCAATGTCTTAAAAAGGAAAACAAGGGCTGGAGAGATGGCTTACCGGTTAAGGTGCTTGCCTGCGAAGCTTAAGGGCCCAGGTTCAATTCTCCAGGTCCCACGTAAGCCAGATGCACATGGTGGTGCATGCATCTGGAGTTCGTTTGCAGTGGCTAGAGGCCCTGGCATGCCCATTCTCACTCATTCTGTCTCTAATAAAAAAATAAAAAATCTTAGCTAGCTGTGGTGGCACATGCCTTTAATTCCAGCACTTGGGAGGCAGAGGTAGGAGGTTACCATGAGTTCAAGGCCACCCTGAGACTACATAGTGAATTAAAGGTCACCCTGGGATAGAGTGAGACCCTACCTCGAGGAAAAAAAAAAAAAAAAAAAAACCCTAAACATACTCTTATTATAGGACAAATAGCAATTGCCTTCCAAGTAACATTCAAGGTTATGTCTGCACAAAACCTGCACAGATGCTAATAGCAGCTTTATTTATACTTGGAAAAACTTGGAGACAACCAAGACATATTCAATAAGCAAATAAATGAAATTTTGTATACAGAAACAGAATATTATTTGAAATAGAAGGATCCAAGGAGATGGCTTAGTTGGTAAAGTGCTTGTCATGCAAGCACAAGGACCTGAGTTTGGATCCCCACACCTATATAATCTAGCACTGAGGAAGTAGAGACAAAGGGACCACTTAAGCTTGCACAAGCCAGTGGCTGAATTGGTTAGCTCTAAGTTCAGTAAAAGATTTGCCTCAAAACAAAGGGGGTGGGGGACTGGAGAGATGGCTTAGCAGTTAAGCACTTGCCTGTGAAGCCTAAGGACCCTGGTTCAAGGCTCGATTTCCCAGGACTCACATAAACCAGATGCACAAAGTGGCGCATGCATCTGGAGTTCGTTTGCAATGGCTAGAGGCCCTGGGGCACCTGTTCTCTCTCTGTGTCTCCCCCTCTTTCTCTCTCTGTCATTCTCAAATAAATAAAAATAAACAAAACAATTTTTTAAAAAATAGATTGAGCCTGAGTGTGGTGATGCCCATCATCAAATCTTAGTACTGGGGAAGCTGAAGTCTCTAGAGGGATCACCATAAATTGGATGCTATCCTAGACTAGCGTAAGTTCCAGGTCAGCCTGGGCTAGAGTGAGACCCAGATTCAAAACAAACAAACAGGGCTGGAGAGATGGCTTAGCCCTTAAGGTATTTGCCTGCAAAGTCAAAGGACCCAGATTTGATTCCCCAGTATCCATGTAAGCTAGATGCACAGGGTGGTACATGCATCTGGAGTTTGTTTGCAGTGGCTGCAGGCCCTGGTGCACCCATTCTCTCCCTCTCTCTCTCCCCCCGCTTTCTCTTCCTCCTTCCCTTCCTCAAATAAATAAATTTAAAAAGAAAAGAAAAGGGCCAGGCATGGTGGCGCACACCCTTTAATCCCAGCACTCGGGAGGCAGAGGTAGGAGGATCACCGTGAGTTCAAGGCCACCCTGAGACTACATAGTTAATTCCAGGTCAGCCTGGACCAAAGTGAAACCCTACCCCGAAAAACCAAAAAATAAAAAAATTAAAATTAAACAAACAAAAAAAAAAAGGTTGGGATCATTTGAAGCCAACCAACATCAATCACTGGCCTACACACACACCCCTACACGTGCCCTCCACAAGCCAAATTCTAAGTTCATAAAACTGACCTACACGGACACACTCACACACACACACACACACACACACACACACACCCCTACACGTGCCCTCTACAAGACAAATTCTAAGGTCATAAAACTAATCTACAAGGCTACAATGACATTCTAGAAAAGGCAAAACCAGCTGGAGAAATGGCTCAGCGGCTAAAGTCATTTGCTTGCAAAGCCTGATAGCTCAGGTTCAATTCCCCAGTGCCCACATAAAGCCAGATTCACAAAGTGGCAGACTCACCTGGAGTTGTTTTTGCAGTAGCAGGAGGCCCTGGCAAACTCATACTTTCTTTCTCTCTCTTAAAAAAATAACAAAGGCAAAACCCCCACAAAGGCAGTAAAAGATCATTGCCAGGATGATGAAAAGAGGCAAGGGCTAAATAGCTAAAACACAGACATGGAACTACTCTGCAAGAGACTGTAATAGGTGATGTGTCATATATTTCTCAAAGCTCACAGAATGGACACCACCAAGAAAGAACCCTATTATAAACCATGGTCTTTGAGTGACAATGTTATGTCAACACACATTTACAGTTCTAACAAATATTGACAATGGGGGAGGCTATGTCTGGAGTGGAAGCACATGGTAACTCTGCTCCTGCAGGTCAATTCTGTTGTTAATCTAAACCCGCTCTTACAGAAACAAACAAAAATGGGTGGCAGCTGTATTTGTCTTGTAAGTCATAGTATGCAGGGTAATCATCCATAGTATGTTACATGTCAACAATACCATAAGCCAAGCTCACTCACAATGGCTCTCTCTAGTTTGTGTTTGTGTATTACTGTGGTATATATGCATGTGTGTGCTCATGTGTATGGGCACGCATGTGCATGTGGGTGCATGTTCATGTGTATATATGTGTAAAGGTTCAAAGTCTACACTGGGTATCTTTTCAATTGCTCTCCATCTTATTTTTGGGGACAAGGTCTCTCATTAAACCTGAAGCTCACTGATTCAGCCAGACTAGCTGACTAGCAGGCCCCAGGGATCCTGTATCTACCCAGCACTGGGATTATAGGTGCATGCCACTATACCCAGCTTTTACGTGGGTGCTATGGATATGAACTCAGGTTCTCATGCTTCAGTTTTTTTCATGCACACATGTGTTCCTATGTGTGAATGTGGAGTCCATGGATAACCTCAGGTAACATTCTTCAGGCACTGTCCACCTTTTGTGAGACAAGATCTCTCATTGGCCTAGAGCTTGCCAAGTAGGCTAACTGGCTAGCAAGCTTCAAAGATCAGCCCATCTCTACCTCCCCAGCACTGGGGAGAAGCATACACTACTGTTCCTAGCTTTTTTTACATGAATTCTGGAGACAGAACTCTAGTCTACAAGCTTGCATAGCAAACACTTTACAGACTGAGCTGTCTCCCCATCCACTGTCAAGCTTATATTCCTCTGGCCTTTACCCATGCAGTACTCTCTGCCTGCAGGAATGTTATTGGTCTCCACTTCTCAGGCCCAAGTAACACCTTCAAAATACAGCTCAAGAAGCTGGGCATGGTGGTGCACACCTTTAATCCCAGCACTCGGGATGCAAAGATAAGAGGATCACCATGAGTTCGAGGCCACCGAGTATGAATTCCAGGTCAGCCTACCTCAAAAAACCAAAAGAAAAAAAATAGCCCAAGGGCTGGAGAGATGGCTTAGCAGTTAAGGCACTTGTCTGCAAAGCCAAAGGACCCAGGTTCAGTTCCCCAGGACCCACATAAGTCATATGTACAAGGTGGTATATGCATCTGTTCGTTTGCAGTGGCTGAAAGCCCTGGCGCACTCATTCTTTCTCTCTCTCTCAATAAAATGAAATAAAATATAGCTCAAGTATGTGAATTCATCTTGAGATCTCACAGGCCAGGTTAGATAAATGTCTCACTCTACCCAAGCACTATGGGACCCATCATACCAGCTTGTGATTATCACCCAAGTATCTGTCTCCTGCTAGATCCAATCCCTGATTTTACATCCATGACCTTACTCAAAGCCTGTATTCATCGCAGACATCAGCCTTCTTTCCCCTCAGTTCTAATCACCTTTCTAGTACACACATCTCCCTAGAAGAAATGCCAAATGAATATTTGCAATATAAACAGATATAATAAATGTTTAACATGTATCATTTTATTAAAATACCCATAAACATAATGAGTTAGGATTAATCTCTATGATACATTCGTTTGTTTGTTTTGTTTTATTTTGTTTTTTCAAGGTAGGGTCTCACTCTAGCCCAGGCTAACCTGGAATTCACTATGTAGTCTCAGGGTGGCCTCAAACTCACAGCAATCCTCCTAACTCTGCCTCCTAAGTGATGGGACTAAAGGCGTATGCCACCAACCCTGGCTTCATGATAGGGTTTTTTTGTTTGTTTGATTGTTTTTTTGGTTTTTCAAGGTAGGGTCTCACTCTAGCTCAGGCTGACCTGGAATTCACTATGTAGTCTCAGGGTGACCTTGAACTCAAGGCAATCCTCCTACCTCTGCCTCCTGAGTGATGGGATTAAAGGCATATGCCACCATGCCCGGCTTCACAATAGGTTTTTGATCTGCTTTTGAGAATGCAGCTGATTCGTCTATGGTCTCAATTTACTCCATCCCTACCAACTACTCAGAAGATGGGAGCTAGTTCCCTGTGAGCAGGACTGCAGCTATCAGCAGGTAGTGACTAAATGAATAAATATCCCTTGTCTTCCCCAGCAACACTGATGAAACTGCAGGCAGACTTTAAGAAGCTGTCAGTGAAAGAACTGAATAGAAACCATAAAGGTGCTAAATTCAGCTTGAGGCTGACAAGTGGCATCTCTAAATCAAGTATCCTTTAGTCATCTCCCTAGTTGAGGGGGGGCAATGGCCGGCAGTGGCTGAAAGGCACAGTGCCCAAAGGCTCAGCTCCCAACATTCCTCTTTCCCTATAAGCTTTGCGTCCCAATTCTCCCCTGGCCCTCCCAGGACTTCCTGAAGTGTTCCCAGAACACTCACACCCGCCTGAGTTTATTTTTCTTTCCTTTCTGGGATAAGCTGTCTGCAGACACCACCAAAAAGCTATTTAGAGCCTACCATAGATGCTGGGACTTTATAAGGTTCCCAGAATAAGGCTCTTTTAAATCTTAAGAGGTTATTAATGCCAAGACAAGGGAGCCAATAAATTTACCAGGTTTTTTGTCAGAACAGGACAAAAAAAGGAAGCATAAAAGAGTAAGAACCATCACAAGAGGCTCTGAAACTTTAACAAGTGAAAGAATGATGCAGGTAGGGGGCACAGGATGTAGCTCGGTTGGTAGAGCACTTACCTAGCATGCATGAAGACTTGGGTTCAATTCCCAACACTGCATCAACTGAGCATGATAACGTATGACTGTGATCCCAGCACTCAAGATTGAAGGATCAAAAGTTCAAGGTCAAAAAAAGTCAAGCTCAATTACATGGTAAGTTCAACCTGGGTTACATGAAACAGTTGGTTAAAAACGGGGGGGGGGGGGGTATTACCATGGGAATTTTTTTTTTTTTTTTTTTTTTTTTGAGGTAGGATCTCACTCTAGCCCAGGCTGACCTGGAATTCACTATGGAGTCTCAGGGTGGCCTTGAACTCACAGCAATCCTCCTACCTCTGCCTCCTGAGTGCTGGGATTAAAGGCATGCACCACCATGCCCAGCTACCATGGGATATTTTTTATAACCATGGAAGTTGTTAATAATAAAAAATAATGAAGGGGAAAAAAAACACATATTCTAGGTCTTCAGATCTTCATACAGCAAATATGCACATGTACATTCATATACTGTCATAAAACATATATATATGGGAAATAAATAATGCCCCTATATACAGCTTTGTAACCAAGATGTCTTGAAGAGTTACTCAACCTATAATTAAAATCTTGGCCAACTTTGGTGACATAGGCCTATAATCCCAGCTACTAGGGAGGCTAAGACAGAAAGATCAAAAATTTAAGGACAGCATGGGCAACTTAGGGAAATCCTGTCTAGAAAATAAAAATTATAGAAGAGGGCTAGAGAAATGGCTCAGTGATTTAGGCACTTGCTTTCAAAGCCTAAAGGTCCAGGTTTGATTCCCCAGTACCTACGTAAACCAGATGCAAAGTGGTACATGCATCTGGAGTTCGTTTGCAGTGGCAGGAAGCCCTGGAGTTCCCCTTTCCTTCTTTCCTTTTCTCTCCCCACTCTTTCTCTGCTTACAAATAAATAAAAATACTTTAAAGAAATAAATAAAAGGAGCACCTGGGGATGTATCTCCGTTGGAAGAGCACTCTTCTCACATGCATGAGGGCCTTGGCTCAATCCTCAGCACTGCCTACAAAACCAGGATCCAACAGGTGAAGGCAAGAGGAAGTCATCCTCTTACTACATGGCCTCATTACAAGGCCAGTTTGAGGGCAGCCTAAGCTGTAAGAGACCTTGTTGTGAAAAATAAATAAATAGGGAGGGAGGGAAGGGAAGAGGGAGGGAAGGACGGGGGCACAAAAGCACTTATTGCACAAGCATGAGGGGCTGATCTGCCCTGAGTCTGAGTACCCAGCAGCCACGTAAACAGCTGAGCATGAGAATGTATCCCTGCAACCCCAGTCCCATTGGGGAGTAGAGACTGGAGAATTGCTGGGACAATTTTGATTAGCTCTTCCCCTGACCTTGCTTAGGCCTTTTCACTCCCATTAATCTGTTCTTCTACTTACATATATATAATACCATCCTATTAAGTCTCCTCTTCCTCCCTAGCTACAAATGACTGGACTTCTATGTAAGTAGGAAGACAACTCAGTAGCAGAGGCTATTAAGCTAGAAAGAAGATATAAAGGGAATAAAAACAGAGTCTTTTAAAAAAATATTTTCACTTATTTCAATTGCTCGGAAAACTTAAGCTCTGAGTTAATACAGAGACTCCATCTTAAGGAAAAACATAGATGAGCAATAAAGGACGACATCTGATGATCTCCTCTGGCCTCTGTGTACACACACAGGGCATGTATATCTATACACCATATACCACACACACCACACCACACATGCAGGTGCCAAATTAAAATAAAATAAAAAATATGTAAAAGAGGATTGGGGATATAGCTCAGCAGTAGGGCATGTGCCTAGCATATGAAAGACTCTGGACTGAGCTGAAGAGATGACTTAGTGGCCAAGACACTTGCCTGCAAAGCTGAAGGATCCAGGTTCGATTCCCCAGTACCCATGTACAGACAGATGCACAAGGTAACACATGCATCTGGAGTTTGTTTGCAGTGGCCAGAGGCCTGGCATATCCATCCTCTGTCTGTCTCTGTCTCTTTCTGCTTGCAAATAAATAAATACTGCATGTAGTTCAATGGGAGAGAGAGAAATCACCAGGGACGAGACTCAACAGTGGACACTGAAAACCTTATATTTGGCCAGCCAGGCCAAATGAGGCAACAGGTGCAATAGTGGCACGTCTGTTATGGGGAAACCAATTGCCCTCCAATTGGACTTGAGACCCACTTCATGGGAGGGAATACATCCCTGATACTGAAAACTTAAAACAGGGGTAGTCATGAACTCTAGGGATGTAACATCTGCTGCTGTCTGGCTAAATGTATACACTATGCTCATCAAACTGCCCAGCAAACACTTCTCTTAATGTTCATACCCATATATTAATGCTACTCTCACTTTTGTTTAGAGAAGCTTCTCTTTTCAGATGGCAATGACCTTGGGTTGACTCAGAAGGCACCATGGTGCTGAGAAGAAGTGACACAGGAGTGCTCAACACTGAAATATCTCTACCACAGAACTGGGAAATGGCTTAGCGGTTCCAGCATTTGACTCTGAAATATTTCTATCACACCTTCCAAGGCTCAGGGTCCATTGCAGAAGAGGTGGTGGAAGACTGTAAAAGCCAAAGGAAGGGTAGGACTCCTTACAACATGCTCCTCCAGATACAAAATGGCCTGGATATGCATGACCTCACAGTGCCTGACACTACCTACACAAGACCATCATAATAGGAGGAAAAGATGATGACATCAAAATAAAAGGGACTGATTGAGACAGGGAGGGGATATGATAGAGAGTAGAGTTTCAAAGGGGAAAGTGGGCAGGGGGGATTACCATGGGATATTGCTTATAATTATGGAAGCTTTCAATAAAAAATTAATTAAAGGCTGGGGAGATGGCTTAGTGGTTAAGCACTTGCCTGTGAAGCCTAAGGACCCTGGTTCAAATAATTAGAGCTGTTTCACCTGACTGCTCTTCAAGAGTGGCACAGAGGAACACAGTTTGAGACCTAGCTTGTCAAGCAGGTGATGGTTCTACCACATGAATCTGGGAAGTCTTCCAGCTCTGCAAAGCAGCAAAGAGGAAAGGCAAGGATGATCTGATGTCACATCTTCGCCTTCACAGGCAAAGCAGAGCACCCTTACTCTATCAGTGAGCAGCTCTCCCATCCAAGATAGATCTACCCTGCAGGCATCGAGAGTACACACTTGGTCTAGGAGGCAGCAAGCAAATGTCCATCTTTCTCTCTGCCCCTGAAAAACAAGGTCAGCAGAGGACTGTCCTTGAATCTTTTTCTCAATTTTTATTAACATTTTCCATGATTATAAAAAATACCCCATGGTAATATCCTTCCTCCCCCCACTTTCCCTTTGAAATTCCATTCTCCATCATATCCCCTCCCTGTCCTTGAATCTTGAAGGTTCAATTCAACACCTCCCAAGCATGCTTCTTGATAAATCCATCAGCAATGCCTCACTTCTCAGAATTGTCGGGGGGGGGGGTGCATTCAAGAGACAGTTACCATATGCAAAGGAAAACAACTGTGCCCACGCTCTCTGAGCCCTCTTAGTATACAAAAGGCTCCAAGAGTACCACACCTTATCTCAGGTAATTCCTACAGTAGCCCTGTGGGGCAACAAAGATCCATATTCTATATGTCAAAAAATTATATGTTATGCTTGCTTTGGCATGGTGGCACACGCCTTTAATCCCAGCACTCAGGAGGTCGAGGTAGGTCACCATGAGTTCAAGGCTACCCTGAGACTACACAGTGAATTACAGGTCAGCCTGGGCTAGAGTTGAGACCCTACCTCAAAAAACCAAAAAAAAAAGAAAAGAAAATCAGTGAGAAGCCAGGATTTGATCTATGTCTTCTGATTCCAAAGCTTTATATTCACCCAGTAAATTTCCCTGCTACCATCCACAGTATGCAAGGTGACATGTACACATGCTAAAGATTCTACCTTTGGGTCTACCTTCAAAAATGTTTTCTGAAAAGGGGCAGTAGGCTTTGTGTTGATATCAGATGGTAGAAAAAGCCAGAGGTTGGGTATGTCCAAGTGCTGCCACAATTAGGCTAACAGATGAATTCTTGGAAGGAATTCTGCCCATCAATAATTAACTAGTATGGAAGTCTAGCCGTTTTTTGATTTTTTTACTTACATACAGAGTGAGTTTCACTGTAACATTTTCATACTTGCTGTTTTTATTATTATTACTGTATGGGCGTGTATGGGTGTATGTGTATGTGCCATGGCACACGTGTAGAGGTCTGGGACAACCTCAGGGTGTTTGTCATCTTGTACCCTGCCAGAGACAGGGTCTCCCTTGTGATTGTTTTATTTTTATACCTTTGTACATACAGTCTGGCTGGCTATGAGTGTCCAGATTCTCCCAGCTCCATCCACCTCCCGCTGCTTCAGGCACATTGGGATTACACTTATGCTTTGCAGCCAGCTTCACATCAATGGTGGGAAAGTAAACTTGAGCAGCAGGCTTACACTGAGCTGTCTCCCCAGTCCTACCTAGCTCATTGGTGTTTTTAAAATTTCATGTTTAGAATTTATGTGAGAGAGAAATAAAATGGGCACACCAGGGCCTCCTTCAACTGCAAACAAACTCCAGACACATGCACCACTTTATGTGAGTGCTGAGGAATTTAATACAGGCAAGTAGGTGTTTGTGAGCAAAAGCCTTTAATCTCTGGTCCATCTCCCTAACCCTGATCATTTGTTTTTGAGACAGTGTCTCATGTAATCCAGGCTTGCTTTGAACTTGTTACATAGCCCAGGATGACTTAGAACTTCTGATTCTCCTGCCTCCTCCTCTTACATGTTGGGATTACAATGTTTGAATCCCATCATTTTTGGAGGGGGAGATTTTTTTTAAAACTTTATTGATAACCTCCACACATACACACAATATACCATGGTCATAATCCCCTCCATATGGGAGATTTTTTTCAGGTTCATAATTTATTGTACAAATTTAATATTACATGATGTATTCACAGTAGCTTCTCCAGGCAGGGGAACTTAACAGATGAACTCAGACATATACGAATCCAGTTATGTTGCTTTCATAGCTGGAGTTTTTTTAGACCTTAACTTGAAGTTTAAGACCATCAAAGCAATGCCTCCATATATTACCAGTACATAATTCATTCTACCCATAAGAGTGTAAGAGCTGATATATTTTTTTAATTATTTTTTATTAACAACTTCCATGATTATAAAAAATACCCCATGGTAATACCCTTCCTCCCCCCCCCCCCACTTTCCCCTTTGAAACTCCACTCTCCATCATATCCCCTCCCCATCTCAATCAGTCGTTCTTTTATTTTGATGTCATAATCTTTTCCTCATGTTATGATGGTTTTATGTAGTTAGTGTCAGGCACTACGAGGCCATGGATATCCAGGCAATTTTGTGTCTGGAGGTAGCATGTTGTATGGAGTCCTGCCCTTCCTTTGGCTCTTACATTCTTTCCGTCACCTCTTCCACATTAGACCCTGAGCCTTGGAAGGTGTGATAGAGATCCTGCAGTACTGAACACTGTGGTCATTTCTTTCCACCACCATAATACCTTCTGAGTCGTCCCAAGATCACTGCCATCTGAAAAGAGAAGATTCTCTACCAACAGTGAGAGTAGCATTAATATAAGGGTGTGACCATTAACAGAAGTGCTTACTGGGCAGTTTGATAAGCATATCATACACATTTAGCCAGACAACAGCAGATGTTATACCCCTAGGGCTCATGACTACCCCTGTTTTAAGTTTTCAGTATCAGGGATGTATTCCCTCCCATGGAGCGAGCCTCCAGTCCAATTAGAGGGCAGCTGGTTTCCCCCATAACAGACATGCCACTATTGCACCCATTGGCTCATTTGGTCTGGCTGGCCAAATATAAGGCTTGCAGTGTCCACTGTTGAGTATCTTCACTGGTGATTTCTCTTTCTCCCATTGAACTGCATGCAGAATGGCTCCTTCCAACTTTCTGTAAACTGGTCTACATGGAGGAGGTTATCAGCTCAGATCCAGCAGGATTTCTCAGTGGCCTTGCAGCCCAAGTATATGGAGTCTTCAGCAATAGAATCCCATCTTTTTTTTTTATCCCATCATTTTTTGTTGTTGTTGTTTTCAAGGTAGAGTCTTGCTCTAGTCCAGGCTGACTTGAAATTCATTATGTAGTCTCAGGGTGGCCTCAAACTCATGGCAATCCTCCTACCTCTGCCTCATGAGTGCTGGGATTAAAGGCATATACCACCACACCTGGCATGAATCTCTTATTTATTTATTTATTTATTTATTTATTTATTTATTTTTGGTTTTTTTGAGGTAGGGTCTCACTCTAGCCAAGGCTGACCTGGAATTCACTATGGAGTCTCAGGATGGCCTCAAACTCACAGCAATCCTCCTTACCTCTGCCTCCTGAGTGCTGGGATTAAAGGCACGTGCCACCATGCCCAGCTTCATATTTACTTTTTTTAATCACAGAAACTTTTATTGGAAACCAATGAGCTGCAACAAAGTGACACTCAATGCACATGGCCCACCTGGTGAGGTGGGGTGAAAAGTGGGCCAGCTGTGTGGTGAACACTGGGCCCTACTTATAGGGCCTCAGGCCACAGGCCCTTGGAGCAAGAGTGTACAGGCCCAGTAAGAAGTACAAAAATAAACTCTGGTCCTGCTGTCCTGCCTGTGGCAGTCTGCTTGGGCAAGGCAGTCACTTTTCCCACCAGGCCCTATGCTGTCTAGTCCAACCACAGCATGGACAGTTAGGAACCTGTGGGGATGGTTTGGACATCCACAGGCTGAAGCTAAAGGGCTAGGCAGGTATGGCCTTGAACAGTGCCAGGACTGTGGCAGTGCCAGGGTGTGACCAGCATTTGGGGAGGCTGAAGCCTCTCAGTTGGGCAGGTCCAGGCATTGGTTGAAGCTGGATGAAGTTGAGACTTCTATTCCTCTTCATTACATACAGATCACCGGAACCCTGTCCTCCTCCATGGTGCTGGTCTCCTCAGCCCCGCCTTCACTGCCTCCACCTCCACCGTCTTCCTCGACCTCTTCCATGCCCAGCTCCAGGTCTAGTGTACTGCCTGCCTCTGATGGTGTGCAAGTGGAACCACCGATGGAGCGGCAGCTGAAGACAATTTGCTTGAGCTGCTTGTTGTAAAAGAAATAACTGAAGGACCAGAGGCTGCCATCCTCCCCAAAGGGGTCCAAGTCCAGATCTGAAGTATAGCTGTAGATGTCACATTCTGCTATACAGATCTCCTCATCCACTGCATTCCACAGCTGTGGCTTCAGGGCCTTGAAGTCCTCTCAACAGCTGAGAACAGGCTGCAGTTGACTGTATTTACCATCCAGCTGAGGCTGGGCTCCCAGCTGAACTCATGGCTCCAGGCTATGCTGAAGTCATAGTCTGGCCTGAAGGACTCATTGAGTGCAGCAGTAAGATAGAAAAGGGTCTTGAGGCTGCACTTGTCACTGAGGGGGCTCTCATCCTCACCACCTTGGCT
Source organism: Jaculus jaculus (assembly GCF_020740685.1). Lineage (NCBI taxonomy): Eukaryota > Metazoa > Chordata > Mammalia > Rodentia > Dipodidae > Jaculus > Jaculus jaculus. The sequence continues at coordinate 277,533,176 of NC_059102.1, forward strand.
TTTGCTCAGTCTGCTGGGGCTGAGGCCTGAGGCCTGGGGTGGAGACAGCACTTCAAGTACATGGGGTTGTACCTCCTTGTAGAACTGCTTGAACATGTGTTTATCGTCTCCAGCCATCTCGCACGAGTAGCTTTCAATCCTGTCAATAATATGGGCATCACCAGTCCACTGTCAGCTGAGTTGATGGCCTCGAAGCTGGAGTTCTCCAACAGCTCCATGTCCTTGGGGAGAGGACTCCTTGTGCCCGAGGGATTAACTGCCTGGGATGGGCCAGATCGGGCCAAGCCAGCCAGCTCTGTAAGCCCGGGTGTGAAGGCTTAGGCTGCACAATCTCCGCCAAGGGTGGGTTCCTCACGACTGGAGGGCGGTGCCCTGCCTCCTCTTGGATCACACAGTATGAGAGAAGAAGCTCTGCAGTGATGTCCCATTCCTCCTGGCTCTGCTAGACCATCTGGGCTGCCACGTGGCATAGCCTCGCCCCCTGCACAGCACCCACTCTTGTGACCATCTGGCCGCGGACAGCCATAGAATACACCAGCAAGCAAACCTGCCACCTCCTCCTCCCCCACCAGACAACAAAAAGGCTGAATCTCATAATTTTAACAGGCAATAATCCTCAACACAAATGGCCACAAACAGGTAAGGGTTTTTAAGATCTATGAATTTCATGATTAACCTATTTCTTTTTTTTTTCCTTAATTTTATTTTATTTTTTTTTTAATTTTTATTAACATTTTCCATGATTATAAAATATATCCCATGGTATGATTAACCTATTTCCGGGCATGGTAGCGCGCGCCTTTAATCCCAGCACTTGGGAGGCAGACGTAGGAGAATCACCCAGAGTTCGAGGCCACCTTGAGACTACATAGTGAATTCTAGGTCAGCCTGAACTAGAATGAGACCCTACCTTGAAAAACCAAAAAATAAAAATAGGTCAATGAGCTTGGGTGTGGTGATGTATGTCTTTGATATTAATAACCTCACAGTGGCTTATACCACCTACAGAAGACCTGCATAATAGGAGAAAAACATGATGACATCAAAATAGAAGAGAGACTAGTTGGAAAGAAGTGACTCAGTGGAAGGGGGATCTTAGGAGGGGAAAAGAGAGAGTGGCAATAGGAGACTATGATCATGGTATATATATCTATACATATGGAAGTTGTCAACAAAAGTTTTTTAAAAAGTATAACAAAAATTTAAGTTTTGTGAAAAGCTGGACATTGCCTTCCACCTCCAAATTAAGTGATCACTGTGTTTGACCCAAATCTCTAAGTCTAGCTGAGAAATCCAAGATAGCAGTTAGTTACTAAGCACCAGAGCTAAGAAGCTCATTCTCAGAAAGGCAAAATGTTGAAGCATCCCTGCTCCCACCTGAGAATTGCCTTAGAGATTCTATTTTTCCAAGTTCTAGATCATTCCTTTGTTGACACAAGATTAGCCAATCATATTGAGGGTACTAACTCGGTAAGATCTAATTATTTATACCATGTAGTAAGTCACAGAAAACGTGACTTGTTTTCAGAATGTGAGGGGACAACACCTCTTCATAGACTTAGAGAAATGAGAACCTGGACTGGTATCTGACCTTCAAATGAAGCTAGAGACATGAGGGACACTATTCAAATGTCTACCCTCTCCTGCCCCCAACATCTTCTGCTCACCTCAACCTAACAAATCCATAAACCAAACAAATCAGAAGAGGCCAGCTGTCCTTAGGGAATCCGTCAAAATGCTGTAGACACTAGATAAAAGCAAACCATTTTTTAAAGTATATTTATTTATTTACTAGCAGAGAGATACGGAGGGGGGGTCAAAAGAGTGTCATTAGGCTTTACACGCAAGCATCTTAACTGCTGAGCCATCTTTCCAGCCCCAAACCAGTTTTTAAAGCATTATTCCTAGTCCCTGGGATGATTTCTACCGGTATTCTTCTACTCATAGTAGATAATATTTATAATCTAGATTAATAAAATTATTTCCTTTAAAATGTGTGGAGATTCGGTACATTGTAATAAACAATGAAACACTAGACCCAACACCATCTCTCATCTAATGGATTCTATACCCAACTCCCTCCCTCATCCAATACATTCCCCTGTCTAGGGATTCAGTTGCCATGGAAATAAGTTTACACATCAATAAAGGTATGAGGTTATTTCAGTAAATAAAATTTCATAAACTGTGATAAGCACAAGTGTAATATACCTCAGACACTTAAATATAGAAAATTTTAACCAACAGTCAGCCATCTCAAAAAGTAGAAATGCTGAGTCAGAAAATTTCACATCCAAGGAACCATACCCTACATGCTTCTGTGTGTATTCTAGAAGGATAACTATGGTTGTTATAGCCTCTGATACATTACAAAATAAAAATAAAAAATCCAGGTTCTCTGTTCAACAAGTTCTCTTACCCAAAAAGCCATCCTAACCAGCCTCAAGGTTCATCAAGGAAATGCTGGCCCACCCTTCTAAGAATCTTGAGTACTGTACTATCCCTCCCCCTCTGGAACTCTTTACCAAACTGAATCAGTTACCTAAGAACTCTAGACATTTTCAAGATGTAGTAAACAAGTTGTTTCTTGCCACTTCTCAGCATTTTTCCAACTTCAAGCCCTTCCCAAGGCTATTTCATCAACAAGGGGCTCTTACCGGGATCTCCCACCAAAGCAGTTTGTGCTGGGAGGCGGGTGCCTGGTCTCTGGAGTTACAGCTGTGCCACTGGATTCTCGCGAAGGTGGCTGTGATCCTAGAAAAGGGATCAGTCACAACAAAGGACAGAAATGTTGAGAAACTCAGACCTTCTTTGAGAGTTGACTATCAGGCACAGCTCTCCCTTTGTATATTAGAGTTACACACCATGATATGGATATGACATCTTGCCAGTCAGTCACTGGCACAAGGAGTAGAGACAATCAAGTGAGCACCAGGACTGGGAATTAAACCTGAGAAACAGCTCTTCTCCAAAACCTACAATAACATCCCAGGCATTGGCAAGCTGACTGTGCAACAAATGAGCTCACAAATTTGAGACACAGAGAACAGACACTACCATGCATAGAGGAGACAAGGCACAGGGTTATTTCCCACAGTGCAAACAGAGCTTGTAAAGCCAAATCAGACTATGACGCTCCAACTGAAGGCCAGGTGTGATGGCACATGCCTATAATCTCAACACTCGGGAGGCTGAGATACGATGATCACTGCCAGTTCAAGGTCAGCCTGGGCTACAGAGTAAGACCCTATCTGAAGAAAAAAAAAAAAGGTACTTACATAAATGACATGAAAGTGGAAGTGAAGCTGTCTAGGGGAAAAAGGGGACTAAGAGGCAGAAAGGACAAGAGGGGAAAGAAGGATATGGGAGCAATATGCTCAAAGCACATTAGATATTTACATAATCAGTACCTTGTACAATGAATATAAACTAATGAAAATAGACTTTAATTAAAAGAAACACCTTTCTGCTCCTCAGGATGAGGTTGAGCATCCTACCGTAGTCTCCAAAGCTGCATGTTGAGGAGACCTTCCTCTCTAGCCTCACCTCTGCCACCCTCCTTTTTGGTGTTCCCTAGGCTCCAGCCACCCCAGCTCCTCTGTTCTCATCATAGACTCAGCCACCCCCTCTCCCATTGTCTAAGCTGCTTATAGTCTAGGACTCAACTTCTTGACAGGAACCTTCCCTTACCCCCGAATTCAGATGAGACCCCTAGAGTACAGGAATCTCAGTATACCTTGCACAGTGTCATAGCTTCTGTCACAGTGATGGTTATATAATTATTTCTATATGCACCCATTTGATGTCTAACTTCCCCTGCCTCCCACCAAGGTGACTATAAACTCCAAGGAGTTGACTTTATGCACTACCACCTAACTAACACCTGAACTAAAACCTGCTACACACTAGGTGTTCAATTATATATATCTGGGCTGAAGGAGTGAGAAATGCATGTATTTCTCCATGCAAAAGTACCTCTCCCTCAAAAAGCACTCCAAATAAAGATAAGACCAGGTGTGAGTATGTAGCTCAGTTAACAATGCTTGCCTAGCATACATGAAGCACTGGTTCAATCCCTAGTACCACCTAAACCAGGTGTAATGGCACTCATCCCAGGGTGGGGACTCTTCTCAGCAATCAGAGTTCATCCAACCTCTGAGATTCTACCCAACTGCCCTGCCCTTGAATTAGACCTCAAGTCTCACCCTCCTGAAGCTGCAGAACGCCTGTTAGTGCCCAAAAGGTGCCATAGTTACATCACATAAAACAAAACATTTGAAACTATTTCAGACCTGAGACTTGATGAAATAATTTCCTGCTAGATCCAAAGGTGACGAATTTCAGACTAGATCAAAGAAACAAACTACCAACACTCAGACCACTGGTATCCCTGCTGCAGACTGTCTTCTGCTAGTTTGCTTCTCTAAAAGGACGCATAGTTCCCTTTCCAACCAACACCATCTTGTAAGAAATACACTCAAGCTCTCCAGAAAGTTTCATTATATTGGAGAGGAGAAAACTGAAACAGACAATGGTGGCTCATGCCTATAATCCCAATACTCGGGAGCTAAGGTAGGAGGATTGCCATGTGGTCAGGGCCAACTTGAGCTACAGAGTGAGTTCCAGTTCAGCCTGGGCTAGAGTGAGACCCTGCCTCAAAAACCAAAAAATTAGAGGAAAAAAAAATAAGCCAAAGTCCCATTTGCTAAAGATATTTTCTTTTTTCAAAGCCTATGTAGAATGAAAAGGTATTTTTCTCTGTCCTCAACCCAAACAGCATACACAAAGATGTGACATTTATCTTGGTCCTTGATCAGAAAGCGGTCCTTGATCAGAAAACAGTCCTTGAAAACTCACATCATGGTTGGTTTATTTATTTATGTATTTATTTACTTAAGAGCAACAGACAGAGAGAAAGAGGCAGATTGAGAGAGAGGGAGAATGGGCACACCAAGGCCTCCAGACACTGCAAATGAGCTCCAGGCACGTGCACCCCCTTGTGCATCTGGCTCACATGGGTCCTGGGGAATTGAGCCTCGAACTGGGGTCCTTAGGCTTCACAGGCAAGCGCTTAACCGCTAAGCCATCTCTCCAGCCAACACCATGCTTTTGATCTGGGACACAAATGGTCACAGAGCTAGCTATGGACAGGACAGGCTAAAGCAATACCTAAACCGAGATGCCTGGTAGAGAACCAAGCTCTCAACACCTCCTGCCTCTTCTCCGTCCCACCCTGTCCCGGCACAGCCCTGGGGAGCAGGGCGGCACTCACCGTCTGTCACAGCACTGCCATTAGGCACGCTTCCCAGATCAACAGTCGGCCCGTCCAGGAAAATTGTCAGCTCTCCACCCGAAACAACACTGCCTTTGTTCTCCGTCTGCAGGTTCAGGGTCAGTTGCGTGTTCTCCACTGTTGGGCACAAAATGCAACATGGATACACTAAGTCAAATGCACTCAAAGTTAGAATTCTGTATATGAGAAGCCCCCATTGCACCTACTCTGGCTTTTCCTGCCCCATCTAATCTGTGTCATGGCATGGAAGGAAAACTGGAACAGAACCTATCACATGCTGTCTTCATGACAGGCAAGAAAGCAACAGTATGTATCTCTAGACAGAGTATATCCTTGTTACATCACCTTTATATTACTGACCTATGTGTTTGCTTACAGGACTATAAGAAGAGGGCTACAGATAGCATACAGAAGAAACTGGAGGAAGCCAGGTGTGGTGGCATACACCTTTAATCCCAGTACTTGGGAGGCAAAGGTAGAAGGACTGCCATGAGTTTGAGGCCACCCTGAGCTTACATCGTGAATTCCAGGTCAGCCTGAGCTAGAGTGAGATTCTACCTCGAAAAACTGAAAATTTAAAAATAAAAAAATGAAAAAAAAAAAAAAAGGAAGACACTAGAGGGACTTCCAGTCAACATGGAACCCTCCTAACCATGCTTTAGCTCCTGGGGTAAAAATCAGATAAGAATCATGGGGCTCCTGTACAAGTAGATCTTGGCAGACCTGCACTGAGTTGGTGGGTACATAGTCAGTAATCTGATGATTCCCATGATCTCAGGTAACCCACTACACCCTCAGGATGCCCGCATCACTCGCCACAGCTTGTATATATGCCCCTGTCTTGCTAACCAGGTTCACCAGCTACGCCACCCACAGGCCGCCCTGAGTCCACCCCTCAGCCCGAGCACATGCCCTGTGTGGCTGCCCTAGTGCAGTGTGCTAGCCTGTGCGGGGCCTCAGATTGCGCCTCTCAGTCCACACACCCCTCTCTCACCACCCCAGTTTGCAGCCCCTCCACACCCTGTACTGCCTGCAGGTGCCCTTGTGTACACCCCTTAACCTAGTCCCCTGTCTTCCCCACAGTAGCCAATACCCTAATCAGGCCTGGTCTGTGGAGCCCAGTGAACCCCACCACGTCTTCACCACCCCACCCCTCCCAGTGACTACGTGGGGAGTCACCTCAGTCCCAGAAGAGGAGCACAGAAACATCTGGCAACTACCTGCCAGGGGGAACCAGTGAGTCCTCCACAACAGAGCAAGGGCAAGTGCTACAATCCAAGCCACAGCCAAGGCACAGCTGAGACCAGGTCAAAAAAGATTCCAGACCTCTAACCTCTCCTTTAGTATTAAACACCAGCCCAGAGCTGCTGGTACACTTATGCCCTCTACAACCTGTGCATCACTAAATATACAGCCATCAAAAGCCTATTCTAAAACCGGGTGTGATGGTGCATGCCTTTAATCCCAGCACTCAGGAATCAGAGGTAGGCATATCACTGTGAGTTCGAGGCCATCCTAAGACTACATAGTGAATTCCAGGACAGCCTGGGCTAGAGTAAAACCCTACCACGAAAACAAAAAAAACAAGGGCTCCCAAATTCATCAAACAAACACTATTAGAACTAAGGTCACAGATAACACCAAACACTGTGGTGGTGGGTGACTTTAACAGCCCACTCTCATAAATTGACAGGTCATCCCAGGAAAAAATAAACAGAGAGGCATCTGGACTAAATGAGGTCATAGAACGAATGGACCTAACAGATATATACAGGACATTTCATCCAAAGGCTGCAGAATATACATTCTTTTCAGCAGCACATGGAACATTCTCTAAAATAGACCATATATTAGGACACAAAGCAAATCTTAACAAATTCAGGAAAATTGAAATAACTCCTTGCATTCTATCTGACCACAATGGAATTAAACTACAAATCAGTAGCAAGAAAGGCTATAGAGCATACACAATATCATGGAAACTAAACAATACACTACTAAATGATGAATGGGTCAGTGAAGAAATCAAGAAGGAAATCAAAAAATTTATAGAGTCAAACGATAATGAGAATACAACATATCAAAATCTCTGGGACACAATGAAGGCAGTTCTAAGAGGTAAATTTATAGCCTTAAGTGCCTATATTAAGACATTAGAAAGGTCTCAAGTAAACAACCTAATGCTTCACCTTAAAGCCTTGGAAAAAGAAGAACAAGGCAAACCAAAAATCAGTAGGCAGGAAGAAATAATAAAGACTAGGGCAGAAATTAATGAAATAGAAACAAAAAAAAAAAAATCCAAAGAATTAATGAAACAAAGAGTTGGTTCTTTGAAAGGATAAACAAGATTGATAAACCCTTAGCAAATCTGACCAAAAGAAAGAGAGAAGAGACACAAATTAATAAAATCAGAGATGAAAAAGGTAACATCACAACAGATCCCAGAGAAATTTAAAAAAACATAAGGACATACTATAAAAGCATATACTCCGCAAAGTATGAAAATCTGAAAGAAATGGATGCTTTCCTTGATTTATATGACCTACCTAAATTAAATCAAAATGAGATTAATCACTTAAATGGACCTATAACAAACATGGAGATCCGAACAGTTATCAATAATCTCCCAGCTAAAAAAAGTCCAGGCACAGACGGATTCACTGCTGAATTTTACCAGACCTTTAAGGAAGAGCTAACACCATTGTGTCTTAAGCTTTTCCAAGAAATAGAAAAAGAAGGAATTCTACCAAACTCCTTCTATGAGGCCAGCATCACCCTGATACCAAAACCAGGCAAATATAGAACAAAAAAAGAAAATTACAGACCAATCTCCCTCATAAACATAGATGCAAAAATTATCAACAAAATATTGGCAAACAGAATATAAGAGTATATCAAAAAGATCATTCACCCTGACCAAGTAGGCTTTATCCCAGAGATGCAGGCATGGTTCAATATATGCAAATCTATAAATGTAATACATTATATAAACGGGTTGAAGGACAAAAATCACATGATCATCTCATTGGATGCAGAGAAAGCATTTGACAAAATCCAACATCCCTTCATGATAAAAGTCCTACAGAGACTGGGTATAGAAGGAACATATCTCAATATAATAAAAGCTATTTATGACAAGCCTACAGCCAACATATTACTAAATGGGGAAAAACTGGAAGCTTTTCCACTAAAATCAGGAATAAGACAAGGGTGTCCACTGTCCCCACTTTTATTTAATATAGTTTTGGAAGTCTTAGCTATAGCAATAAGGCAAGAGACACACATAAAAGTGATACAAATTGGAAAGGAAGAAATCAAGTTATCATTATTTGCAAATGACATGATTCTATACATAAAGGACCCTAAAAAGACTACTAGCAAGCTGTTAGAGCTGATCAAAACCTACAGCAATGTAGCAGGATACAAAATAAATACACAGAAATCAGTAGCCTTCATATATGCTAACAACAAACACACAGAGGATGAAATCAGAGACTCACTCCCATTCACAATTGCATCAAAAACAAAAAAATAATAAAGTACCTTGGAATAAACCTAACCAAGGAAGTAAAGAATCTCTACAATGAGAACTTTAAAACACTCAAGTGAGAAATTGCAGAAGACACTAGAAAGTGGAGAAACATCCCTTGTTCCTGGATTGGAAGAATCAATATTGTGAAAATGGCAATCTGACCAAAAGCAATCTACACCTTTTATGCAATCCCTATCAAAATTCCAAAAGCATTCTTCATGGAAATAGAAAAAAAATCCAAAAATTCATTTGGAATCATAAAAACCTCGAATATCTAAAATAATACTAAGCAACAAAAATAAGGCTGGTGGTATCACCATACCATACCTGATTTTAACCTATACTACAGAGCCATAGTAACAAAAACAGCGTGGTACTGGCACAAAAACAGACATGTAGATCAGTGGAACAGAATAGAGGACCCAGATGTAAGCCCAAGTAGCTATAGCCACCTGATATTCAATAAAAATGCCAAAAATACTCATTGGAGAAAAGACAGCCTCTTCAGCAAATGGTGTTGGGAAAACTGGATATATATCTGCAGAAGAATGAAAATAGATTCTTCTCTCTCGCCATGCACAAGAATTAAAGTCCAAATGGATTAAAGACCTTAACATCAGACCTGAAACTCTGAAACTGCTAGAGGAAAAAGTAGGGGAAACCCTCCAACATATTGGTCTTGGCAAAGACTTTCTGAATACAACCCCAATTGCTCAGGCAATAAAACCACAGGTTATCACTGGGACCTCATGAAATTACAAAGATTTTGCACTGCAAAGGACACAGTGAAAAAAGCAAAGAGGCAACCTACAGAATGGGAAAAACTCTTCGCCAGCTATATATCCACTAGAGGATTAATATCTAGGATATACAAAGAACTCAAAAAGTTAAATAATAAGAAATCAAACAAGCCAATCAAAAAATGGGCTATGGAGCTAAATAGAGCATTCTCAAAGGAAGAAATACGAACGGCATATAAGCATCTAAAAAAATGTTCTACGTCACTAGTCATCAGGGAAATGCAGATTAAAACTACATTGAGATTCCATCTCACTCCTGTCAGATTGGCCACCATCATGAAAACAAATGATCATAAATGTTGGCGGGGATGTGGAAAAAGAGGAACCCTTCTACACGGTTGGTGGGAATGCAATCTGGTCCAGCCATTGTGGAAATCAGTGTGGAGGTTCCAAAACAGCTAAAGATTAATCTACCATATGACCCAGCTATAACACTCCTAGGCATATATCCAAAGGAATCATCTCATTTCCTTAGAAGTATGTGCTCAACCATGTTTATTGCTGCTCAATTTATAATAGCTGGGAAATGGAACCAGCCTAGATGTCCCTCAACTGATGAGTGGATAATGAAGATGTGGCACATTTATACAATGGAGTTCTACTCAGCGGTAAAGAAAAATGAAGTTATGAAGTTTGCATATAAATGGATGGACCTGAAAAGGATTATACTAAGTGAGGTAAGCCAGGCCCAGAAAGCCAAGCGCCACATGTTCTCTCTCATATGTGGATCCTAGCTACAGATGGCTTCTGTGTGAGAAGGAAAATACTTAGTAGCAGAGGCCAGTAAGTTAAAAAGGAGACATAAAGGGAAAAGAAAGGAAGGGAGGAGGGTACTTAATAGGTTGATATTGTATATATGTAAGTACAATGATTGTGATGGGGAGGTAATATGATGGAGAATGGAATTTCAAAGGAGAAAGTGTGGAGGGAGGGGGGAATTAACATGGGATTTTTTTAATAATCATGGAAAATGCTAATAAAAATTTTTTAAAGCATAAAAAAAGGAAAAAAAAAGCCTATTATAATCAAACACAAAACAGAACACTCACCGAAGACACTACTAGAGAAAATTCTTGCCTCCTCCTAAATTAAATAAGACTCCCACACTAAGATGGGTAGACCCCAACACACAAAACAACAACAAACTGAGAGACCTCCAACAAGGCTGCCTAGTCCTACAATGGAAGTCTCCAATGAAAACATAGAGGAGATAACAAGAATAGATTCTCAAAACAAAAACACAATAAGCAATGTGGCCCTGACCAAGTAAATGGCAGATCTGGAAGCAAGTCAACAAAAAGCCAACAATCTCATAAATTAAATACGCACAGCTTTCTTCACTAGGGTTAACTTGGTTAATGAAGACACAATCAAATGCAAAAATGAATTCCAGAAGACACAGCTGTACGCTGCACCCCTACTACTCACAAGAACAAAAAGAGAAACAGATCACAGCATCCAAAGGATCTCTCTGCAAATGAGAGAATAAAGAAGCTTAACCTTTCTTCTTGGTGTTAAAAGGTGGGGGTTTTCTTTGTTTTGGTTTGGTACTGAGGACCAAACCCACAGCCCAGTGCATGCCAAGCCCAAGCAATACTACTAAACTACAGCCCCAATCACAAGAGATATTTTGGTAGTGGTGGTGTCATTTTGAAGCAGGGTCTCACTGTAGCCTGGGCTGACCTGGAATTCATTCTGCAGCCCCAAGCTGGTCTCAAACACATGTGATCCTCCTGGAATTATAGGCATGAGCCACCATGAAGATGGCTCAGCAGTTAAAAGGGGCTTTGCTTGCAAAATCCAGCTTTTCCAGTTTCATTTCCCAAGCTACCCATATAAGCCATGTGCAAAAAGTGTCTGGTGTTGTTTGCAGTGGCAACAGGCCATACACATGCATACATAAATAAATAAATACTTTTAACAGGGCTGGAGAGATAATTCAGTGGTTAACGGTACTTCCTTGCAAAGCCTGACCACCTGAGTTTGATTCCTCAGTACCCACGTAAAGCCAGATGCACAAAGTAACACATGAGTCTGGAGTTCATTTGCAAAGGCAACAGGCCCTGGTGAGCCCATTTCTTTCTCTCTCTCTCTCTCCCTCTCTCTCTCTCTCTCTCTCTCTCTCTCTCTCTCTCTCTCTGTCTCCCCCCCCCTTTGCTAATAAGTAAATAAAAATGTAAAAACAAAAAGATGACAAAAATTATTTTTAAAATTTTCAACAATTTCAACGTTTTTTTTTAATTTGGTATGTTCATGTGTGAGTGTAAGTATGCACATGCCATGGGAAATGAGAGGACAACTTTTGGGTTGGTCCTCCCTTTCCACCTCATTTTGAGACAAGGTATCTCATTCTTCATGTCTCTCCACAGGATTGTACCCTGGGATTACAGAAGCCCACCACGGCTTCCAGCTTTTATCTAGTGGCACCTGAGGATCCAAGCTCAGGTAAGCAGAGCTGTGTAGTAAACAATTCACTGGGCCACCTCTCCAGTCATATTTTAAATTTTTTTTTAGAAAGAGAGAACTGGCACCATAGCTTCAGCCACTGAAATAGAGCTCCAGATGCTTGTGCCACCTAGTGGGCATGTGTGACCTTGCGCTTGCCTCACCTTTGTGTGTCTGGCTTATGTGGGATCTGGAGAGTGGAACCTGGGTCCTTAGACTTTTCAGGCAAGTACCTTAACTGCTAAACCATCTCTCTAATCCCATATTTAAATTTTTTTTTAATCTTGTTGGATGTGGTGGCACATACCAAGAATCCTAGCACTTAGAAGGTAGGGGCAGAAAGATCACAAGTTTGGGCTGGAGAGACGGGCTTAGCGGTTAAGGCATTTGCCTGTGAAGGCAAAGGACCTAGGTCTGATTCCCCAGGACCCACATAAGCCAGATATATACAGATATACAAGGTGGCACATGCTTCTGGAACTTGTTTGCAGTGGCTGAAGCCCCTGGTGCATGCCCATTCTCCCTCCCTCCCTCCCTCTCTCTCTTAAATAAATTAATTAATTTTTTTTTAAAAAAGAAAGATCATAAGTTCAAGGCCTGTATAGGTAACATTGTAAGAATCCCAAATCAAAAGAGCAAGCAAAATTTCTAATCCTGCAGATGTATCACTTTGAAAAATAGAGGGGTATAATTTTAAAGCACTAAAAGGTTGATATAGCAGGTTATCCCTATCAGTCCTGTAAGGAGACCAGCCAGCATCTGGCTCTGTGACTGAGGCGAGCAGTAGCAGCAGATCCAGCCTTGTGGACAAAGAGATGACTGACTACAGCTATAAAACAGGACGCAAAAGCCCTCAGCAGGCAAGACCCTGTGGCACCTCCAACCCTGCCTGTCCTGAGGTTGGGGTACAACAGCTCCTGACCAGGTAAGACAGTACAGCACCTCCAACCTGCCTGTCCTGAACTTAGGAGGTAGATGTCCAGAACTTTAGTTAGGTCAACCCAGACAGGAGTGTTACTGAAAGCAATACTCCTTGGTGCCATCCTAATGAGACGCCCTGAGAAATACAAACCATCACTTTGGTTTTTGTTGAGCCAAGGTCTCTCTGTGTAGCCCAAGCTGCCATCAGGCTTGTAGCAATCCTCTTACTTCAGGCCCCCAAGTTAGGAATTACAGGTGTGAGTCACATACAGAAGCTCACTGCATCCTTTTAAAGAACTTCTAGCAAACAGCATTTAAACATTTTAACCTGCATCTACTAGAGCATTTTAAGCTTTTGTTTGTTTGTTTGTTTTCTGTTTTTGTTGGGTTTTTGAGGTAGGGTCTAACTCTAGCCCAGGCTAACCTGGAATTAACTATGTAGTCTCAGGCTGGCCTTGAACTCACAGTAATTCTCCTACCTCTGCATCCTGAGTACTAGGATGAAAGATGTGCACCATCACACCCAGCATTTTACCTAAGTTTTTGGAAACAAGGTCTGATGTAGCCCAGGCTGATTTTGAACTCAATATATAGCAGAGAATAACTTTACAATACCAATCCTTCTGCCTCTACCTCCCAATTGCTGGAATGAGACAATCACACAAATCTATAATGTGGAATACCCACCAGATGACTCTACTAAATTCTAAAAAGTCAAAGACATGAAGTAGAATTTTACTTACTTACATGTATGTGTGGTGTGCTGGCATGTTCATATGTGTCTGCAGGAGCATGTATACAAGTTTCCATGTGCATGTGGAGGCAAGAAGATAACCTTAGGTGTCTTTTCTTAGGTGTACCACACAGCTCTTTTTGAAACTCAGCGTCTCACAGGCCTGAAGCTCACTGATCATGCTAGACTAGCTAACCAGCAAGCTCTAGGGATTTGCCTGTCTCCAACTCCCCGACAGAGATTACAGATATGCCCAGTGTTTTATATGGGTACTGGAGATTGGACTCAAGTCCTTATGCTTGAGAAGTAACCACTTTACCAACTGAGCTATTTCTCCAGCCCTCCTGCCCCCCCAACATTATTTTTTTATAAAAAGGGAAATAGTGGCCAGGTGTGGTAGTGCACTCCTTTAATCATAGGCAGAGGTAGGAGGACTGCTGTGGGACTAGAGTGAGCGCCAGGTCAGCTTGAGCTAGAGTGAAACCATACCTCGAAACAAAAAAAGGTGGGGGGAGGGGCAAGAACAGTGGCATGAACCTATAATCCCATTACTTTGGAAATAGAAGTAGGCAAATAAGGAAATTCAAGTTCATCCTCAATAGCAAGCTCAAGGCTATACTGGGCTACATGAGACCCTGTAACAAAAAAAAAAAAAAAGGAAAAAAAATCCCAGTATGTTGGCGTATGCCTTTAATCATAGTACTCAGGAGGCAGAGATAGGAGGATCACTGTGAGTTCAAGGCCACACTGAGACTATATAGTGAATTCCAGGTCAACCTGGACTAGAGTGAGACCTTAACGTGAACCACCCCCACCAAAATAAAAGCAGCCAAAGATGTGAGGTGGCACTCTTATAGGTTTACAGAATTGTATATGCTGGAGAGATGGCTTAGTGGTTAAGGTGCTTGCCAGCAAAGCCAAAGAACCCAGGTTCAGGAGGGGGTTTTTTGTTTATTTTCGAGGTAGGATCTCACTCTAGCCCAGGCTGACCTGGAATTCACTATGTAGTCTCAGGATAGCCTCAAACTCACAGCAATCCTCCTACCTCTGCCTCCCAAGAGCTGGGATTAAAGGTATGCACCACCACGCCCACTTTAGGACCCAGATTCAGTTTCTCACATTCCACATAAAGTCAGATGCACAAGGAGTCTGGAGTTCATTTGCACTGGCTAGAAGCCCTGGAGTGTCATTCTCTCTTCCTCCCTCCTTTCTTGTCTATTGGCCTCTTTCTCTGGCTCTCAAATAAATAAATTAAATAAATGTTAAAAAAGAAATGTATAATCAAATGTCACATACAGCCTACATCCATACCACCAGGAACACACCCAATCTTGTCAAATAAGATGTATAAATCTTTACTTAAGCTAGGCTTGGTGGCACACTCCTTTAATCCCAGCACTCGGGAGGCAAAGGTAGGAGGATCACTGTGAGTTTGAGGCCACCCTGAGACTACATAGTGAATTCCAGGTCAGCCTGGGCTACGGTGAGGCCCTACCTCAAAAAAAAAAAAAAATTATTTAACTTTGGTTTGAAAATACATATTAGGACATGGGGACTGGAGAGATGCCGCAGTGGTTGAAGACACTTACTTGCAAAGACTGCCGGTCCAGGTTCACTTCCCCAGTGCCTATGTAAAGCCAGCTGTGCAAAGTGGTTCAGGTATTTGGAGTTCGTTTGCAGTGGCAAGAGGCCATGGTGTGCCCATTCTCTCACATAAGTTAATTAATTAATTTTACATATTATTAGGGCAGTTGAAGAAATGTATATAGAGAGTAAATATTAGATGATGTTTGAAATCACTTTCTTAGGTTTGATAAGAGTAGTTTATGTGTTTTAAAACTATTTTTATGTAATTACAATGATTGTAATGGGGAGGTAATATGATGGAGAATGGAATTTCAAATGGGAAAGTGTGGGGGTGGGGAGGGAGGGAATTACCATGGGATATATTTTATAATCATGGAAAATGTTAATAAAAATAAAATAAAAAACTATTTTTATTTATTTAGGAGAGAGAAAGAGCATGGGAGTGGTACCAAAGCCTCTTACCACTGCAAATGAACTCCAGACACAAGGCCACTTTGTGCTCTAATGGTATGTGGGTACTAGGAAACCAAACCCAGGCCATGAGGCTTTGCAAGCAAGTACCTTTAACCACTGAGCCAATCCCAGTACTATGGTTTTAATTAAAAACATTACTTTTGGGCTGAAGAGATGGTTTGGTGGTTAAGTGCTTGCCTGTAAAGCCTAAGGATCCCAGTTCGAGGCTCAATTCCCCAGGACCCACGTTAGCCAGATGGACAAGGGGGTGCACACCTCCGGAGTTCATTTGCAGTGGCTGGAGTCCCTGGCCCATCCAGTCTCTCTCTCGCTCTCGCTCTCACTCTTGCATAAATAAATAAAAATAAAAATAATTTTTAAAAAACATTACTTTTGAAGGGCTGCTCCACAAGTCAAAGAAAGGAAGAAAAGGTAAAGGTAAGAGGTAGGGAAAGGAGGGACAGGAGGGAGAATATACAAAACTAACAGCAACATGAACCAACTCTGGATTACCCTCAATAAAGAGGAGGACCTGAATAGAAAAGCCCCATAAAAGGTGGAGAAATAATAACCTTAAAACCATGGGCTCTGGCCAGTACACCCAGAGCCAGAGTTGGGTTCCCCCCACAGTGAGCTGTTGGTGAGGGAGACACATAAGGTCCCCAAAATAATGCAGGTCATTGCCAAAACATTTGTTTACCTGCAAGGACTAAAAGGGAAGACTGAAGATACAATAGCCTGTGGTCACAGGATACCAAGTGACCATGCTGGAACTGAGAGGGAATCCCAGCTAGTCTTCATAGTGCTGGAGAGTACTATAAGAGCTGCTGGAGAACAACAGTTGCCAACAGAGTGAATATGCAGGAAATCCTGCCATATACAAAATCAATCAGCCAAGGAAGAAGTACACATTTGTGCAACAGTGACACACAGCTGATGTAGGTAACCAACCGTTTAGTGGTGGTGGAAGAGGCTTATATCTAGCTCTGAGAACCATGCCAGATCCTCTGTGACAGGAAACCAATAGGCTCCAGAGAAAACCTCCACTGCTCGTTAAGAAGAATGGATATACACATCAATAATTCTCTCTAATAATATGGTTATCTATTTTAACTCAAACTGCTCTTTTGGTTGGGGGACCTGTTCTTAGACATGGTAGAGAACACCAAGGAGAACGAGGATTCATAAGTATATCAAAAATACCCAACTATCTACCATGAGATGGGTCACCTCTATCTCATCTGGCTAGACCCAGATGCCATTGCAAAGAAAGTGGTGACTGAAGATCAGTTCCAGGGAAATGGTGACAGACACTGTGGTCACTCAAACCTCATCAAAACAGCAACCCAGAGGCTACAGAGAACTCAACACTAAATCATACCTCTATAATGCCTGCCAAGACTCAAGGAACTTAGTGGAAGAGGAGATGGAAATATTGTAATAGTCTCAGAGTGGGTAGGCACTCTTTATCCCCTTCCTATCCCATAGAGACTGCCTGCTTGGTCCTCACAATGAATACCAATAACCCCACCTCAACTCTCAGCAGAATTGGGGAGGGGAAGAAAGGCTATAAGAGCATAACCTTTTTCATAAAAAAAAAAAATCAGTAAAAATCCAGGAATGGTGGCACATGTCTTTAATCCCAACACTCTGAAGGCAGAGGTAGGATCACTGAGTTCGAGGCCAGCCTGGGACTACATAGTGAATTCCAGGTCAGCGTGAGCTAGAGTGAGACCCCCACCTCAAAAAAAAAAGAAAAAATGGTTGTTTTATTTTATTTATATGTTTATTTATTTATTTTGAAGCAGGGTCTCACTCTATCCCAGGCAGATGTAGAACTCACTCTATGGCGCAGACAGGCCTCAAATTCATGGTAATACTCCTACCTCAGCCTCCTGAGTGCTGGGAATACAGGCATGAACTATCATACCCAGCTTTCTTTTGGGTTTTGTATTTTTGTGTTTTGTTTGTTTGTTTCTTTGGGGGGTTGTTTGTTTTTTTTGTTGTTGTTTTATTTTGTTTTTTGAGGCAAACCCAACATATTGGCCTTAACATATATATATATATATTGTTGTTGTTTTGTTTTGTTTTTGTTTGTTTCTCAAGGTAGGGTCTCACTCTGGTCCAGGCCGACCTGGAATTAACTATGTAGTCTCAGAGTGGCCTTGAACTCTCAGTAATCCTCCTACCTCTGCCTCCCAAGTGCTGGAATTAAAGGCATGTGGCACCACACCCAACTTATTTTATTTATTTATTTGAGAAAGAACGGAGCAGAGAGAGAGAATGAATGGCCACATCAGGGCTTCCCACCACTGCAAACTAACTCCAGATGCATGTGCACCCTTGTGTATCTGGCATACACGGGTCCTAGAGAATAGAACAGGGATCCTTTGGCTTTGCAGGCAAAGGCAAAGGCTTTAATTGCTAAGCCATCTCTCCAGCCCCCCCCCCTTTTTTAATGAGAGAGAGAGAATCAGTGTGCCAGGGCCTCCAGTCATTGCAATGCAACTCCAGATGAATATGCCACCTGAGCACATGTGCAACCCTGTGCATCTGGCTTATGTGGGCCCTGGAGAGTAGAACATGGCTCCTTAGGCTTTGCAGGCAATCACCTTAACCACTAAGCCCTCTTTTTGGGGTTTTTGAAACAAAGTTTCTTTGTATTACCAAGGCTAACCTGGAAATTATCATGTATCCCAAATTAACCTCAACTACTTCAACCTTCTGCATCAGCCCCTGGGATTCTAGGAATGAGACACCAGCCCAACTCCTAGAAGAACTTTCTTATTTTTGGGAGATACATGATAGATTGTAAGAACATCTGCACTTAGCCTCAAATGAATATACAGAATAAACTAAGATTTTCAGTGGCTTCAATTTACCTTCAAATGGCTCAGGAAAGAATGCATACAAGCCTCACACAGAGAGATGATAAAACAGCTACACTGAGAGTGCCCACACTTTCTCCTTCTCCCTCTCCCTCCCTCCCTTACCTTACTCCCTCCCTCCCTCTCCCTCTCCCTCTCCCTCTCCGTCTCTGTCTCTCTCTCTCTCTCTCTCTCTCTCTCTCTCTCTCTCTCTCTCGCACGTGCACATGCACGCACAAATAAATAAATAAAAATTTAAGAAAAAGCACAGATGTGGTGTAGTGTTAAATGTGGGATCAAGGTAGAGGGGCATTGGGTGTTTATTGTATCACTCAATTCTCCTGTATGTTTGCAAATTTCATAATAAACAGTTTGAAAAAGGGTTTGTTGAAAATGGCGAGGCTACTAAAAAATTAAGCTCTGAGAACAGAACATTCTATTATTCTCTCTTAAAAAAAAAAAAAAAAAAACCTGTGCCAGGAGAGTCTTACAATACATAATGGGACTAAAGAAACCATTAGCTAATTGAGTGACAGAGTGGAGCATACATAGAGGCTGGGAGGCATACGAGTAGCTGGAAAACATATACTGGAATCTTGGTTATAAATAGCAGCCTCGGCCACCTCAGTTCTGGGTCCTCTGGTTTCACTTCAGCCACATGATGATTCTACAAAGGCCCTTTCTCTTCTAGCATGGTTTTCTATTGCTGTTGGAGACACTACTTAAAAGTCAAGAAACTGGGCTACAGAGATGTCTCAGTGGTTAAAAGTGCTTGCTTGCAAAACCTGTCAGCCTGGGTTTGATTCTCCAGTACCCACGAAGAGCCAGATGCACAAAATGGCACATGTGTCTGGAGTTTGTTTGCAGTGGCAGGAGGCCCTGGTGTATTAATTCATTCCCTCCCTTCCTCCCTCTCTCTCGAATACATAAAACATTTTTTAAAATTCAAAAAAATCTAGCTTTGCTGGGGGTGGTGGTGCACATCTTTAATCCCAGCATTCAGGAGGTAGAGGTAGGAGGATTGTCATGAGTTTGAGGCCACCTTGAGACTACATAGTGAATTTCAGGTCAGCCTGGGCTATAGTGAGACCCTACCTCAAAAAACAAAAAGCAAAACAAAAAAAAAAAAGCAGGTCCTAGCTCATGCTTGTAATCCCAGCACTCAGGAGACTGAGACAAGAGGACTGTCTCAACTGATGAGGCCAACCTACGCTACTTAGTGAGTTCTAGGCAGCCAGGGCTATGTACAAGACCCTGTCTCAGAGGCAGGGAAAGAAGAAAAGAAGGGGAAGGGTGGAAAAGGGGAAGGAAAGCAGGTATAGTGTACACGACATAATCCCAACACTCAGGAGGTAGAGAACAGAAGAGTCACACAGTCAACATTATTTTTATGAGCTGGGGAGATGTCTCAGAGGTTGAAGGCACTTGCTTGCAAAGCCTGCCAGCCCAGATTCAATTTCCCAGCACTCACTTATAGCTGACACAAAGTTATATATGCTACTGGCATTCATTTACTGCAGCAGGAGACCCTACTGAGCCCATACACATTCTCACATTCTCTCACACACACATACACACACATCATATGTGCACACATGCACACATACAAATAAGTAAATACAAATTTTAAATCTTCTTTAAAAATTATTCTACAGCAAATCACAAGAGGTAAAAAGAGCCAATGGGTGCAATAGTGGCACATCTATATGCTGGAAACAAACTGCCCTCTAATTGGACTGGAGGCCTGCTCCATGGGAGGGAATACATCCCTGATACCAAAACCTACAAAAGGGGTAGTTATGATCTCTAGGGATGTAATGTCTGCCGCTGTCTGGCTAAATGTATATACTATGCTCATCAAACTGCCCAGTAAGCACTTCTCTTAATGTTCATACCTATATATTAATGCTACTCTCACTTTTAGTAGAGAACCTTCTCTTTTCAGATGGCAGTGACCTTGGGATGACTCAGAAGGCATCATGGTGCTGGGAAGAAGTGACAGGAGTGCTCAGCACTGCAATATCTCTATCACACCTTCCAAGGCTCAGGGTCCATTGTGGAAGAGGTGGTGGAGAGAATGTAAGAGGCAAAGGAAGGGTAGGACTCCTTATAACGTGCTCCTCTAGACACAAAATGGCCTGGGTATCCATGACCTCACAGTGCCTGGAACTACCTACCCAAGACCATCATAATAGGAGAAAAAGATTATGACATCAAACTAAAAGAAAGACTGATTGAGAGGAGGGGATATGATGGAGAATGCAGTTTCAAACAGGAAAGTGGGGGGAGGGAGGGCATTACCATGGAATATTGTTTATAATCATGGAAGTTGTTAATAAAAAATTTAAAAAGTAAAGTAAGCTTTATGATTAAAAAAAAGAGAATCTCAGAGGGAAGATACTTAACAGACATAGCTATCTCATTCAGATCCTAATTCAAATAATCCAATGCTAGAAAAGAAAAAAAAACCTGCCCTCTGAACATGGTGGTGCACATCTGTCCACAGCTCTTAGAAGGCTAAAGCAGAAGGATACTAAATTTGAGGCCAGAGTGGGCCACAAAGCGAGATCCTATCTCAAAAAAAAAAAAAAAAAAAAAACCTGGTTGAATAAATTACCATAAGGTTTTCACACATGAAATTGGAACCAAAGTTATGTTTATTTTCTCAATGCCAGAGATCAAACCCAAGGTCTGGGCATACCAAGCAAGTATTCAACCACTGAGCTATACCTCAACCCAAGATTATGCTCTTAGCTTATCTTTTAGAGCTACATACTGAAATATCTCCTAGATGAAAAATGTCTGCGGTTTACATAAAACTAAGATAGTGGGGTGGGAAATAATTAGAAGAGACAGAAATGATCATTGTGGATAACTACTGATCTAGATGAGGGAGATTAATTAACTCTTCTTTTTTTAAGGAAAAGGTACATAACTTTTATAACATCTATAGGTCATGGAAAATAGGTTGGTTAGTCTTGGGGGCTTGTTTATGCTGTCAGGAAACATGGAAAAGAGCTTGGTGGGCTACAGAGATGGCTCAGCACTTAAAAGGCACTCGCCAGCAAAGCTTCAACCCAAGATCAATCCCCTACTACCCACATAAAGCCAGATGCACAAAGTGGCACATACATCTAGAGTTTGTTTGCAATGGGAGGAGGTCCTGATGTGCTTTCTCTCTCTTATTCTGTCTCCCTTCGTCCCTCTTCATCTCTGTCTGTCTCTCTGCTTGCAAAAAAAAAAAAAAG
Organism: Jaculus jaculus; assembly: GCF_020740685.1. Lineage (NCBI taxonomy): Eukaryota > Metazoa > Chordata > Mammalia > Rodentia > Dipodidae > Jaculus > Jaculus jaculus. The sequence goes on from NC_059102.1 coordinate 277,555,055, forward strand.
ATCATGTCAATTAGCTTGCCAGAGGCTATTGCTGGGAGTGAGGGAATGAGCAAAGCAGAACCTGTTGAAACTAGGTATCACATAATCAAACTCTGAAACAGGCCAGTCTTCACAAAGAAGGAAGGCCACAGGAATCAGTTACAGGGAGTGCTCAGCTGATCTTTATACTTTGCCCCTTTTTTAAAATTTTTATTTACTTACTTGAGAAAGAGAAAGAGGCAGAGGGGGGGGGGGAGGATGGAGGGAGGGAGAGAGAGAGAGAAAGAGAAAATAGGTGCACCAGGGCCTACAGCCACTGCAAACAAACTCCACACGCATGTGCCCCCTTGTGTATCTGGCTTATGTGGATCCTGGGGAATCAAACCAGGGCCCTTTGGCTTTTCAGGCAAATGCCTTAATTGCTAGGCCATCTTTCCAGCCCTGGTCTTTATACTTTCAATGTCAACTGTACATCACATTCTCTCACTTTTTTTTCTTATTTTTTCTTAGGCCAGCCACATCTAAGACACAAATAGCATCTGTAGGTTAACTAAAACAAAACTTAACAAGGGGCTATGGAGGTGGCTCAGTAAATAAAGTACTTGCCCCACAAGTATGAATACCTGAGTTCAGATACTGAGGCATCACGTAAATCCAGAACTGTGGTGGCACTGTGCAATCCCAGCACAGGAGGCAGAGACAGGAGAATTTCATAGAAGTTTATGGGTCAGCTAGCCTGGCAAATGAATGGCTAACAAGAGACTGTGCCTTAAAGTAGGGGGAAGACAGGAGACCTGACACCCAAAAGTTGCCCTATGACCTCCACAACACATGCTCACACTCACACACCTGAACATGTATACAAAGAAAGATGACTCAGCAGTTGAAGGTGCTTGCTTGCAAAGCCACCCAGCCCAAGCTCAATTCCTAATACCCACATAGAGCCAAATATACAAAGTGGCACATATGTCTGAAGACCATTTGCAGAGGATGAAAACACTGGCAGGCCTATATTCTCATTTTTCTCTCTCTCAAATAAAAAAATAAATAGGATTCCAACAGTACAAATATAGTTTGAAGCAAAAAGGTACAAAATTCCAAGTTAGCCTGGGCTAGAGTGAGACCCTACCTTGAAGCCCCCCCCACCCAAAAAAAAAAGAGATACAAAATATACCAATCAATCCGCCCAGACATAAAATGGCCTGGATATCCATGACCTCATAGTGCCTGACACTACCTACACAAGACTATCATAAGAGGAAAAGATCATGACATCAAAATAAAAAAGAGAGACTGATTGAGATGGGGAGGGGATAAGATGGAGAATAGAATTTCAAAGGGGAAAGGGGGGGAGGGAGGGTAATACCATGGGATTTTTTTTATAATCATAGAAAATGTGAATAGGGCTGGAGAGATGGCTTAGCAGTTAAGCGCTTGCCTGTGAAGCCTTAGGACCCCGGGTCGAGGCTCGGTTCCCCAGGTCCCACGTTAGCCAGATGCACAAGGGGGCGCACGCGTCTGGAGCTCGTTTGCAGAGGCTGGAAGCCCTGGCGCGCCCATTCTCTCTCTCCCTCTATCTGTCTTTCTCTCTGTGTCTGTCGCTCTCAAATAAATAAATAAATAATTTTTTTAAAAAAGAAAATGTGAATAAAAATTGAGAAAAAAAAATTTTAAAGCAAGAAAAAAAAACAAAATACACCAATCAAGATGTTTAGAAAGTAACTTATTTTTTTCCTACTGGAGTCAGTACACGCAACAATAATGAGTAATATTTTTCTACAAGTTACTTTTTCCTTTCTTGACTTAGACTTCTTAACACGCTGCTTGCATGTGGTACTAATAGTATAAACAAGTAGAGCATGGGAATTACACAAACTGTGACTGTGAAACCATATTACTAGAATGCAATTCTGCTATGAAATCCAGAGCTCTTGCTACAGTTTTACAATACTGTAAAGAAAGGACTCTAGCTTAGACACTTTTATCTTTATCATCACTGTCTCTCCCAAATAGCACACTAAAAAGAACATGTGTGTACACTTTTATTTCACTGCTGGGGATAAAATCCAAGACCTCATGCCTACCATGCTAGGAAAGCACTCATAACACCAAGCCATATCCCTAGCCTTAACGTATGTTTTTTCCTAAAATTAAAATTTTTTTATTTATTTGTATGTAGGGGGCACCAGGGTCTTTTGGCACTGCAAATGAACAAACACCAGATGCTTGTGCCACTTTCTGCACCTGGCTTACATGGGTAGCTTGGGAATTGAACCTGTGCCACAGGCTTTGTAAGTAAGCACCTTTCTCCTGAGCCATCTTCCCAAACCCATACTTACATATTTTAAGGGAGAAAAAATAAGCCAATGGTTAGAGAGATGGCTTAGCAGTTACAATGCTTGCCTACAAAGCCAAAAGACTCAGGTTTGATTCCCCAGTTACCCACGTAAAGCCGTATGCACAAGGTGGCGTATGGGGATGGTGTTTGTTTGCAGGGTCTGGAGGCCCTGGCACAACCAGTCAGTCTGTCTGTGTCTGTCTGTCTGTGTCTCTCTCTCTCTCTCTCTCTCTCTCTCTCTCTCAAATAAATAATTTAATTAATTACACATTTAAAAAATAAAAGCAAGGCGCTGTTACACACGCCTCCTGAGGCAGAAGGATCATTATGAGTTCAAGGCCAGTCTGGGCTACAGACTCATTCCAGGGTTCCAGATCAGCCTGGGCTAGAGCAAGACCTGGCTTCTAAAACCAGAAAAGGAAAATATAGGCTTCTTTTTCTTCCTAATTCAGAATACAGATGGAAGGATTCAACTGGAAATTTTATAATTTTAGGAACTGACAGGAGCAACAGCAGGATACCCCTCACCACCACTGAACACTCATTTTTCAAGGTAGGGTCTCACTCTAGCCCAGGCTGACCTATGTAGTCTCAGGGTGGCCTCAAGCTCATGGCAGTCCTCCTGCCTCTGACCCCCGAGTGCTGGGATTAAAGGCATGTGCCACCACACCCAGTCTGGATACTTTTTTAAAACTTTTTTTTTTTTGGTTTTTCGAAGCAGGGTCTCACTCTGGCTCAGGCTGACCTGGAATTCACTATGTAGTCTCAGGGTGGCCTCGAACTCACGGCGATCCTCCTACCTCTGCCTCCCGAGTGCTGGGATTAAAGGCGTGCGCCACCACGCCCGGCTTAAAACATTTTTTAATATTTATTTATTTTATTTAAGAGAAGAGAATGAAGCAGGGCATGGTGGTGCACGCCTTTAATCCCAGCACTCAGGAGGCAGAGATCGGAGGATCACCGTGAGTTCGAAGCCACCCTGAGAATACAGAATGAATTCCAGGTCAGCCTGAGCTAGAGTGAAACCCTATCTCAAAAAACCAAAAATTATTTAAAAAAAAAAGAGAGAGAGAGAGAGAGAAAGAGAAGAGAATGAGTATGCTAGAACCTCCAGCCACTGCAAACGAACTCTAGACACATGTACCACCTAGTGTATCTGGCTATATGGGTCCTGGGGTATCAAACCTAGGTCCTTGGGCTTCTAAGGCAAATGCCTTAACTGATAAGCCATATCTCCAGCCCATAGTAGGATACTTTTAGGGCAGAGCTAGTATTAGAGGGTTGAGTCTCTGAAGGTCATGAACATGGGATGATGGATTTGGCCTTAGCAGAGCTACTCAGTAGATCCAGCCTCCTCCTTGCTGCCTACCCTTGCCCTCGATCCCACCAGCCCCTCAGAAGAAAGTGAAAATAAGCAGAGCTTTCTTTACCAAGTCAGTGTTCACTCTACACGTAAGTGTGAACAGAGGAACATAACCAGGGAAAATTCCACAAAGATACAAAATAAATCGTCTCCTCAAAGTGCCAGGGCTGGAGTCTCCCCAGGTTGAGAGAGAGTGGTCTTTCACAAACCCCCTTTGCAGTCAAAGAAGCCAACAGCTCCCAGTTTACCATTAGCAGGTGCGTATTTCTGGCTTCCAAATGGAGCCACAGCCTAACAAATGAAGTCTTTCCTACTTAACTGGAATCAGGTTATAAACACTGGAATTCTTGTGGGTGTACCAAGGCTGCTGCTGCTGCTTCACCTCACCTCCCCTTGGCCCCAACACTCAAGCCTTGATGGAGTCTTCCCAGAACACAGTTAGCAAGGAAGGGTTTAGCTCGGCCTTGAAGCCTCTCTTTGTTTTGTTTTTCCTTTCTTTTTAATGTTTTTATTTATCTATCTATTTATTTATTTGAGAAGGAGAAAGAGGAAGAGAGAATTGGCATGCCAGGGCATCCAGCCACTGCAAATGAACTCCAGATGCATATGCCACCTTGTACATCTGGCTTACGTGGGTCCTGGGAAATCAAACCTGGGTCCTTTGGTTTTGCAGGCAAGTATCTTATGCTAAGCCAACTCTCCAGCCCTTTTTTTTTCTTTTTAAAATTAATTTATTTATTTGCAAGCAGAAAGAGAGAGAAGACAGACAGAGAATGGACATGCCAAGGTTTGTAGCCACTGCAAGCAAACTTCAGTTGCATGTACCTCTTTGTGTATCTGCCCTTTTGTGGGCACTGGGGTAATGAACCCAGGTCGCTAGGTCCTACAGGCAAGTGCCTTAACTGTTGAGCCATCTCTTCAGCCCCTGAAGCAGATTCTTTTTTTTTTTTTTTTTTTTTTTTTTTTTTTTTTTTTGGTGGCGGGGGGCGGGGGGGTTAAGGTCTAGCTCAGGCTGATCTGGAATTCACAATGTAGTCTCAGGGTGGCCTCGAACTCACAGTGATCCTCCTACCTCTGCCACCTGAGTGCTGGAATTAAAGGTGTGCGACACCATGCTCGGCTGAAGCCTCTTCTTAAAGCCCTTCCTCATATCTAATAATTTCAGTCTACTGAAGATTCCATGAACTCTTTTAGAAACACGGGCTTCATTTTACAAAACCAGCTTATAAAGTTTATTTTTTAAAATGTTTTTATTTACTTATTTACAAGCAGAGAGACATAGAAGAAAGATACACAGAGAAAATGGGCACACCAGGACCTTCAGCTGCTATGAACAAACTCCAGATGCATGTGCCTCTTTGTGCATCTGGCTTTATGCAGGCATGGGGAATTGAACCAAGGTCATTAGGCTTTGCAGGCAAGCACTTTAACCATGGAGCCATTTCTCCAAACCAAGTTTATGAATTTTCAGTCTATCCATGAATTCTCTCCTTCCTTCCTTCCTCCCTCCCTCACTTCCTTCCTTCATTAGGGAATGAACCCAGAGTTTTGTTTTGTTTTTTTGTGCTAGACACAATACCAAGATTTACTTTTTGTTTTTGGAACACAGTGTCTCATTGGCCTGGAACACTACCTATACGCCAGGTTGCTAGCTAGCGAGCTCCAGGGATCTGCCTGTCTCCACCTCCCCAACAAAGGCATTAAAAATTCATGCCAGTAAAGAAAAATGAAGTTATGAAATTTGCAGGAAAATAGATGGATCTAGAAAGGATTAAACTAAGTGAGGTAACCCAGGACCAGAAAGCCAAGAGCCACATGTTCTCCCTCATATGTGGATCTTAGCTACAGATGATTGGGCTTCTGTGTAAGAAGGAAAAAACTTAGTAGCAGAGGCCAGTAAGTTAAAAAGGAGATATAAAGAGAAGAGAAAGGATGGGAGAAGGGTAATTAATAGGTTGGTATTGTATATATGTAAGTAGAAGAATAGATTAATGGGGGTGAAAAGGCTCAAAGTGAGGTCGGGGAAGAGACTGAGTAAAGGAAAGGTGGAGGGAGGGCTAATCAAAATCTAAGAGGGTGCAAATAAATCATATGGAATCCTCTGGTTTCAGACAATGGAACACCCAGGAGCCATAGATCGTTGTTGGAAAATTTTCAGTGCCAGGGATGGGATACCTCCAGTGAGTTGTTGTCCAGGGAGGTCCCGGATGCCCCCAAAACATTATAGGCCATTGCCGAGGCCCTTGGTTTCCCACCAGGAATCGATGGTAAGACCCTATTGCTGAAGACTCCACATACTTGGGCTGCAAGGCCACTGAGAAATCCTGCTGGAACTGAGCTGATAACCTCCTCCATGTAGACCAGCTGACAGAAAGCTGGAAGAAGCCATTCTACATATAGTTCAATGGGACAAACAGATACCACCAGTGAACATGCTCAACAGTGGACACTGCAAGCCTTATAATTGGCCAGCCAGCCCAAATGAGCCAATAATAGTGTACAATAGTGGCATGTCTGTCATGGTGGAAACCAACTGCCCTCCAATTGGACTGGAGGCCCGCTCCATGGGGGGGGAATATATCTCTGATACTGAAAACTTAAAACGGGTAGTCATGAGCCCTAAAGGTGTAACATCTGCTGATGTCTGGATAAGTATACATACTATGCTTATCAAACTGCCCAGTAAGCACTTCTCTTAATATTTATACCCTTATATTAATGCTACTCTCACTTTGGGTAGAGAATCTTTTCTTTTCAAATGGCAGTGACCTTGGGATGACACAGAAGGTATCATAGTGCTGGAAAGAAGTGACTGGGGTACTGAGTAACATCTCTATCACACCTTTCAAGGCTCAGGGTCTAATGCGGAAGAGGTGGTGGAAAGAATGTAAGAGCCAAAGGAAGGGTAGGACTCCTTACAACATGCTCCTCCAGACACAAAATGGCCTGGATATCCATGACCTCATCATGCCTGACACCTCCTACACAAGACCATCATAAGAGGAGGAAAAGATCATGACATCAAAATAAAAGAGTGACTGATTGAGATGGGGAGGGGATATGACAGAGAATGGAATTTAAAAGGGGAAAGCTGGGGGGAGGGTATTACCATGGGATATATTTTATAATCATGGAAAATGTTAATAAAAATTAAAAATAAAAATAAAAAAATAAAAAAATAAAAAGTCACTCTGTTGGGCTTGTCTGAAAAAAATTAAAAATGCATTTAATAAAAAAGAAACTAGATATGATGGAGAATGGAATTTCAAAGGGGAAAGTGTGGGGGTGGGGAGAGAGGGAATTACCATGGGATATATTTTATAATCATGGAAAATGTTAATAAAAATTAAAAAAAATTTAAAAATTTTTTAAAAATTAAAAAAAGAAACTAGCGGCTGGAGAGATGGCTTAGCAGTTAAGCGCTCACCTGTGAAGCCTAAGGACACCGGTTCGAGGCTCGGTTCCCCAGGTCCCACGTTAGCCAGATGCACAAGGGGGCGCACGCGTCTGGAGCTCGTTTGCAGAGGCTGGAAGCCCTGGCGCACCCATTCTCTCTCTCTCCCTCTATCTGTCTTTCTCTCTGTGTCTGTCACTCTCAAATAAATTTAAAAAAAAAATAAAAATTTTAAAAAAAAAAAAAAAAGAAAGAAACTAGGGTCAGGTATGGCGACACACACCTTTAGTCCCAGTTCTTGGGAGGCAGAGGTAGGAGGACTGCCATGAGTTTGAGGCCACCCTGAGACTACATAATAAATTCCAGGTCAGCCTGGGCTACAGCAACACCCTACCTTGAAAAAAAAAGAAAAAGAAACTGAACAGGGCCACTGCCAAAGTTCTTAGTTGTCCACCAAAACTAGATGGTAAGACCCTATTACTCCACATGCAAGCTGGTGCTGGGCTGGAAGCCTCCTCCCTGTTGACTAGCTGACAGAAAGCTGAAAAGAGCTATGCAGTATGCAGCCTTTTGGGACAGAGAAGTTATCAACAGTGTTAAACAACAGTGGACACTGAAAGCCTTAAGACTAGCCAGCTAGGCCAAATGTGCCAACTGATACAATAGTGGAATATCTTATTATAGGGAAAACCAAACACTCTCTAATTGGACTGGAGGTTCACTCTACAGGAGGAAATACATGCCTAGTACCGAAAACTTAGTCAAAAGCCTATGGCTGGGAAGTCATGAGCCCTAGGGGAGTAATGCCTGCAGTTGTCTAGCTAAATACTTATATTATACCCACCAAACAGCCCTCTAAAGCATTTTTCTTTATGTTTATGCCCATATATTAATGTTATTCTCACTTCTTGTTAAAAAAGTTTCTCTTTTCAGATGGCAGTGACCACTGGGATGACTCAATAGTCACCATAGTGCTAAGAAGAAGTGACAGTGGACTGTTCAGCACTGAAACATCTCTATCATACTCTCCAAGGCTCAGGGTTCATTTTGGAAGAGATGGTGGAAAGAATCTGATAGCCAAAGGAAGGGTAGGACTGCTTACAATGCATTCTTCCAGACTCAAATTGGCCTGGATATCCATGACCTCACAGTGCCTGGCACTACCTATATAAGACCTTCATAACAGGAGGAAAAGATCATGACATCAAAACAGAAAACTATCTGGAAGAAGGGATTTAGTGGAAGGTAGACTTGAGAAGGGGAGAGTGGGGATGGAAAGTGGGAATTATCATGATTGTCTGTACTTACGGAAACTGTCAACAAAAGGTTAAAAAAAGGGGAGGGGCTGCAGAGATGGCTTAGCGGTTAAGCACTTGCCTGTGAAGACTAAGGACCCGGTTTGAGGCTCAATTCCCCAAGACCCACGTTAGCCAGATGCACAAAGTGGCATATATATTCATTCATTCTCTCCTCTCCCCTCTCTACCCCCATCTCTCCCTCTGTTTGCAAATATATAAATACCTAAGAAGAAATTAAGTAAAGTCTAGAAGGAAGGAAGGAAGGAAGGAAGGAAGGAAGGAGGGAGGGAGGGAGGGAGGGAGGCAGGGAGGAAGAAGGAAGAAGGAAGAAGGAAGAAGGAAAGAAAGAAAGACAGACAGGAAGGAAGGAACTGAGCAAGGTGATGGGGAGACAGCTCAGTAGTTAAAGGTGCTTTCTTGCAAAGCCCTATTGCCTGGGTCTGATTCTCCAGTACCAGGTAAATACAGATGCACAAAGTGGCACATGCATCTGGAGTTCATTTGCAGTAGCAGGAGGTCCTGGTGTGCCTATACTTTCACTCTCTCTCTTACTCTCTCTCTCTCTCCAATTAATAAGTAAATTAAAAAAAAAAAAAGGAAGGAGAGCTAGATAAGGATGAAATCATGGAAGAGGAGAACAGAACAAGAGGAAACTCATATTCAATAGTAAAATGGGCCGGACGTGGTAGTGCATGCCTTTAATCTCAGCACTTAGGAGGCAGAGGTAGGAGGATCATCATGAGTTCAAGGCCACCCTGAGAATACATAGTGAATTCCAGGTCAGCCCGGGCTAGAGTGAGACCCTACCTCGACAAACCAAAAAAGTAAAGTAAAATGGCCTCACACAGGAGCCAGAGAGACGGAAGGAAATCAGGGAGGACTCCTGGCAGGCCAGGAAACTGCATAGCATAGAAGGGTAACTGCCTTTCACAAGAGAGAGAAGATTCTCCTATACCAGGAAAGCAGGGTTCAGTTAGGATCCCCACATCCTCCTCAGGGTACATGGCAGATTCAGCAACCCTAAATCCAGTTTCTTTATTCGTGGTGCCACAGTTCTGCAGCAAAAGCTCATACAGCTACACATTTGCCCTTAGTCACAAAACATGCACATACATACAGTCTTCAGAACTGGTTAGTTACCACAGTCATCCATCTAATACAGGGCCAAACAGTCTCCTTCAGGATGCCCTTCAAACAGGATACAAAGGCTTCATCTGTCTTGGTAAATCTCTCTGTCAAGCTGAAGCATATTTTAAAGTTTTATAAAGTGATTCAGAGGAAATAAATCCAGATCTAGGAGAGTGAAGTCTTTAGAATAAACAGGTCACATTAGTAACTGTTGCGACCTCATTAGCACGCCTCGGGCCAAGGGAGGGCAAATCTCCTCACACCATTAATCTCCATTCCTGGAGCTGCAGCTTTCACAGATCATCCATTCTCAGTGCCCTCAGGGAACCTCAGCCACCACACCCCCTCTCCTGTTGCCCAGGCAGGGCCAAAGCCATGTTTATAAGCACATAGCTAAGGCAGGCTTGCACAGAACAAACCTCCTTTGAAAAGTTCTTCCATAGCAAAATGTAGGAGCCCTTCTGCAAGATGATTTTTATGATTAAAACTATGCTTTGAAAGCAGTCTCCTTTTTAAAAACTGTTTTTTAAGAAATTAACAAATTCAAAGACATGAACTATGCCCCAACTAGGCTTCAGATTAATTATGAAGAGTTTAAGTGTATGGAAAAACTATTGATGTGACAATATGTTAAAAAAGGACATGAGAGGATGATGCTGCTGTTTACACCACGTCAAAGCAAGTATCCCAAGGGGAAAGAAACATGGTCAGGCCACCATGTCACACTTGTTCACACCTGCACTTTACACAGGTCAGCCAGGAATGGTGACACACAAATCATTGGGAGTCTGAGGCCAGAAAATTTCAGATTTGAGGACAGTGTGGGCTACAAGAGAAAAAGGCAGAGATCATGGAAGGAAGGGAAGGAAGGAGACAGAAGAAAAAGCACAGGTCCAACATCTCAAGCCCTATACACAAATCCTCCTAATGATAATCCAGTTTAGGAAACAGTGTTGTAGCATACATCTCTAATCCCAGAACTCGGGAGGCTGAGGCAGGATTATTGTGAATTTGGAGACCAGCCTAGACCACATAAGTAGACCAGGCCAGCATGGGAACACAAAAAATCCAGTCCAAAGAAAAAAAATAAATAAATAAAAATAACCTAATTTAAAAGATATTTCCCACATTTCTGTGTGAGTAGGAAGAAAATTCAGTAGCAAAGGCCAGTAAGCTAGAAAAGAGATATAAAGGGAAGAGAAAGGAAGGGAGAGGGTTACTTAATAGGATGGTATTGTATATATGTAAGTAGAAGAATAGATTAATGGGGATGAAAAGGCCCAAAGTGAGATCAGAGGAAGAGATTGAGTAAAGGAAAGGAGGAGGGAGGGCTAATCAAAATCTAAGAGGATATAAATAAATCAAATGGAAACCTACTTTTTTGGACAATGGAACACTCAGGAGCCATAGATTGTTGCTAGAAAATTTTCGGTGCCAGGGATGGGACAACTTCCATTGAAATTTTGGTCAGGGAGGTCCCTGATGCCCCCAAAACATTATAGGCCATGGCCGAGGCCCTTGGTTTCCCACCAGGAATCGATGGTAAGACCCTATTGCTGAAGACTCCACATACTTGGGCTGCAAGGCCACTGAGAAATCCTGCTGGAACTGAGCTGAAACCTCCTCCATGAAGACCAGCTGACAAAAAGCTGGAAAAAGCCATTCTACATGCAGTTCAATGGGAGAAAGAGAAAACACCGTGAAGATACTCAATGGTGAACACTGCAAGCCTCATATTTGGCCAGCCAGGCCAAATAAGCGAACGGGTACAATAGTGGCACGTCTGTCATGGTGGAAACCAACTGCCCTCTAATTGGACTGGAGGCCTGCTCCTGAGCCCCAGGGGTATAATGTCTGCTGATATCTGGCTAAATGTATATACTATGCTTACCAAACTGCCTGGTAACCACTTCTCTTAATGTTCATACCCTTATATTAATGCTACTCTCACTTTTGGTAGGGAATTTTCTCTTTTCAGATGGTAGTGACCTTGGGAATGACTCAGAAGGCATCATGGTGCTTGAAAGAAACGACTGGAGTGCTCAATACTGCAATATCTCTATCACACCTTCCAAGGATCAGCATCTATTGTGGAAGAGGTGGCAGAAAGAATGTAAGAGCCAAAGGAAGGACAGGACTCCTTACAACGTGCTCCCCCAGACACAAAATGGTCTGGATATCCATGAACAACCTCACAATGCCTGACACTACCTACACAAGACCATCATAATAGGAGGAAAAGATCATGACATCAAAATAAAATGACTGATTGAGATGGGGAAAATGAAGTTTCAAAGGGGAAAGTGGGGGGAGGGAGGGTATTACCATGAGATTTTTTTTTTTTATATAATCATGGAAGCTGTTAATAAAAAAAAAATTAGGGGGGAAAAAAAGGTATTTCCCAGGCTGGAGAAACGGTTTAGCCATTAAGGCATTTGCCTGCAAAGCCAAAGGATCCTGTTTCGATTCTCCAGGACCCACGTAAGCCAGATGCACAAGGGGGTGCATGCATCTGGCATTTGTTTACAGTGGCTGGAGGCCCTAGCGTAGCTATTCCCCCCAATAAATAAAATAAATATACTAAAAAAAAAATTTTTTTAAGATATTTCCCAACTTCCTTCACCTGGGAAGAGCTACCCTATGGGGCCAACTGTGGTCACTCTTGGTGGAGATGTGCTGAGTACAAGACATACATGTTTCAAAGACCTGCTACCAAAAAAAGGGAGAGGGACCCATCTCATTAAATTTGTTCATATGTATATGCATCACTTTATATATGTGGAACTACTATGACATTATTAAAATTAATACCACTTGTGTTTTACTTTTTAATGTGGTTGCTAGCCAATTTTGAATTACATTTGCAGCTCACATGATGTGTCTATGGGACAGCACTGACCTGGCACCTGCCTCCTCTCTCCCTCTTTGGTCAGTCCTGACTGGCTAACTCTACCTGGCTGGCTCCAAGCCCTTCTCTGTGTAACTCAACCAAAGATGTCCCCTTCCCTGAAACGATGTTCTTCTGTTCCCCTGAATAATTTCTTCTCATTCTTTCAGGGGCCAGGTGTTAACTCCTCCAGGAAGCCTCCCCTGATACACACATGGCGCTCTGCCAAGCTAAGATGATGTAATCTTAGGTCATCTGGCACTTTCTACTTCACATCTGCCCACATGGAAAGACTTATGCTATTAGACCTCCATATTTTCTCTTTAAACCCTAATCCCAGGAGACCTGCAATGCAGTCAGCCTTGCTCCTAGCTTCAACCTTTACTGTCTAGCTCAGCACACAAAGATGAACACTAGTAAAGATAGTAAAAAAACAAGGCCAAGCATGGTGTTGCAGTCCAGTTCACATTGCTGGTAGAAATCACCCAACCAAGAGTAGCTTCTGGGAAAAAGAGGTTTATTTTGGCTTACAGGCTTGAGGGGAAGCTCCTGATGGCAGGGAAAAACGATGGCATGAGCAGAGGGTGGACATCACCCCCTGGCCAACGTAAGGTGGAACACAGCAACAGGAGGGTGTGCCAAACACTGGCATGGGGAAACTGGCTATAAAGCCCATAAGCCCGCCCCCAACAATACACTCCCTCCAGGAGGCATTAATTCCCAAATATCCATCAGCTGGGAACCTAGCATTCAGAACACCTAAGTTTATGGGGGACACCTGAATCAAACCACCACACATGGTTAACACACACCTTTAACCCCAGCACTCAGGAGGCTGAGGTAGGAGAATCACTATGAGTTCAAGACCAGCCTGGCCTGCAGAGTGAGTTTCCAGTCAATCTGGGCTACAGTGAGATTCTGCTTCAGGATCTCTGAGTCCTTCATTATTTCTTTTCCTTTGGGAGGTGGGTGGGTGGGTGTGGGTGTGTTATTGTTGTTGTTTGTTTATTTGTTTGTTTGGTTTTAGTTTTTAGAGGTAGGGTCTCCCTCTAGCCCAGGATGACCTGGAATTCACTATGTGGTTTTAGGCTGGCTTTGAACTCACAGTGATCCTCCTTCCTCTCCCTCCCAAATGCTGGGAGTAAAGGCATGCATTACCATGCTTACCACACTATTTCTTAATCCTCTCTGGTCTATTATTTGAAGGGGCTTCAATGTTTAATCTCCCATATGTCTGTGGAACTTCCCTAGCCTTTTTCCTAGATACAATTTCCCCTAAATAAACTTCACAAATTATGATTTCTCCCCATACTCAATAATTCATTAAAAAAAAAGTCTGGGGCTGGAGAGATGGCTTAGCAGTTAAGCGCTTGCCTGTGAAGCCTACGGACCCCGGTTCGAGGCTCGATTCCCCAGGACCCACGTTAGCCAGATGCACAAGGGGGCTCACGCATCTGGAGTTCGTTTGCAGTGGCAGGAAGCCCTGGCGCACCCATTGTCTATCTGTCTCTCCCTCTCTCTGTCACTCTCAAATAAGTAAATAAAAATGAACAACAACAACAAAAAAAAAGAGTTAAAAAAAAAAAAGTCTGGGATCCCCTGCTCTGAAGTGTGCACACGCAGAAAGGTAGTGAGACCCGAGGAAATAAGCTACTCCTTGCATCTCAGTCAAGGCCTAGGTGAACTCACACAGAAATTAGAGAGACAAGCAAGAGTGTTGCTTCCATGGTGAGCCTGACATTCAGTGCCAGGGTGAAGGAGACAGATGCTGAGGCTACTCAACACCTACCAAAACAGAAATCCAGAGGCTCCTATGAGATCATCACTGAAGTAGACTTAAAACACACTCACCAAGGCTCAGGGAATTTTGCAGAAAAGGGGCATCTCTGAAATAAATATGTATTTTTTAATTTGAGAGAGAAAGACAGAGACAGAGGAAGAGAATTGGTTTGCTAGGGCCTCAGCCACTGTAATCAAACTCCAGATGCTTTTGCCACCTAGTGGGCATGTACGACCCTATACTTGCCTTAACTTTGTACACCTGGCTTATGTGGGATCTGGAGAGTCAAACATGGGCTCTAGGCTCCACAGGCAAGTATCTTAACCATTAAGCCGTCTCTTCAGCCTTAAAATATTTTTTTAAGGCTGGAGAGACGGCTTAGTGGTTAAGGCTAAATGACCCAAGTTCAATTCTCCAGGACCCACCTAAGCCAGATACACAAGGTGGCACATATGTCTGGAGATCATTTGTAGTGGCTGGATGACCTGGTGCACCCATTCTCTATCTATCTATCACCCCTCCTGTCAAATAAATAAAAATAAAATATTTTTTTTTAAATCTGGATCTAGGAGCTGGAGAGATGGCTTAGTGGTTAAGGCGTTTGCCTGCAAAGCCTAAAGACCCTGGTTCAATTCTCCAGGACCCACATAAGCCAGATGCACAGGAGGGTTCATGCATCTGTAGTTCATTTGCAGTGGCTGGAGACCATGGTGCACCCATTCTTTCTCTCTTTATCTCTCTCTCTCTCTCTCTCTCTCTCTCTCTCAAGAAAATAAAATATATATTTTAAAATATTTTTAAAAATCTGTATCTAGCTGGGTATGGTGACACATGCCCTTAATCCCAGCACTAAGGAGACATAGGTAGGATCCCTGTGACTTTGAGGCCACCCTGGGACTACAGAGCAAGCTCCAAGTCAGCCTGAGCTAGAGTGAGAACTTGCCTTGAAAAAAAAAAATCTGGACCAACACTGAGGACTTAAATCCAAAAAGAAAGGAGGGAAATAACTTATTTTGTTTTGGGATAGGGTCTCACTATGTACCTCTTACTGACCTGGAAGAAGCTAGGAAAGCAGGCTAGCCTCAAACTTGCAGCAATCCTCCTGTGTCTAGAATCCCATTGTTGGGATTACAGGCATAAGCCACTATAGCCAATCGGGGGAAATTTTATTGACCACCTATTATGGAAAGTAATACAAAAAGGCTACAATATAACTATAGAAAGAGGAAAAGACAGTGTGGTAGCTCATACCTATAATCCCAGAATTCAGGAGGCAGATGAACAGCTACTGAGTTCAAAGCCAACCTGGTCTATACAGAAAGTTTAAGACATCTTGTGATACAGAGTAAGACACCCATCTCAGAACACCAAAAATTTAAAAATAAATAAGAGGAAAAGAGAAACCACCTTGACTGGCATTCAATTCAGCATTTTGAGGAATGTCACATATACATTCCCTGGGCTGACAGATTTCCAGAGACCACACCCTCACAGAACATTCTGGAAGCACCAGCATAACCTGGCAGCATGGAGGCCCCATCAGAAGGCAGACAGAAGGCTTTTCTTTCCTCATTTGAAGCTCCACAAGGCAGTTCTCAGTCAGTGACAGAGAAAGCAGGTTTGTTTGAACATTTGCTATATAGCCTGTGTTTACTTTTGAGACTCCTGGCTGAAAGGACCTTTCTTTTCAACAGCTCTTGCTTGACACCAAAGCCATAAAATGGGCCCTGCCTCTAACTTTGAGAGGGTGAAGTGCAGTTCTGGAGGAAGGAGGTGCCTTTGGCTTTTCTGGGAATTCCTTAAGGTTCTGGCTTGGGCATATCTGCCTAAGATGCAGGATGGAACATAACATACAAGGAGATTTTCAGAGACCATTAACAGTGGGCTTAGACACCAAAACCTGGCATCTGGTGCCAATCAAGAGAACAGTAGTTGCTGAAGTCAGTTCAAATGGACAGGCAATAAAACAAAGGCTTATACTTAGGGTTGGGCTGATCAGCACAAACTCCCTAGAGTGGGTACAGGCATTTGGCTGGTGCTCTCTGCCTCTGAGGTGGCTTGAGACCCTAACCACAGAGACCTCAGTGACAAGACAGGTATTCCTCATTCAAGAGGTGAAGAGAGTCAGTATTTCAACACTCGTGTATGTGCAAACACATGAGTGTATGTGCTACAGCACAGGATAGAAGCAGCAAAAGAAGAATAAAAAAAAAAAAAAAAAAAACACAAAATGTGCCAGGCATGGTGGCACACACTTATTAACGGATTGACCCAGCACTCGGGAGGCAGAGGTAGGAGAGTTCATGACCACCCTAAGACTACATAGTAAATTCCAGGTCAGCATGGACTACAGTGAGACCTTACCTCAGAAAATCAAAAAGGGTGGGGGGGAGGGGCTGGAGAGATGGCTCAGTGGTTAAGGTGCCTGCCTACAAAGCCCCCAGTACCCACATGAAGCCAGATGCACAAAGTGGTGCATGCACATGGAGTTCATCTGCATTGGCTAGAGGCCCTGCCCATTCTTGCTCTCGCTCTCTTTCTGTCTCTCCCTGGAAATAAATAAAATATAAACATAAAAAATTTTTAAACACACAAAATGCATATCCCACAAAAGGAACTTACATTTTAGTTGTAGAAGACAATGAATAAAGAAAATAACCAGGCTGGAGAGATGGCTTAGTGGTTAAATGTTTGCCTGTGAAGCCCAAGGACCCCAGTTTGAGGCTTGATTCCTCAGGACCCAGGTTAGCCAGATGCACAAGGGGGAGCAGGCGTCTGGAGTTTGTTTGCAGTGGCTGGAGGCCCTGACGCACCCATTCTCTCTCCCTCTATCTGCCTCTTTCTCTGTCTGTCACTCTCAAATAAATAAATAAAAATAATAAAAATAATTATTTTAAAAAATAACCAAAAACACAAGTACTAGGTGAGGTTAACTGAAAAAAAGGAAAACAAAATAAGAAAAAGAAATGTAAAATGATAGAAGAGGTTAGCCACCATTAAAAGACAGATTGGTCAAGGTCATATCAAACCATGTATACGACTCCGTATGCATGAAAGATCCAGAAAAGGCAGATCTACAGAGAAAGAGAGTACATTAGTGGTTGCCAAGGGCTGGGAAGAAAAACAGATTTAGCTAGAATTGAATACAAGGTACCTCTTAATACGCATGTTCACAGGTGCGTCTTGCACATGTGTGCACCTGCATGTGGAGCCCAGAGGCCAACCTCAGATATCACACTCAGGAAGGCTATCTACCTCATTTTAGACAAAATCTCTCACTGGCCTAGAGCTTGCCAATTAGGCTAGCCAACTGACCCCCCAGAGATACTCTTGCCTCCATCCATCTCCCAGCTCTGAAATTATAGGCATATGCCCCCCCCCCATTTTCATGTGAGTATTGGGGATTGAACTCAGGGCCTCAAGCTTGTGAGAAAAGCACTACCAACTGAGCTATTGTTCCAAGCTGCACAAGGAATCCTGGATAATAGGAACAGTTCATGGGAATAACTGCAGAACTTGTTCATTTTTTTTAAATCAGTGTTGAGGCCAGGCATGGTGGCACACGTCTTTAATCCCAGCACTTGAGAGTCAGAAGAAGGATGATTGCCATGAGTTTGAGCTAGAACGAGACCCTACTTCAGAAAACCAAAAAAACAAAAATAGAATAAAATCAGTGTTGGGATGAGAGAGATGGCTCTGCAGTTAAAGGTGCTGCTTACAAAGCCTGCAAACCAAGTAAAGCCAGACACCATTTGTTTGCAGTCTCAAGACCCTGGCATATACATATGCACACCCACAAATGCAAATAAAAATAAAATTTTAAAAGTTGGGTGTGGTGGTACACGCCTTTAATCCCAGCACTTAGGAGGCAGAGGTAGGAGGTTCAAGGCCACCCTGAAACTACATACTGAATTCAGTCAGGGTCAGCCTGAGCGAAAGTGAGACCCTACCTCGAAAAACCAAAATAAATAACTAAATAAGTTAATTTTTTTATTTTATTTTTTAACATATATTTTATTTATATATTTGAGAGAGAGAGAGAGAGAGGAAGAGGGAGAGAATAGGTGTACCAGGGCTTCCTGCCACTGCAAATGAACTCCAGATGTGTGCGCTCCCTTGTGCATCTGGCTTACGTGGGTCCTGGAGAATCAAACCGGGATCCTTTGGCTTTGCAGGCAAATGCCTTAGCTGCTAAGCCATCTCTCCAACCCTAAATAAGTTAATTTTTAAAGAACAATTTTATTTCTTATTTATTTATTTATTTATTTATTGGAAGGAGAGAGACTGAGCAGGCCACGGCCTCCAGCCACTGCAAACAAACTCCAGATGCATGTACCACCTCTTGTATCTAGCTTATGTGGGTTCTTGGGAATCGAACTTTGGTCCTTTGGCTTTGTAGGCAAGTGCCTTAACCACTAGGTCATACCTCCAGCCCATAAAAATAAACTTTTAGGTAATTTTTATTTTATTTACTTTTTTAATTTTATTTTACTTTTAGGATTTTCAAGGTAGAGTCTCACTCTAGCCAAGGCTGACCTGAAATTCACTCTGTAATCTGTGATTAAAGGCATGCGCCACCACGCCCAGCCCTGATTTTTATTCTTTTATTATTTATTTATTTGCAAGCACAGAGAAACAGAGAGAATGCGCACATCAGGGCCTCTAGTCACATGTGTCACTTTGTCATTTGGCTTTACATGGGTACTGGGGAATCAAACCCAGGCTGTTAGACTTTGCAAGCAATCACCTTAACCACTGAGCAATCTCTCCAGTCCCCCCAAAATGAATTTTTTAAAAATCTGAGTTGTACACTATTTTTTTTTTTTTTTTTTTGAGGTAGGGTTTCACTCTAGCTCAGGCTCTCCTGGAATTCACTATGTATTCTCAGGGTGGCCTTGAACTCATGGTGATCCTCCTACCTCTGCCTCCCGAGTGCTGGGATTAAAGGCATGCGCCACCACGCCCGGCTAAAAATTTATTTTGGGTTTTTTTGTTTTTTTTTTTTTTTTGGTTTTTCGAGGCAGGGTCTCACTCTGGCTCAGGCTGTTCCTGGAATTCACTATGTAGTCTCAGGGTGGCCTCGAACTCACAGCAATCCTCCTACCTCTGCCTCCTGAGTGCTGGGATTAAAGGCGTGCGCCACCACGCCCAGCTTGAGTTGTACAACATTTTTTTTAAGGAAGGTTTTTCACTCTAGTCCAGGTTGATCTGGAATTCACTATGTACTCTCAAGATGGCCTCCAACTCAAGGTGATCCTCCCACCTCTGCCTTCCAAGTGCTGGGATTAAAGCTGTGCGCCATCGCACCTGGCTCTGTATACTTTTTAAAACACATTGTAGAAGGACATATGCTTTGTACTGTTGAGGCCCTGGGTTCAATGTCCAATACCACAAAAACAACAAAAAAGAAAATTTGAGGAAGGCAAATTACATAGATTTTATAGAACAGTGATCAGGAAGCAAGCTCCTAGGACACTAGAAAGAGTTCAAGGAAACAATAAGGACAAAGCAAAAGCCCTGAGACAAGGAGGCAGCAGTGGACCAACAAGAAAAGAAATAAGAAAACAAAGATTAGCTACCAGGAACACTGGGGTGGGCCTGCTAAGCAACGAAGGAAGGATATGGGTTGTGATCCTAAGGGAGCCAGGAAACCACAGGAAGAGCAGTATGTTTTAGTCTATAATTTGAGTTTTTCAGCTGAAGGGTTCAAGGGAGACAAGAGCAGAGAGGTAACAAACTATTGGGCAGCTTCTGCAAAACAGTCCGTAAGTGACAGAGACTTCACCATAGGTGACAGCAGTAGCAGAGTGAGAATGGTCCAATCCTATAATGTATCCTCAAGGTAATGCAGACGGGGGTTGATAATGACTGTGACATAAACTAGTATCAAGGACACTAAGGATTTTAGTCTAAGCAATACAAAATCGTCCTTACTTGAGATGAAGAAAGCAAGCTTTGAACATGTTAATTTCAAGGTGCTAATTACAGGTAAACACTGCCCTGCATTGATGTCCAGGCTATAAGTCACAAGGGCACAGATGGAATTTAAAGCCATAAGACTGCATAAGCTCAAGAGAAGAGGAGACACGTAACCAAGCCAACTTGGAGCATTTCAGTATTTCAAGTATGGCCAAGAAGGAAAATCATTAAAGGGTACTGGGTGAGAGTAACCAGAAAGAAAGACAGAAAACCAGTAGAGTCTAGTGTCTACAAAACCAAATACAACAAAATGTGTCCCACAGGATCAATGAGTGCCATTGTTTGTAAGACAAGTGAGTTGTACATGAGAAGTGGCCACTGGGTTTATCAACATGGAGGTCACTAGCAATGGCGGTATAAGCAACTTCAACAGAGCAGAACAGGGGCGAGGAAAGTCTCTAACTGAAAGTTCCCAGAAGAAAAGGCAAAGGCTGATCATATAGCTCAGGACCCTGGCTCCCATCCCCAGCACAACACTGCATGGGAAGGCAGTTTGTGTAAGTCATGAGCAAGTCTTGGGGATAAATGGTCCTGGGTTCAAGCCCAACTCTGTCAAACCCCTTGTCTAAGCTTGGATAAATTACATAGCACCTCCAGCCTCTGTTTCCTCTTCCAAAGAATAGTGACTCAATCCACATCAGAGTTATGGAAATTAAATGTGCACATAAGTCATAATGACACAACTCTGGGTTTTTAAATTTCTGTTGGCTGTGGTAGCATACACTGGTAGACAAATTGCTGAAGAGAATGAAATGGGACTGCAAATTCAAACCAGCCTAGGCACCTTTCTGGAGATGTAGTGCAGGAGTAAAGCACTTGCCTATCCTGTGCTATGGCCTGGGTTTCAACCTTAATAACACCACTCCCCCCAAATCAACTTAATGATGGTAAAAAAAATAATACCCATTCATAACAAAGTAAACTCCAAACTTTATAAAAATAGTTGTATTTATTTATTTGAAGCTGGGTGTGGTGGCACACACCTTTAATCGTAGAACTTGGGAGGCAGAGGCAGAAGGATCATTGTGAGTGCAAGACCAGCCTTGGACTAGAGTGAGTTTCAGATCAGCCTGAGCTAAAGAGCATACCTCAAAACAAAACCAAATATATATCACCAGGCAAGGTGGCACAAGCCTTTAATACCAGCACTCGGGAGGCAGAGGTAAGAGGATCAACGGAGTTCAAGGACACCCTGAGACTACATAGTGAATTCCAGGTCATCCTGGGCTAGAGTAAGACCCTACCTTGAAAAAACAAAAACAAAAAAAGCTGTGGCCAGCAATCCCTGCCTCCCCTCCACCTCACACTGAGGGCCACAGGACTCGTTACCCTAGCATATGTACAGGGGACACTGCACATGGCCTGGGGCAACCTGGGCCACAGAGGCAGGAAAGTGAAGGCCCAGGTTGGCCTGGGTGTGGGGTCCTAGGTTCGGAAAGGCAGCCCCATCAGCAACAGCCACTCTAGCAGCAAGACGAATGCTAGTTTTCACGGGGAAGCCAAGGCAGCTTGACTTCTCTCTAAAAAAAAATTAATTAATTAGGAAATAAATAAAGAAATAGGGCTAGAGAGATGACTTAGTGGTTAAGGTGCTTGCCTATGAATCCTAAGGACCAGGTTCAGTTCCCCAGTACCCATCGAAAGCTAGATGCACAAGGTGACATGACACACGTGTCTAGAGTTCGTTTACAGTGGCTGGATGCCATGGCATGCCCATTCTTATCTGCCTCTTTATCTCTTTCAAATAAATAAATAAAAAGCTAAATATATAAAATATAGATGTACACATATACATACATACATACATACATATATGTGTGTGTGTGTGTGTGTGTGTGTGTGTGTGTGTGTGTGTGTGTGTATATATATATATATATATATATATATATATATATATATATATATATATTTGAGAGAGAGAGTAAGTGTAGGTATATCAGGGCTTCTTGCCACAGCAAATGAACCCAGATGCATGTCGCCCTTTATGCATGGCTTTATGTGGGTACTGGAAGGACCAAACCCAGGCCATCAGGCTCTGCAACTATTGAGCCAACTCTCCAGCCTACACTCCAGATTTTGAACTTAAATCTTTTCCCTGGCTAGTAATATGTGGCATAATCTGATCCTCTGTAGATTCTGACAAGGAATGTAAACCACAGCTCCCAGTCAGCCACAAGACCAGATTCCAGTGTGTGTGGTACTACTCTCAGATGCTAGTGGGGCTGATGCATTACAGAATGTGCTATGGTGCCACGCTCTGATTCTAGTGGCATTGTGTGTTATATGATTTATCTAGATAAAATCCCAAAGTTGAGGAACATATTTGTATGTGTATTAGCTATATCAATATTTTACATATAGAAAGAATTCAGAACAATGTCTAATTTGTACTGTGTTCACAATATACACAAAATAATGAATTTTTTTTATTTTTAGAAGTATGCATTGCTTTTAAATGTTTATATTTTTCCTTCCACTATTTATTTAAGAAAAAGAAGGGTATGGGCACACCAGGGCCTCTTGCCACTTATAAATGAACATCCAGATACATGCACCCTTTATGTATCTGGCTTTACATGGGTACTGGGGAATTTAACCCAGGCTATCAGGCTTTACAAACAAGTGCCTTTAATCACTGAGCCATCTCCTCAGCCCTGCTTTTTAAAAATATTTTATTTATATACTTGAGGGAGAGAGAATGAACACACCAGCGCCTCTAGTCACTGCAAACAAACTCCAGGTGCATGGGCTGCCTTATGCATCTGGCTTTACATGAATACTGGGGAGTCAAACCTAGGTCCTTAGGTTTTTGAAGGCAAGTACTTAAACAGCTGAGCCATCTCTCCAGCCCACTTTTTATTCATAGTTATAGAATAATACTAATAATATTCCATTTCAGGAATAAGAGAAAATTTCTCAGAATACAGTATTACTGTGATCATTCCAGAAGCTTAAAAAAAAAAAAAATCAGGTCTCAGTGGTTTACCAGGTGCATAAAAAATTACTAACTGGCTATGTAAGACTGGCTGAATCATTTCTACCATGAGGCCTCTTCAAGGCATTGTGGCTTGTAGCTAAGTCCTCTATGATAACTCCCATGGCAGTTTATAGTGCAGTTACACACTGCATTTCACTTTCCTCCCTTATCAACCTCCTCCTCAGCTAAAGAAATGAATGAAGCTGAAAGTGGTGCCATACACCTTTAAGCCCATCACTTTGGAGACTGAGGTACGAGGATCACTGTGAGTTCAAGACAATCCTGAGACTACATAGTGGATTCCAGGTCAGCCTGGGCTAGAGTGAAACCCTACAAAAAAAAAAAAAAAAGAATGAGTTTTTAATTTTTACATTTGTTTTTTCTCTTCTCTCTCCGAATCAGCTTCCAAAGTTCAGGATTTTTTTATTTGTTTTGTTTTTGTTTGTTTGCATTTATTTATTTTTTAATTTTTATTTATTTATTTGACAGAGAGAGGAAGAGAGCCAGAGAATGGACACACCAGGGCCTCCAGCCACTGCAAACAAACTCCAGATAAATGTGCCACCTTGTACATCTGGTTTTACATGGGTCCTGGGTAATCAAACTCAGGCCCTTACGCTTCAGGGCAAGCCGCCTTAACCACTAAGCCATCTCTCCAGCCCATGGAGTTTTTATCTTCTAGTAGAGAAGGAGAAACAGTGCTGTGTTTACTTTAAAGTGAATGCATGCACTGTCTGTCAGGTGCCTACAGCCCACCCACCAGAGCCCTCCATCTTCAAGTAGGAGCCTGGGAGTAGACCCAAACTTCTGACTGGTCAGTCTGTTCTCAGGAGGTAAAGTACCAAAACAAATCTCTGCTTATAAGATGTTTAAATAAATAAGGAGATATTTTCTTTTTCCAATCTGAGAGACACATATGGGGGAGAGAAAAGAGCCACACATAAGAGAGCATAAGCAGGGAGCTATGTAAAGCACACTTCACTTTTTACTGTAGAATGAGTGTGGCAATTCTCAAATTGACACCCTGTGCATAACATCTGAGGCACTGAATACATATACTGATGATGCCAAAAGGCAGGGTTCTCGCATGGAATGGAAGAAGGTCAAGAAGAACCTGTGGGCTTCGAAGGGCTCATTCTGGGCTGGAGGGATGGCTTGGTAGTTAAGGCATTTGCCTGCAAAGTCAAAGGACCCAAGTTCAATTCCCCAGGTCCCCCATAGCCAGATATCGTCTGCAGTGACTGGGGGCCCTGGTGCACCCGTTCTCTCATTTTCTCTCCCTCTTTCTCTGTCAATTTAATTAATTAATTAAATATTTCAAAGGGCTCATTCTGTGTGTAATGTACAGCTATAGAACTGTTTGCTTGTCTGTGTGCACATATGATGTTCATGTGCACACATGTAGGCGCACACGCACACACATACACACACACAAACAACCTATCAGCACTGGGGCTGGTGTAATCTGAGTTACTTGGGAAGCAGAGGCAGGAGAACAGAAAACTCAAGGCCAGCCTGGGCAACTTAATGTGACCTTGTCTCAAAATGGAAAATATAAGAAAGGGTGAGGCTATGCTCAGTGGTAGGGACTGGCCTAGCATGCATGAGACCCCAGATTTGATCCTCAATACTGGAAAAAAAAATTAAAAAGAAAGAATGTCAGCAAAAATAAAGACTGAGGAGCCAAAAATAGGTGGCTGGAGAGATGGCTTAGTGGTTAATGTGCTTGCCTATGAAGCCTACGACCCAGGATCGATTCCCCAGTACCCACATAAAGCCAGGTGCACAAAGTGGTGCATGCATCTGGAATTCATTTGCAGTGGCTAGAAGCCCTGGCATATTCTCTCTCCTTACAAACAAATAAATAAAATACTTTAAATTTAAGAAAAAAGGTTCTGAAGAACAGCAAGAAGAGATATATCTAATCTGACAGTGACCCTCTCTCTGAGAAAAACTGAGGATGTATAAAACCAAGAAAGGAAAAATACTAGATTCCTATTCCAAAATAAGCTCCACACTGATTCAAGGGTTGAAATTTGGAGAAAAAAAAAAAAAGTTATAAAAACCACCATCTATGTTAATTTAAGGAAGGTATCTGACTTTCTTTTCCCTCCAACTAGCTAGCTTTAGTGGTTTCCAAACTTGAGCTTATATGTAAACCTCTGAAGGATTTCATTTTTTGCAGGTAGGATCACACTCTAGCCCAGGCTGATCTGGAACTCACCCTGTAGTCCCAGGCTAGCCTTGAACTCAGTGATCCTTCTACCTCTGCCTGCCAAATGCTGAGATTAATGGGGTGAGCCACCACACCCAGCCCGTGGAGGGTTTTGTAAAACACAGACTACTGGGTCCCACCTCTAGAGTTTCTGGTTCTATGAATGGCATATGCCTGAAAATTTATATTTCTGCCAGGAGATACTAGCCCCAGAACCACACTTTGAAAACCACTGGGCTGAGCATTGTGGGGCAGACCTGTAATCCTTGAAGAAGCAAGACCATTACGGGTCTGATGCCAGCCTGGGCTACACGAGATTCATCGAGAAAAGAAGGCTGGGGATATAGCTCAGCAATAGAGTGCTTGCCTAGCATGCACAAGGCCCTAGGATGAATCTCTCACAAAGAGAGGGAGGGCAAACAACTGAGTTAAATGCCATTCCTTTGCCTTTCTTTTCTAATTTAATATTTTTTATTTGAGAGAGAGAGAGAGAAAGAGGCAGACAGAGGGAGAAAGAGAGAATGGGCACGCCAGGTCCTCCAGCCACTGCAAACGAACTCCAGATATATGCGCCCCCTTGTGCATCTGGCTTACATGGGTCCTAGAGAGCTGAACCAGGGTCCTTTGGCTTTGCAGGCAAACTCCTTAACCGCTAAGCAATCTCTCCAGCCCTAATTTTTAAAATAGTTTTATTTATTTATTTGCAAGCAGAGAAAGACAGAGAAAAGAAACAGAGAGAATGGGTGCACCATGGCCTCCGATGACCTCCAGCCACTGCAAACAAACTCCAGACACGTGCCACTTTGTGTATCTGGCTTTACATGGGTATTGGGGAATCAAACACAAGTGGTTAGACTTTGCAGGCAAGCACCTTAACTGCTAAGCCATCTCTCCAGACCTTGTGTTTTTTGTTTTGTTTTGTTTTGTTTTTTAACTTGTTTTTGTTTTTTTACCTAATCCAAACTGACCTGGAACTCACTCTGTAGCTCCAGGCTTGTCTCTAAGGCACAGTAATCCTCCTATTTCAGCTTCCTGAGTGCTGGGACTAAAGGCTTCCCTAATTTGATTTTTTAAGTAATTTATTTGCAAGCAAAGAGAAATAAAGAGGAGACAGACAGACAGAGAATGAGCATGCCAGAGCCTCTAGCCCATGCAAATGAACTCCAGATGCATCTGGCACTCTGTGCTTTACATGGGTACTGTGGAATCAAACCCAGGATGTTAGTTTTTACAGGAAGGCGGCTTAACCACTAAGTCATTTCTCCAACCCCTAATTTTATTTTATATATGTATATATGTCTACACTTCTATTTGCAAGGGAGAAAACAGAGAAAGTATGGGTGGACCAGGGCCTCTTACAACTGGAAATGATCTCCAAACTCATATATCACTCCCATGTAAAACTCGGCACATCTGGCTTTTTGTGGGTACTAGGGAATCAAACCCAGACCAGCAAGTTTTGCAAACAAATGCTTCCAACCACTAAGCCATCTCACTAGACCCTTTCTAATTTGAAAGGCCACCTTTATCATACGGTAAATTTTACTGGCACTGATTTTTGTTTTGTTTTGCTTTGTTTTTTTGAGGTGAGGTCTCGCACTAGCTCAGACTGACCTGGAATTCACTGTGTAGTCTCAAGGTGGCCTCGAACTCTCAGCAATCCTCCTACCTCTGCCTCCCAAGTGCTCAGATTAAAGTCGTGTGCCACTACACCTGGCTAAATTTTTGAGGCAATGTCTCATTCTAGTCCAGGCTGACTTGGAACTCACTTTGTAGCCCAGACTGGCCTGTACGACCCAAGGCAATCCTTCTATCTCTGCCTCCTGAGTGCTGGGATTAAATCCATGCCCAGCTAGAGTTGTTTTTTCTTTTTGTTTTTGTGTTTGATGAGCTTCTAAGCATGCACCACCACACTTGCCACCAAGTTACATTTAAACAGAAAAACACTGTGGAGATAGGGCAAAAAAGAGTAAGCATAAAGAAGTACCTATCCTAAAGAGGATGAAGATGGGCCTCTTCATCCCTTGAAGAGTCCATGCCAGGGACCATTTTAGTA
Source organism: Jaculus jaculus (assembly GCF_020740685.1). Taxonomy (NCBI): domain Eukaryota; kingdom Metazoa; phylum Chordata; class Mammalia; order Rodentia; family Dipodidae; genus Jaculus; species Jaculus jaculus. The sequence goes on from NC_059102.1 coordinate 277,582,449, forward strand.
TCAAAAGAATGAAAAATGAGTTGAGACTGATCAAACCTACAAGTATATGTACAGGAAAAAAGAGTTCTCTCTAGGGCTGGAGAGATGGCTAGTGGTTAAGGCACATGCCAGCGAAGCCAAGAGATCTGGGTTTGATTTCCCAGTACCCATGTAAAGTCAGATGCACAAGGTGGCACATGCATATGGAGTTCATTTGCAATGGCCAGAAGCTCTGGTATGCCCATTTTTTCTTTCTCCCTCTCAAATAAATAAATAAAATATTTAAAAGAAAAAGAAGCCAGACATGGTGGTATATGCCTTTAATCCCAGCACTCAGGAGGCAAAAGTAGGAGGATTGCTGTGAGTTCAAGGCCACCCTGAGAATGCAGAGTGAATTCCAGGTCAGCATGAACTAGAGTGAGACCCTACTTCCAAAAAAAAAAAAAGAGTTCTTTCTTGTACGATAGCAACAAGTACATATAGACACAAGGATATAATTGAACAAGTACATGTAGGCACAAGGATACAATTGCCACCACCATGGTAAGAACATTCATTACTGGATGCTATTTCTCCAGCCCTAGAGAGAGTTCTCTTTCTCTGTACCTATGCTTATAGGTTTCATCAGTCTCAACTCATTTTTTAAAAATATTTTATTTTTATTTGGTAAGATCATTTGTTACTGGATGTAAAGCTTAGCAGATGAAGGTATGATGAGGAACAGTCTGAAAATATTGTGTTATAAAATTTGTTTGTTAGTTTTTTCAAGGCAGGATCTTATTCTACCCAGACTGACCTGAAACTCACTCTATAGTTCCAGGCTGGCCTCGAACTCACAGCAATCCTTCTACATCTGCCTTCCAAATGCTGGGATTAAAGGTGTGTACCACCAAGCCCAGCAAAAAAAAAAAAAAAAAAAAAAAAAAAATTCATTCATTTGCAAGAAAAGAGAGCGAGCGAGCATGGGTGTTTTAAAAAACTTCAAATGCATGTGCTACTTTGTACATCTGGCTTACATATGTCCTGGAAAACTGAACCCAGGCCATCAGGCATGTACCTTTAACCGCTGAGCCATCTTCCTAGGTCCCAAAATTATAATTTTTTTAAATTATTTTTTATTATCAAACGAAAACAGTAACTCATCACTGAAGAGTTGGCAAACACACACACACACACACACACACACACACACACACACACACAGATATAGTTACTTAAGTAAGGAAAAGATTTATTTTCAGTTTGCCATTTCAAAGGGAAGTACATCATGGCAGAGAAAGCATCACACAGTACAATAGCAGGGAAGAAGTAAAGAGATGTTTGTTTTTTGAGGTAGGGTCTCCTTCTAGCCCAAGCTACCTAGAATTCACTATGTAGTCTCAGGCTGGCAAGGAATTCACAGCAATCCTCCTACCTCAGCCTCCCGAGTGCTGGGATTAAAGGCTTGTGCCACAACACCAGCAGAGAAAGAAAATGGGTGGGCCAGGGCCTCCAGCCACTGCAAACAACTCCAGATGCATGAACCACCTTGTGCATCTGGCTTTACATGCATACTGGGGAATCAAATCTGGGTCCTTTGGCTTTGCAGGTAAGCACCTTAACTGCAAAGCCATCTCTCCAGCCCCTGGGCCCTGGGCCTTTTTTCCTCCCTGAGGTAGGATCTTGCTCTAGCCCAGGCTGACCTGGAATTTGCTATGTAATCCCAGGCTGGCCTCAAACTCACAGCGATTCTCCTACCTTAGCCTCCCAAGTGCTGGGATTAAAGTGTGTGCCACAACACCCAGCTATACTCTGGGCCTTTTAAAAAAATATTTTCACTTATTTGAGACAGAAAATGAGTGACTATGGGTAAACCAGGGTCTTCTGCCACTGTGCCAGTGTAAACAAACTGCAAATGTGCACACCACTTTGTGCATCTGGCTTTACATGGGTACTAAGGAACTAAACCCAGGCTGTCAGGCTTTGCAAGCAAGTGCCTTTAACCACTGAAGCAATCTCTCCAGCCCTAGGTCTTTCTTTTTTTTTTTTTTCCTTTGGTCTGTGTATGCAGGCATTCATATAAAGGTCCAAAGACAACCTAATGGTGTCTGCTTCACCTTGTTTGAAACAGGGTCTTTCTTGCTGTTTTGTTTTGTTTTGTTTTGGTTGCTGTTGTTTTCGAGATAGGGTCTCACTCTAGCCCAGGCTGACCTTGAATCCACTCTGAAGTCTCAGGGTGGCCCCAAACTCATGGCAACCCTCCTACCTCTGCCTCCTGAGTGCTGGGATTAAAGGCATGCGCCACTACGCCCAGCTTTCTTGGTGTTTTTATACCAAGGTATACACCTGATTAACTAACCCTCAAAGTTGGGTTCTCATGTCTTCCCCCTCCTTTACCACAGGCATGAAGTGATCACAGAGGTGTGTGCCAGTTTCAGTCTGCCTTTACGTGGGCAGACAAGTGAGCATACTGGGGAGGATCAAACTCAGGTCAGCAAGCTTGTAGTCAAGCACCTTTAAACAATAAGCCATCTGCCCAGCTCAGCTTCTGCTTTTCTATGTGGGTATTGAGGTTCTGAACTTGGGTACTCATGCTTACATGGCAAGCACTTTATCCACCAAGCTATCTCCCCAGCCCTTGATTCAGTAACTCACTCTGTAGTCCCAAGCTGGTTTTGTACTCACAGTGATCCTCCTATCTCTGCCTCCCCAGTGCTAAGATTAAAACCATGTCCAGCAATGCTATATCTTAATGTAAGAATGTCCACAAGTGCAGAGCATGGTGACACACTTCTTTAATCCCAGCACTGGGGAGGCAGTGATAGGAGGATCACTGTATGTTCAAGGCCATCCTGGGACTATGGATGAGTTCCAGGTCAACCTGGGCTTGAGTGAGACCCTACCTCCAAAAAGAAAAAAAAAAAGAGAATGCCCACAAGTATTATTTCCAAACAATGTAATAAGTACAGCTTTCAAATCACAAAAAGCAGGCTAGGGTTTGAAAAAATAAACAAAAGTTAGGCATTGTGGTACATGCCTAAAATCACAGCACTCAAGAGCTAGAGGCAGGAAGATCAGAAATTACAGGTCACCCTTGCCTACATATTGATTTCAAGTGTAGCCTGCTAGACTACATGAGAGCCTGTACTGAAAAACCAAGGGGGAGAAAGTGGAGAGACACTTCAGATGACAAAGCAATGGAAACTAAGGCACATTCCTGGCCCAAAACATTTCCTCTCTGTGTCTCTATGTGCCCAGCAAAAAGGAAACACAGAAAAGGAGGCGCAAATACCTCTCAAGTGGCCCAGCACAAAGAATGGATTCTGAAAGAAAACTCTTGAATCAATGCAACCACTCTCCCTGAACCTCAACATTCCCTGCCCCCACATCTCGTTTAGGCTAAATCTACTTTCAGAAAATATTTTCTCAACAGCAGACATCAAGAGAAAAAAGAGCCTTTCTTTCTATGGCATTCAACTGCCACATATGGTACTGCTCTGAATAGAGAGGCTTTATGAGGGAGGGTCCAAAGCCCACAGGCATGAGTTAGGCCACTGGCCACAAACAGCAAGGAACAGACATGAGGATTTATATGTCCAGCAGCAAAAGAACCCTCAATAATTCAGACGGCAGGCCGTCACATCCCAACAACCAGTAAAGGCGTACTGAGTGCCTAGTAGGCACAGGGCACCATTTATAACCCCATCCCAAACACACATCCCAATTCACACAGCATGCGTACACACATGTGCACACAGCTCCTTTGTTCTGTTCTAGGGCTTGGAGGAAAAAAGCAAGGACTTCAGCTGGAGACATTTCACAGTTTAATTCAACATATCACATGTCTCCTAAGTCAGAAAGAGGAATAGATAGTTTACATCCCTGAGAAGGGTTAGGGGACACAACACTGCATCCCACATCTATGGACTCTGGGAAAAAGGAGGCTGAACCCCATGGTAGACAGAGAGTGCTCAAGCCTTCCTCAAACTCCGCAGATGACTTCCAAGGGATAAGGGCTCTTTAGCCAACACCAGACCTGCCTGCCACATCCTCCCCAGCCCACAGATGAACCCCATCGGGCCCCCACCACGTCATACATACTTTTGCCCCCATTATTCTTCAGGACGTTGGAGAGGTTGACAGAGGCGGTGCCTAGAAGTTCATTCCTCAAGGTATGGCAGCTCCAGACCTTCAAATCTAAGTGACTCTGGGCTGTGACATTCCTGGAAAACAAATACCTGATTAGTCACATCCCAGCAGATGGAAAGCTATACTGCTGACATCTTGTGAGGGACAAAACAAGAAGATAATGCTGACTTATAAGGCTCTAGCTACTAATGAGCTCTCTATGAGCTCAGTGAGGTAAGAACACCTGGAGAGGAATGGAACAGAAGCACCATGGGGACAATAAAGGCTGCAGGCCCCCACCCCCAGGAACAACTCCTCTACCCTTTCTTTCCTCCTGCATTCCAAAAGAAGTGACTCGCTTACAGAACAATGATCTCATTCCAGAGAAGCTCAGAGCTCCCGATGCGCTTCCCGGTCTTCTTAGTCTCACTGGGGAGTCCGTCCACCGCCACTTCCACATAGGAGTTAATGCGAGGCTGGCGGCTGTGCACCTTGGGCTTTGCTGACACCACTGGACAGGAGAAAAAGGAGAAGATGCGACAGAGAACCGGATGCCTCCCGGTGGCACATAATCTGGCTCTTTTTATTTCCTAAATATTTTGTTTATTTATATTTGTTTTTTGACGTAGTGTTTTCTTCTAGCCAAGTGCTAGGATTAAAGGCTAAAGTCGTGTAATCCCTGCACTGGCGGGGGGGAAGGGGGGGGCAGGTAGGAGGATCACCGTGAGTTCGAGGACACCCTGAGACAACATAGGTAGTGAATTCCAGGTCAGCCTGGGCTAAGACAAAACCCTACCTGGAAAATAAAAAAAAATATTTCTTGCTTTGTCCTAACTTAAAAACTTAAAAGCCGAGCATGGTGGCACATGCCTTTAACCCTAGCACTTGGGAGGGAGTGATTTCCAATCAGCCTAGGCTAGAGTGGGACCCTACCTCAGAAAACAGCAACAACAACAAAAAAACTTTTAAAGACATATAGGCATATAACATAATCTGAAAAATATGGAAAAAAATCATTCCTAACATAATATCAAGATCAGTAAGAGCTCTACTACACTACTTATACTCTAGTCCCCCAAAATAACTTTTTTTTTTCTTTCTTTCTTCTGGAGAGAGAGAGAGAATTGGCACAGCAGAGCCTCAGCCACTGCAATTGAACTCCAACTGCTTGTGCCACCTAGTGGGCATGTGCAACCTTGCACTTGCCTCACTTTGTGCATCTGGTTTATGTGGTATCTGGAGAGTCCAACATGCATCCTTAGGCCTTGCAGGCTGGCGCCTTAACCACTTAACCACTAAGCCATCTCTTCCGCCCCAGAATTATAATTTTTTTTTTTTCGTTTTTCAAGGTAGGGTTTCACTCTAGTCCAGGCTGACCTGGAATTCACTGTGTAGTCTCAAGGGTGGCCTCAAACTCATGGTGATCCTCCTACCTCTGCCTCCCAAGTGCTGGGATTAAAGGCATGTGTCACCATGCCTGGCACAAAATTAATTTTTTTTAAATGAGTCCCTCTTTTTGTTTTAATTATTTTTATTTATTTATTTGAGAGCGACAGACAGAGAAAGAGGGAGACAGAGAGACAGAATGGGTGCGCCAGGGCATCCAGCCACTGCAAACGAACTCCAGACGCATGCGCCCCCTTGTGCACCGGGCTAACATGGGTCCTGGGGAATCGAGCCTCGAACCAGAGTCCTCAGGCTTCACAGGCAAGTGCTTAACTGCTAAGCCATCTCTCCAGCCCCCAAAATTAATTTTTTAATATTGCTATTTATTTATAAGCAGAGAGAGAGAATAGAGACAGAAGAATGGTGTGTCAGGGCCTCCAGCCACTGCAAACAAACTTCAGATGCATGCACTACTTTGTACATATGGCTTTATGTGGCAACTAGGGAACTGAACTATGGTCATTAGGCTTTGCAGGCAAATGTGTTAACTACTGAGCCATCTCTCCTCAAAGTTAATTGTTTTTGGAATTTTTTTATGAGAGAGAGAAATAATTGGCACACCAGGGCCTCCAACCACTGCAATTGAACTCCAGGCATGTGCCCCACCTTGTGCACACGTGCGACCTTGTGTACTTGTGTCACCTGGCTTACACAGGATCTGGGGACTCAAACATGGGTTCTCAGGCTTCGCAGGCAAGTGCCTTAACCACTGTACCATCTCTCCAAGCCAAAATTAATTTTTTAATTATTTATTTATTTGAGAAAGAGGCAGAGAGAGTGAGAATAGGTGTGCTAGAGTCTCTAGCCACTGCAAACAAACTGCAGATACATGTGCCACCTTGTGTACCTGGCTTTATGCAGGTACTAAGGAAGTGAATCTGGGTCCTTAAGCTTTGCAGGCCAAGTGCCTTAACCGCTGAGCAATTTCTCCAGACATAAAATTAATTTTTAAATGACTATAATAAAATCCAGTATATGGAACTGGAGAGATGGTTCAATAGTTAACGCATTTCCCTGCAAAGCCTAATGACTGAGGTTCGATTCCCTATTACCCATGTAAGCCATATGCACAAAGTGGCTCATGTATCTGCAGTTTGTTTGCAGTGGCAGAAAGCCCTGGCACGTCCATTCTCTCTCCCCCTCGGCTTGCAAATAAATGAATAAGAGAAAATATTTGGGGAGAGGTGCTGGGGAGATGGCTTAGCAGTTAGGGTACTTTGCCTACAAAGCCAAAGGACCCAGGTTTAGTTCCCCAGTACCCACGTAAAGTCAGATGCAGTAGGTGGCACATGCATCTGGAGTTTGTTTGCAGCAGCTAGGGGACGTGGCACACCCATTCTCTCTCAAATAAATAATGTTTTTTAGTCCATTCTATGGATATGTTAACTATTTCTACATGTGTATAAAGTATGTGTGTTATGTGATGTGTGGTGTATGCATGAATATGTACAGATGCACACACCTCAATCCCATGGGAGTGGAGGCCAGGGGTTAGCACTGTATGTCCTTTTCATATTGCTTGTCTGTTTCTTTCCTTGAAATGGGTGTCTCTCCCTCAATCCAGAGCTGTTGTTGGTCAGCAAGCCCCAGAGATTCTCCACTCTCCCCTTCTACCCACACCCAACCCACTGTAGACAGGGGTTATAGATGTGCTTGGTTGTGCCCAGCTTTTTACGTGGGTTCTGGGGAGTTGAACTTGGCAGTCTCTGACTGGGAAGGCTTTATGCTTAAGCAGCAAGTGCTCTTAACTGCTAAGCATCTTCCCCAGCAGCCCCCTCCCCCCTTTTTTTTGAGGTAGGGCTTCATTCTAGCCCAGGCTGACCTGGAACTCACTCTGTACCCTTGGCTGTCCTGGAACTCACAGTAATTCTCCTAACTCTGCTTCCTGAGAACTGGGATTAAAAGTGTGCCACCACACCTGACTGTTAACAAGTTTATTAATAAATTATAAATTTTCTCTGGGATACCAAAAATGTATATGTTTGCATGTACTTTCAAATATTTTCTCAAAGATCATGAACTTTTTCTTTTTAGTTCTTAAAACTACTCAATTCCTGTGTAAACCCATGTGGACTCCTACCAGCATATATGCATTTCACCGTAAACTCCACTCACGGAGATAACCACTATTCTCTCACTCTTTGCAAATCATACAAACTTTTATGAACAGTTTAAAGATGATTGCTAAGATTCAATAAGCACTTACTACAGATAGTTTGCAATGCACACTTTTAATCCTCATGATAAACTCATGAAAAAGGAAATATGTCACCCACTGTGCCCAGGAAGAAAGAGACTTGAGAAGTGAGGTCACTAACACATACGCCTGTAATCCCACACTTGGCAAGAAGAAGCAGAAGGATTACTACAAACTCAAGGCCAATCTAGTCTAAACTACAAGATCTAGAGCAGCCAGGGCTACATAGTGAGGCCCTGCTGAAGACGAAGAAAGGAGTAAGACAGGGAAGGAGTAAGAAGAACAGGAGAAGGAAGAAGAAAAGGAGAAGGAGAAAAGATATTACTGCCCCATCTACACAGGCAGAGCCATGAGCCAGAATGCACAGCCAGCCTCCATACCATGCGGCATGCCATTCTTGGACTTTGCTGATCTGTTCTGTCACTGCTCTTCTTTAGGGGGTAGAAAGTAATGTTGAGTATTTGTTCTACAAGATAATCTATATTGCTTCTTCTGCTTATGACCTTCATATGCATTTCTCCATTCTGTGTTTGTTTTATTTTAGACTGTGCCAGCTTGTTCCTTCGTTTGAGGCAGGGTCTTGCTATGTAGCCCAGGCTAACCTACAACTCACCATACAGCCAAAGAAGGCCTCAAACTTGTGATCCTCATACCTCACTCTCCTGAGTACCAGGACTGCAGACATGCACCACCATGGCATTTCTTTTTTTTCTTTTTTTTTCTTTTTGTTTGTTTTTCGAGGTAGGGTCTCACTCTAGCCCAGGCTGACTTGGAATGCACTATGGAGTCTCAGGGTGACCTCGAACTCATGGTGATCCTCCTACCTCTGCCTCCCGAGTGCTGGGATTAAAGGCGTGCACCACCACACCCAGCTCACCATGACATTTCTGATTGTCATTTGTTACCAGCAAGCCAAAGACTCACATAGCACAAAGACCAAGCAAGTATTATGCCTCAAGGGGCACATATCTTGCAGCATTTATGTACCATGGGGGAAACTTCAGATCAATAGAAGACACGTCAAAACACCTTATATCCTGTGCTCCAAAATCAGAGGCTATTTATAGCTGGTGTTCCATGCCCATGACAGCCAGTCTGGCCTCGCCACAAGTCCTCTCTATTGAGAGTTGACAAATGCCCAGACCCTTCAGGGAGATGACAGTCTATAAAGGTCAATAATTGGTTAAAAAAAAAAAATGAAAGCTACCTCCAGTCCGTTTGAAACAATAACTTTCCAGCATGCACGTGTACATACATACACACACAAAGTTGCAGATAAGTTTCAGAAGCAACGAGGGATGAGGTTGAGGTTGGAAATAGAGGTTTGACATGCAGAGAAAAGACCTGAAGAAGCCTGGTGTGGTGGTGCACGCCCTTAACCCCAGCACTCAGGAGGCAGAGGTAGGGGGACCACCAGGAGTTTGAGCCCACCCTGAGACTATGTAGTGAATTCTACGTCAGTCTGAGCTAGAGTGAGACTCTACTTCAAAAAACAAAACAAAAAAAGAAAGAACGACAAAAAGTCAGGAAGGAAAGAAGGAAGGAAGGAAGGAAGGAGGGAGGGAGAGAGGGAGGGAGGGAGGGAGGGAAGGAGGGAGGGAGGGAGGGAAAGAGGGAGGGAGGGAGGGAGGGAGCGAGCAAGAGAGAGAGAGAGAGAGAAAGAAAAGACCTGAATAGAAAAATGTAGTACTTACCACATCTACCAAAGTTAGCTGAGGCCACCTAGTGGTGAGAGTGGAGCTCTGCATAAGTTAACAATACTAGTTTTAATCAGATCAGTTTTGATGTGGACAATCTCTAAAGCCAACAAAGTCAAACCCCTTGTTTCATAGGCCAGCTAAGGTTCAGGGACCTGAAATAACTTGACTAAAATCACAGAGCTAGTCAAGAGCCAGTACTACAACCAAGGCTCCCAGCTCCCAGGCCAATTCCCTCAACTCTACAACAGTTTTGGGGTTTTGTCCTCTAGTTCTTTTTTCCTAGGTTTTGTTAGTTTTGTTTTATTTTATGTTATATTTGTATCCTGGGCTGGTGTTGAACTCTCTATGTAGCCAAAGATGACTCTTCTGAAATTTATGCCTTCATCTCACAAGTGCTAAGGTTATAGATATGTCACCACACTGATTTTTACAGTGTTGGGATCGAACCCAGGGCTTCATGCATGCTACACAAGCAAGCACTCTACCAATGGATTTATACCACTAGCACAGAAAACAGTCTCCTATCAGTCAAACATTCAAAGTGGCAAAAAAAAAAAAAAAAGTCTGACACCACCTTGTACTGACAAGGCATTTTCATAACAATTGCTATAAGAGTACTCTTTAAAATATGGTTATTTATATTTTTATTTGCAGAGAGAGAGCTAATGAGAGTATGTGTGAATCAGGGTTTATTGTTGCTACAAACAAACTCCAGACACGTGCCACTTTGTGCATCATTCTTCACATGGGTACTGGGGAATTGAACCTTGGCTAGCAGGCTTTGCCAGCAAGCACCTTTAACCACTGTGCCATCTCCTCAGCCCCAAGAGTGCTCGAGAAAGGCAATCTGGTCTTTAAAAATGACAAAAATTCTTCTGCTAGTGTATGTCTTGGAAGACACACAAAAGAAATTATATTGGATTTCTTTTAAGCAGGGGTTCTGAAGGCCTAGAAGAAAGAAAATAATTGTGGGGCTTAGTGGTTAAGGTGCTTGCCTGCAAAGCCAAAGGACACAGGTTCGATTCCACAGGACCCATGTAAGCCAGATGTACATGGTGGTACATGCATCTGGAGTTTGTAGTAGCTGGAGGCTCTGGTACACCCATTCTCTTGCTCTCCTAACTGTGCACATGGCTTACATGTGTACTGGGAAACTGAAAGAGTCCTTAGCCTTTGCAGGCAAGCGCCTTAACTGCTAAGCCATCTCTCCAGCCCTAAGTAATTAATTGTGAACTATATTAATATACTAAATAAATTAGTAAGGCTGAAGAGATGGCTTAGCAGTTAAGGCATTTGCCTGCAAAGCCAAAGGACCCCGGTTCAATTCCACAGGACCCATATAAGCCAGATGCACAGGGGGCGCATGTATCTGGAGTTCGTTTGCAGTAGCTGGAGGGCCTGGCACACCCATTCTCTCTCTCCCTCTGTCTGCCTCTTTCTCTCTCTCTCTCTCTCAAATAAATAAGTAAATAAGAAAGAAATTAGTAACATTTACATTTTGGAAATAGTAAGAAAAATCACCCTGAGGAGGGTTAAAGGAGATGACCTAGCAGTTAAAAGGTGCTTGCTTACAAACCCTGCTGGTCCAGGTTTGAGTCCCCGGCACCCACATAAACAAGGACCAAAAGTGGCGTATGTATCTGGTGTTCATTTGCCATGTCTTCAATGGACCTTAATATGCTTCCCAACACACACACACACACACACACACACACACACACACACACACACGTTAAATAAAAGTTAGAAACAATGATTAAAAAAAAAAAGAGGCCGGGTGTGGTGGTGCACTCCTTTAATCCCAGCAACAGGTCAGCCTGGGTTGGAGTGAGACCCTACCTCGAAAAAAAAAAAAAAAAAAAAAAAAAAAATATGGAAACACATAATTTTGCCTCCATGAGAGAGAGGCCTGAGCTCAAACTCTGAGTATCACTCTCCCATTCCAGCATCTGCACAGTCCTGTAGAGCTTAGACAACTAAAACAAGCTTCCTTCATTCCAGCACTACTTACTGAAGACCTACTATGTGTCAGGCAGTTCTAATGACTAGGGTATCAATAGTGGCCAAAACAAGGACTGGAGAGATGGCTTAGCAGTTAAAGCACTTGCCTACAAAGCCCGTTTGATTACCCAGGACCCACGTAAGCCAGATGCACAAGGTGGCGCATGTGTCTGGAGTTCATTTGCAGTAGCTGGAAACCCTGGTACGCCCATTCTCTCCCTGTCTCTCTTTCTCTCTCCCCCTCCCTCCCTCCCTCTCTCCTTTTCTCTCTCTCTCGTAAATAAATTAATTAAATATATTTTTAAAAACTGAAAAAACAATGGCCAAAACAAACACAAATCCCTGCTCTTATGAGAATAGAGAAAACATTCAATTAAAGATGAATGCTAGGCTGGAGAGATGGCGGTTAAGCGCTTGCCTGTGAAGCCTAAGGACCCCGGTTCGAGGCTCGGTTCCCCAGGTCCCACGTTAGCCAGATGCACAAGGGGGAACACGCGTCTGGAGTTCGTTTGCAGAGGCTGGAAGCTCTGGCACACCCATTCTCTCTCTCTCTCCCTCTATCTGTCTTTCTCTCTGTGTCTGTCGCTCTCAAATAAATAAATAAATAAATTTAATAAAAAAAAAAAAAAAGATGAATGCTTAGCCAGGAGTGGTGGTGCACATCTTTAATCCCAGCACTTGGGAGGCAAAACTAGACCCTACCTCAAAAAACAAACAAAGGTGACTGCTTATAAATGAACTAAGTAAAAAAAAATACATAGCTGGGCATGGTGGTTCACACCCTTAATCCCAGCAGTAGGGAGGCTGAAGTAGGAGGATCATCATGAGTTTGAGGCCAGCCTGGGCTACAGTGAAAGCCTGCCTATCTCAAAACAAACAGCCAAAAACCAAAACCTCATTGGGCTAGAGATATACCTCAATGGTAAAGTGCTTAGCTAGCAAGTACAAAACAGATTCAATCCCCAATACTGGGGAGTAGGTAGGGTCTCACTTTCTCTAGCCTAGAATGATCTAGAATTCACAATGTAGTATCACAGCAATCCTTTTACCTCTGCTTCCCGAGTGCTGGGATAAAGGCATACACCCCCACACCCAGCAAGAACCCTTTTAATAAAAATACCTAATGGGCTGAGGCGCATGCCTTTAATCCCAGAACTCGGGACACAGAGGACTGTCATGAGTTAGAGGCAACCCTGAGACTACGCAGTGAATTCCAGGTAAGCCTGGCCTAGAGCAAGACCCTACCTTGAAAAAAACCAAAACAGAAGAAAGAAAACCTAAGTAGGTTGGAAAGATGGCTTAGCAGTTGAGACACTTGCCTGTGAAACCTAAGCACCCAGGTTCAATTCCTCAGAGCTCACATAAGCCAGAAGCAAGTGGTGGCACATGCGTCTGGAGTTCCTCTGCACTGGTAGGAGGCCCTGGCATGCCCATTCTCTCTTTCTCTCTAATTAATAAAAATATTTTTTAAGTATATAAGTGGGGCTGGAGAGATGGCTTAGTGATTAAGGTGTATGCCTACGAAGCCTAAGGACCCCAGTTTGATTCTCCAGGTACCACGTAAGCCAGATGCACATGGTGGCGCATACAGCTGGAGTTCATTTGCAGTGGCTAGAGGCCCTGGCACACCCATTTTCACTCTCTCCCCCTCTGTCTCTAATTAAAAAAAAAAAAAAAACTTATGTGTGGGGCTGCCAAAATGGATCAGTGGATAAAGCATTTTCTATGTACTTGTGAGGACCTGAGCTCAGATCCCCAGCACCTACATAAATGCTAGGTGTAGTGGCCCTCCTCTAGTCCCAGTGCTTGAGAGTCAAGAGAGACAAGGGTTCCCAGAAGCAAGCTGAATAAGACAGCTATAAGTTCAAGAGACTGTCAGAGCTGCAGAGATGGCTCAGACGTTACGGCACTTGCCTGCACAGCCTAACAACCCAGGTTCAACTCCCCAGTACCCATGGAAAGCCAGATGCACAAAATAATACAAGCATCTGGAGCTCCTTTGCAGTGGCTAAGGCCCTGATACTCCTATATTCATTCAGTCAGTCAGTCGGTCAGTCGGTCAGTCAGTCAGTCAGTCTCTCTCTGCTTGCAAATAAGAGATTCTGCCTCAGTAAATAAGATGGAAAGCAATAAAGGAAGACACCATATCAACCTCAGACCTCCATACACATGTGCACACAAGTACACACACATATAAACATGCATACATATGTACACACACCCAATGGGCATGCAAAAATATGTATTTGTGTTCATCAATGACAAAAGTTGATAAGTCAGCATGGTTTCTGAACTCCATTTTTGTTTTCATTAGAAAACATACTATGTGGTAGGACAGGTAAATGAGTGAGCTGTAAACTGCTAGTGTTTATGATTCTCTTCAGGTGAGGGCTTAGTTGTGAAGTGAACATCCTCTGATTGAAGTGCTGAGAGGTAAAACATAGGAGATGAATGTCCTTTGGTGGGTGTTGTACTTTATGTGTGTGATTGTATGTAGATACAGAAGTCAAATAAAATTAACAGATATTCCAAATATAAATAAATAAATAAAAAGCTGGGCTGGAGAGATGGCTTAGCAGCTAAGGTGCTTGCCTGCAAAGCCTAAGATCAAGGTTCAGTTCCCCAGGACCCACGTAAGCAAAATGCACAAGGTAGTGCATGCATCTAGAGTTCGTCTGCACTGGCTGACGGCCCTGGCATGCCCATTCTATCTTTCTCTATCTACCTCTCTTGTCTATCTGTCTGTCTGTCTCACAAATAAAACAGAAATTTTAAAAAATAAAAAAAAATAAAAAGTTGATAAGAAAGGGCTGAAGAGATGGCTCAGCAGTTAAAGGCACTTTCTTGCACAGCCTGACAGCCTAGTTTTGATTCCCCAGTAAACACATAAAGCCAGATGAACAAAGTGGCACATGTATGTGGAGTTCATTTGTGGTGGCTGGCACACCCATTCTCACTCATATTCTCTGTCTCTCTCTGCTTGCAAATAAATTTTAAAAAATAGTTAATAAGAAAAACACAGGGGGGCTGGAGAGATGGCTTAGCGGTTAAGCGCTTGCCTGTGAAGCCTAAGGACCCCGGTTCGAGGCTCGGTTCCCAGGTCCCACGTTAGCCAGATGCACAAGGGGGCGCACGCGTCTGGAGTTCGTTTGCAGAGGCTGGAAGCCCTGGCGCGCCCATTCTCTCTCTCTCCCTCTATCTGTCTTTCTCTCTGTGTCTGTCGCTCTCAAATAAATAAATTAAAAAAAAAAAAAAAAGAAAAACACAGGGACTGGAAAGATGGCTTAATGGTTACGTGCTTGCCTGTGAAGCCTAAGTAAGGATCCCGGTTCAAGGCTCGATTTCCCAGGACCCCACATAAGCCAGATGCACAAGGTGGCATATGCATCTGGAGTTCATTTGCAATGGCTGGAGGCCCTGATGCGCCCATTCTCTCTCTTTCTCTCTGCCTGTTTCTCTCTCTGTATGTCTATTGCTCTCAAATAAATAAATAAACAAATTTAAAAAAAAAGAAAAATACAAAGTAGAAGCCAGGTGTAGTGACACACACCTTTAATATTAGCACTCAGGAAGCAGAGGTAGGAAACCCCCATGAGTCTGAGGCCAGCCTGAGACTACACAGTGAATTCCAGGTCAGCCTGGACTAGAACAACACCCTACCTAGGGAAAAAAAAAAAAAAGTGGGGAAGGGAACAGATGTGAGGAAGTGAGGGAGAGGTGGATATGTTTAGGAAGGTTTCATTGAAGAAGGCGATGTCTAAGAATAGACCTAAGAATAGAAGGAAGCTTTCTACTCTAAGGAGGTGGCAAGCACAAGGCCCAGAGAAAGAGGCCTGCCCAGGTGTATAGTGAGGAGACAAGAGGCCAGAGTGAATGTGGAAAGTAACAAGAGGAGAAGGAGAGTTTGTGCCATGTGAGGTCATCAGCTTTCACTCTGAGTGAGATGGGGACACTGTGGTTTGAGCAGAGCTGTGACAAGATCCAGTTCACATCCTTAACAAAAGCACTGGCTGTAGTATAACCGACAGACTGAAGAAGGACAAGGGCAGAAGCAGGAGTACTTCCCTGGTCTAGATGATGGCCAGCAATGGCTGACAGGACCACAAGGAGGGAGTGCTGAACTGCAAATACCAGGCTTGCTGACAGACAGAGTACAGACTATGAAAAAGAACAGTCAGGGGCTGGAGAAATGGCTTAGCAGTTTAGGCACTTAACTGTGAAGCCTAACGATCCAGGCTTAATTCTCCAGGTCCCACATAAGCCAGATACACAAGGTAGTACATACATCTGGAGTTCATTTGCAGTGCCTAGAGGCCCTAGCACACCCATTCTCATTCTCTCTCTCTCTCTCTCTCTCTCTCTCTCTCTCTCTGTCTATAATAAAAATAAATATTAAAAAAAACTTAAAAGCATGAAAAAAACAGGAGCTCAGCTTTGGCCATGAGAAATGTTCCATGTTTATGACCAGCTTCAAGTGCTTTCCTTCTTCATCTTTTTTGTTGTTGTTGTTGCTGTTTTTCGTTTTTGCAAGATAGGGTTTTGCTCTAGCCTAGGCTAGCTATGTAGACTCAGGATGGCCTCGAACTCATGGAGATCCTCCTACCTCTGTCTCTCAAGTGCTAGAATTAAAGGCATGTGCCACCATGCCTGGCTGTTTTCCTTGTTTTTCAAGACTTCCAGATAAAATATGACAATCTCATTAGAATGAACAGCTACACCTACAAGCTTATTCAGAAGATGTGGCTTGGCAGAACAAAATGAGATGTGTAGATCCATGTCCTACCCAGAGATTGGGCAGGACCTCAAATGATGAACACTTTATACAGTGCTAACTTACCTTTCAGAGTAAGCTGAGATTTCTCAAAAGGCAGAGCCACTCCTGCCCGGCTGGAGCTGGCAGATGCCATGTCATCACCATGAAACTGCAAGAGAAACAGCAGTGGGTTTAGACATGGGTTGAGAAGATAACTGACCAACTCAACCAAAGGCTGGGCATGGTTGTAAATGCCTATAATCCCAGCATGCCAGAGACAGAGAAGGAAGATCAGGAGTTAAAGGTCATCATCAGCTATACAGTGAGTTCAAGGCCAGCCTGGGCTACATGAAACCCTATTTGGAAAAAAAAACAAAAGCCAGGTGTGGTCACATGCCTTTAATCCCAGCACTTGGGAAGCAGAGGTAGGGGGGATCACTATGAGTTCAAGGCCACCCTGAGACTACAGAGTGAATTTCAGGTTAGCCTGCACCAGATTAAGACCCTACCTCAAAAACCCAAACAAAGAATTGAACTGAACTCAGTTTTATGTTTAAAGACACAGAGGCAAGGCTGGAAAAATGGTTCAGTGGTAAGAGTGCTTGCCATGTGAGAATGAGTGCCTGAGAGGCCTAAGATCACCTTAGTTCAATCACCACAACTCACGTTTTAAAAAGCTGGACAGCCAGGTGTGGTGGCGCACACCTTTAATCCCAGCAATAGGGAGACAGAGGTAGGAGGATTGCCACCTGAGACTACATAGTGAATCCCAGGTCAGCCTGGGCTAGAGTAAGACCCTACCTCAGAAACAAAGAATAAGCTGGGCATGGCCTTGAGTGCCTGCAACCCAAGCCCTTGGGGACTGAGGCTCCCTGGTCAGCCAGTCTAACCAAAAAAGTGGCAAACTCAAAGTTGCCTACAGATGCTCACTGCTAAGCCTGCCCACTTTTCTAACTCAAAAAGCATAACAAGAGCTGGGCATGGTGGCACATACCTTTAATCCCAGCACTTGAGAGGCAAAGGTAGGAGGATGACTATGAGTTTGAGGCCACCCTGAGACTACATAGTGAATTCCAGGTCAACTTGAGCTAGAGTGAAAACCTTGAAAAACAAAACAAAGCATAACAGAAGGGGTGGGGAGACAGCTCGGTGGTTAAAGGCACTTGCCTGCAAAGCCTGCCAATCTGGGTTCAATTCTGCAGGACCTGCAGGTAAATAGGCATTTGTTTACAGCTGCAAGAAACCCTGGAGAACCCATACATACATACCCCCCCCCCCCACACACACACAAAAACACACTTGTGCAAATAAATAAAAACTTTTTTTTTTAATGTATTCAGGGCCGGGCATGGTGATGCACACCTTTAGTCCCAGCACTCAAGAGAAAGAGGTAGGAGGATCACCATGAGTTCAAGGCCACCCTGAGACTATATAGGGAATTCCAGGTCAGCCTGGGCTAAAGAGAAACTCTACCTCAAAAAAAAAAAAAAAAAAAGGTATTTAGGGATAGAGAGATGGATTAGTAGTTAAGGCACTTGCCTGTGAAGCCTAAGCACCCAGGTTCAATTCCCCAGGACCCACATAAGCCAGATGCACAGGGTGGTACATGCGTCTGGAGTTTTTTATTGATTTTTGTTTTTGTTTTTTTTGCAGTAGCTAGATGCCCTGGCACACCCATTGTCTCTCTCTTGATCTCTCTCAAATAAATAAGGTATTTTTTTTAAAGTATTTAGGATGGGTGTGATAGTTAAGGTGTTGTCAACTTGATCTGTTTAGTAATCCACAGGCTGCTTCTAGGAAGGATCAACTAAAGGAGGAGGTCTTTCTCCCAGGGTGAGCCCTTCCCCCAGAGTGGGCGCCCCCGCTCAGAGAGGGACTTGATATAAGGAAGCTCTGGGTAGAAGAGTTCCCTTTTTTCCTTCCTTCCTTCCTTCCACTTGGCTGCTGGAGCTGCTCCCTACCTTCTAGCGTGGATTGAAGACCAGTACGGACTAAAGACCAACATCAACTGAAGACCCACGTGGATCGAAACCCAGCGGCTCCTCAGGAAGCCTCCAGGCTTTCCGGCACCATCTGCAGTGCTGGATCGGGACTTCTGAGGCATCTGGCCACGTGGACTGAGCAGCTACCAGGTTCGGTGATTCTCGGGCCTGCAACTGCTATTGGACTACTGTAAGCTAATCCAATAAATTCCCTTTTTAAAATAATTCATTCTAGTAATTATGTTCCTCTAGAGAACCCTGACTAATACAATGGGGCTGGAGATGGCTTAGCAGTTAAGGCACCTGCCTGCAAAGCCAAAGGATCCAGGTTCAATATTCCAGGACCCACAAAAACCAGATGCACAAGGTGGCCCATGCATCTGTAGTTCATTTGCAATAGCTAAAGACCCTGGGGCATCCATTCTCTCTTTATCTGCCTCTTCCTCCCTCTCTCTCAAATAAATAAATAAAAATTTGAAAAGTATTTAGGCCAGGTGTGGTGGCACATGCCTTTAATCCCAGCACTTGGGAGGCAGAGGTAGGAGGATTGCCATGAGTTCCAGGCTACCCTGGACTAGTGAAACCCTACCTCGAAAAAAAAAAAATTAAAGAAAGAAAGAAAGGGGGTAGTATTTAGGATGAGCTAGAGATGGCTTAGCAGTTAAGGCACTTGACTGTAAAGCCCAAAGACCCAGGTTTGATTAACCAAGCCCCAAGTAAGCCAGATGCACAAGGTGGCACACGCATCTGGAGCTGTGTGCAATGGCTAAAGGCCATGGTGTATTCATTCTCTATCTGCCTCTTTCTTAATAAATTTTTAAAGTATTTAGGGGGCTGGAGAATAGGTCAGTGGTTAAGTCCCTTGCTTGCAATGCCTAATGACCCAGGTTCAATTTCCCAATACCCACGTAAAGTCAGATGCACAAAGTGGCATATGCACCTGGAGTTTGCAGTGACTAGAAGCCCTGATACACCAATATTCATTCTCATTCTCTCTCCCTCTCTCTCTTTCTCTCTACTGGTAAATAAGAAAAAAAAAAAAAAAAAACTTTCTCTTTTCTTTTGTAGCTCTTGTTTCGATCCTTGCCAAAATCCTAAACATGCATGCGTAGGGTTTTCTCCCTGTTTCTTGAAATCGCTCCTCTCCACATACTGCTTACCAATCTCCACTGCTAAACCTGCATGCTTCTGGACCCTAACTCAACAGGCCTGCCTTTTTCTCTTCCTATCCCCCATCTCCCTCCTTCCAGCAGCTGCTGAGATTTATAGCTCACCTTCCCTGTAGTTTTTCATTTAAGTGCTAATAAAATTGTTTTCAATCTTTCTCTCAGTCCATGTCTAAATTCTTTTATTCATGAGACTCAGAACCCACAAAAGGGAACCCAGGCTACCGAATAAGACCATGAAGGGATAACCTAGCTCCTTTGAGACAGAACAGGTGATGGCCATATTCTACAATTCAGTCCACTTGAGAATCATGAAGATGCTGAAAGCAGTACAATTTCTAACATAGGAACATGAACAATATTTTTGAGATGCTATAATTCCAGCATTAGGACTAGGAATTCAAGGCCAGACTCAACTACATACCAGTTCAAGGCCAACACAGGGTACATGGACCTTGTCTCAAAAATAATAGCCAGCTGAATATCCATGACCTCACAGTGCCTGACACTACCTACACCAGACCATCATAAGAGGAGGAAAAGATCATGACATCAAAATAAAAGAGAGACTGAATGAGATGGGGAGGAGATATGATGGAGAGTGGAATTTCAAAGGGGAAAGCGGGAGTAGAGAGAGTATTACCATGGGATATTTTTTAGAATCATGGAAGTTGTTAATAAAAATTTGAAAAAAAAAAAGAAAAAGATCCTGTTTCAAAAGAAAATAATAATAATAGCCAGGAGGCCAGGCTTAGTGGCACACACCTTTAATCCCAGCACTCCGGAGGCAGAGGTAGGAGGATTGCTGTTGAGTTTGAGGCCAGCCTGAGACTACATAGTGAATTCTGGGTCAGCCTGAGCTAGAATAAGACCCTACCTCAGAAAACCAAATAATAATAACAATAATAATAGCCAGGGGCTGGAGAGATAGTTTAGCAGTAAAGGTGTTTGCCTGTAAAGCCCAAGGATCCCTGTTCAATTCTCCAGGACCCATGTAAGCCAGATGTACAAGGGGGCACATGCATCTGGAGTTCGTTTGCAATGACTGGAGACCCTGGCATACCCATTCTCTCCCACCCCTTCTCTCTCTCTCTAATATATAAACAAAATATATTTTAAGTAACAGTAATATCCAGGTATGGTGAATCATGCCTTTAATCCCAGAACTCAAGAGGGAGAGGTAGGAAGATCACTGTGCGTTCAAGGCCAGCCTGGGACTACAGAGTGAGTTCCAGGTCAGCCTGAGCTAGAGCAAGACCCTACCTCAAAAAAATCAACAACAGGGGCCAGGTGTGGTGGTACACACCTTTAATCCCAGCACTTGGGAGGCAGAGGTAGGAGGATCGCCGAGAGTTTGAGGCTACCCTGACTTCCAGGTCAGCCTGAGCCAGCGTGAGACCCTACTCTCAGAAAACCAAAAAAAGGGTTGGAGAGATAGCTTAGTGGTTAAGCACTTGCCTATGAAGCTTAAGAACCCCGCTTCAAGGCTTGATTCTCTAGGACCCACATTAGCCAGTTGCACAAGGAGGCGCATGCATCTGGAATTTGTTTGCAGAGGCTGGAAGCCCTGATACACCCATTATCTCCCTCCCCCACCCACCCACCCCCACCCCCCATCACTCTCAAATAAATAAATAAAAATAAACAAAAAAAAAAAGCTAACCATCAAGCCCTGTGGCTGACACCCTCCACTCTATTTAAAAAAAAAAAAAGAATACCAAAAAAATCAACAACA
This sequence comes from Jaculus jaculus, assembly GCF_020740685.1. Lineage (NCBI taxonomy): Eukaryota > Metazoa > Chordata > Mammalia > Rodentia > Dipodidae > Jaculus > Jaculus jaculus. Next base: position 277,603,515 of record NC_059102.1, read on the forward strand.
AAAAATTAAAAAATATTTAGCAAGTTCCTGCTACTTCCCACAGTCTTGTAATGATTAATGAGGCTAATGATGGTCAAGAAGGACCAGAGGGGCTGGAGAGATGGCTTAGCGGTTAAGCGCTTGCCTGTGAAGCCTAAGGACCCCGGTTCGAGGCTCGGTTCCCCAGGTCCCACGTTAGCCAGATGCAAAAGGGGGCGCACGCGTCTGGAGTTCGTTTGCAGAGGCTGGAAGCCCTGGCACGCCCATTCTCTCTCTCTCCCTCTATCTGTCTTTCTCTCTGTGTCTGTTGCTCTCAAATAAATAAATAAATAATTTTTTTAAAAAGTCAAAAAAAAAAGAAGGACCAGAGGACAATTATAGCAAAGCACAGAGAATGACAATCCCAATGAAATTTTAAAATAAGGTCACAGCTAAACAATATAAAGACAACTCCTGTAATTTTTTTGTTGTTTGTTTTGTTTTTGTTTTTGTTTTTCAAGGTAGGGTCTCACTCTGGTGCAGGCTGACCTGGAATTAACTATATAGTCTCAGGGTGCCCTTGAACCCGCAGTAATCTTCCTACCTCTGCCTCCTGAGTGCTGAGGTTAAAGGCATGTGCCACCACGCCTGACTTCATCTAATTTTTAATATTTTTAAATTTTATTTATTTATTTGAGAGAGACAACGGGAGCACCAGGGCCTCCAGCCACTTCAAAAGAACTCCAGACACATGTGCCACCTTGTGCAGCTGACTTACATGGGTCTTGGGGAACTGAACCTGGGTCCTTTGGCTTTGCAGGCAAAAGCCTTAATCACTAAGCCATCTCTTCTTCCCTTTTTTTTTTTTTGGCTGTAGGGTCTCACTCTAACCCAGTTTGACCTAGAACCTGAAGTTCACTATGTAGTCTCAGGGTGGCCTCAAACTCACAATAATCCTCCTACCTCTGCCTTTCAAGTGCTGGCATTAAAGGCATGAGCCATCATACCCAGCCCATATAATTTTATTTATTTAGACAGAGAGAGAGAGAAAGAAAGAGAGGAAGAATGGGTGTTCCACGGCTTCTAGCCACTGCAAACTCCAGACACAAGCACCACCTTGTGCATCTGGCTTCCAATGGGTACTGGGGAATCGAACCTAGGTTCTTAGGCTTCACAGGCAAGTGCATTAACCACTAAGCCATCTCTCTAGCTCTCATCTAATATTTTTAAACAAATCTTTGTTTTTAATTTTATTTATTTATTTGCAAGCACAGAGAGAGATAGAGAAAAGACAGACAGACAAGAGAGAATGGCCAGGGCTTCTAGCCACTGCAAACGAACTCCAGACGCATGTGGCCCTTGTGCATCTGGCTTATGTGGGTCCTGGGAAATTGAACCTGGGTCCTTTGGCTTCGCAGGCAAATGCCTTAACCTCTAAGCCTTCTCCAGCCCTCATCTAATTTTTTGAATGGGTAAACCAGATGCACTCAGGAGGCTGAGACAGAAGTATCGTTGTAAGAGGCCAGCTCAGGCTATAGAGTGAGCTCCAGATCAATCTAGGCTAGAGTGAGACCCTACCAAGAAAGAAAGGACGGAAGGATGGAAGGACGGAAGGAAGGAAGGGAAAGAAGAAAGAAAGAAAGAAAGAAAGAAAGGAAGGAAGGAAGGAAGGAAGGAAGGAAGGAAGGAAGGAAGGAAGGAAGGAAGGAAGGAAAGAAAGAATAAATATAATAAATGGGTAAAAGATCTGATTAAAACTTTCTCCAAAGATCCCAAATGACTCATAAAACCATGAAAAGATGTTCAATATCATCACGTATCTCTGTCACCCCATCATGGCTAGAAACAGAACTCTAACTGGCACTTTGAATGAGTATGTTACTCAGATGTGATACTGGAACATCACCATTTGTCATTAGAAAATATTGGTGCATTGAGCCATGTAGACATTACAAATGTTGGCACATTTCATTACACAATGTTAAAAAGAACCACATTTGTGAATGTCACCAGTGATCTCATCAGATAAGGCTCCAAGCACTGGGAAGTTGTCAAGCTTTTGGTAGTAGATACAAGCTGTCCAAAATTTCTGTTTTGCCACTGGCAACAAAATACTGTCAGCTGTTTTCTTTAAAGTGCCAAATTCACTTCATTCATTTTGAAGAAAATGTCTGTCATACACCCCAGTAACTTCAATTTGCTTCTCAGTTGTTTTTTGAAGTAAAAATGGTATTTCAAACAAAAGTAACTAAATTAACTCTGATTCAAGTAACAGCACAGGTGCTTGTCCTTAGCACAATCTGAAGAGCTTGTTTCCAGGTTCTAGTGGGGTAGCACAGCTACTCCTTACACTTCTGAGCAAGAAGCATCCTCCTCTACTGAGGACACAGCTTCAGAGGGACACACAGAGCAGTGAGGAAGGGGGTACCAGCTTCAGACAGATCAACTGAATCAACCCTGGCAATCAATGGAATGACAGATGTCACAGTCACATCTCCCTTACACCCTCAGCATAATCTTCACAGTAGATTTCAATGCAGAATAGTGGAAAGACATGCTCAAGAATGAAAACAGCAAAAATAAAAGATCTTACTACTCCAGTCAGGACATTCTTATTGAAACTTGCCCTTTTTTTTTCTTTTTAACCAAGGCTGTTATGGTAGAGAATATAATGATAACAGCACACTTTGACTCATGCTGTGACACTAACAGTTTCGTTCATCTTTGCTTCTGTACCATCACTGCAAATGTGATGACAGGTAACAGGCAAGTAAAGGACTAGCGTTACTATGAAAATAGTTTGGGCCTTGCAAGACCCTAGCAGAGTTTCAGGATGCCAGATATCTAAGGACCACACTTGAAACTGCTGGTATAAGGGCTGGGTGTAGTGATGCACACCTTCCCAGCACTCAGGAGGCTGACACAGGAGGATCAATGTGAGTTCAAGGCCAGCCTGTACTACATAAGAATTCAAGGCCATCCTGGACTACACAGTGAGATATTTCGAAATAAGTAAATAATTTAAAAAACATTGTAAGGGCTGTGTGTGGTGGCACGGATCAGCTGGGATCAGCACAGGGAGTGGGAGAGGACCTGAAGTAGTAGGATTATGAGTTTGAGGCTAGTCTACACCATATACCAAGACTCTGTGTCCAAAAGAAAATAATCAAGAGGCTGAGGTAGGAGGATCACTGTGAGACTGAAGCTAGACTGGGACTACACAGTACATTCCAGGCCAGCCTGAGCTAGAACAAGACTGCAAAAAATACATAAATAAATAAAATAAATTCTGGCTCTATTCAACATCCTTAACACCTTGTTTCATTCTATTTGCTTCTGGTCACTCCTTCTGATTTTTTTTTGTTTTTTTTTTTTTTTTTTGAGGTAGGGTCTCACTCTAGCTCAGACTGACCTGGAATTCACTCTGAAGTCCCAGGCTAGCCTGGAAATCATGGCCATCCTCCCACCTCTGCCTGTTGAGATTAAAGGCTTGCGCCACCACATCTGGTTGTACCTCCTGACTTCATTTAAAGAGCTCTTCAGTCCCAACATGTGCTTATAAACTCCACAACTTTATGGATAGAAGCCCTTTATGAGAATCAAATGTGGCTACTTTTAGTGATATTGACTTTGACACCCTTTCAACAGCTAAAATCAACTTATGCCTCATAATTTTTACCAAAACAAAAAGAACTGGCCTTATTTGTAAGATATGTACATTTTCCAAAAAGACTTATAGGAGCTCTTTTTTTTTTTCCTAGTCTTTTTTTAAATATTTTATTTTTATTTATTTATTTGAGAGAGAGAGATACAGAAATAGGAAGGCAGACAGAGAGAATGGGCACGCCAGGGCTTCAGCCACTGCAAATGAACTCCAGATGCATGCGCCCCCTTGTGCATCTGACTAACGTGGGTCCTGGGGAATCGAGCCTCAAACCGCAGTCCTTAGGCTTCACAGGCAAGCGCTTAACCGCTAAGCCATCTCTCCAGCCCTGGACTAGTCTTGAGGAACAGGGCCACTCGCATGCTGCAGAAGCACTCTTGCCTCTAAGTTATTTCCCCTGACTCTGGACTAGCCTTCATAGACATTTTGCCTCTGGTGGAAGCGTTTAAAATGTTACTCAGAGAAAAAGGAATACACCATTCTTCAGCTCAAGAGCTCAACAGACTTCATGCCACTAACTGCAGTGGTGAGACTCCATCCTCTTGCGCCTGTGCCATGGCAACATCTAACACCGATGAACTCTTTCCAGAAACACTTTCTTCCCTTGGCTTCCAGGACTCCACACTTTTGTTCTCCTCCTGCTGCTCCTGTTTCTCCCTGCCCCTACCCTGGCCTTTTAAATCGTGGTATATGTCCAAAATGGAAAGCTATGTCATTCCTGGTAACCGTGAACACAGTTCACATGGACAAATCATAAATTGGTAGGTGGGGCAAGAGGCAACCTAAGTATATTACATTGGTATAAGTACGTTGGTGTACACTTGAACTGACACAGAACACCTGCACATATTGTAGACACACAAGTGTAAGAAACAAAAGCATGGAAAGGAAGCCAGACATGGTGGCCCACACTTTTAATCCCAGCACTCAGGAGACAGAGGTAGAAGGATCACCCTGAGTTCAAGGCCACCTGAGAATACATAATGAATTCCAGGTGAGCCTGGGCTACAGCAAGACCCTGCCTTGAAAAAAAGAAAAAGAAAAAGAAAAGGGCCAGGTGTGGTGGTGCATACCAGTAGCAGACAGCTTTAGGTTCACTGAGATGAACTTCCATACCAGGCACAGTTATGGAAAGAAGGGATTTATTGTAGTTTACAGATCCAGAAGAGGTTCCATAATAGCAGAAGAAGCTGGCCTGCTTTCACATGACCAAACACAGAGAGAAAAACCACAAGCCAAAGGCCACATAGCACAGCACACTTCAGGAATTCCAGCAAGGCACACTTTGCACATCTTTAGATTGGAATCTCAAACCACACCTTAGGACTGGACCCTAAACTGTCTCCAGCCACATGACTGCAGATCCAAACTACAAGCTAATAAAACACTGAATAGATAGCCCCCAATATACTCAAACTATCACATTCCACACTTGGCCCCCAACAGATTCAACATCATCACACATTATAAACTGTATTCAGTCCAATTACAAAGGTCCCCACAGTCTTGACCAACTTAAGACAGTTCCAAAGTCCCAAGTCTCCTTTGAGATTTAAGAGTTTCTCTTAGCTGTGAGTCCTATAAAGTCAAACAAGTTGAATAGTTTTAACATATAAAGACACTGATGAGGGAGGGTATTACCATGGGATTTTTTTTTTATAATCATGGAAAATGTTAATAAAAATTAAATTTAAAAAAAAAAGACACTGAGTAAACATTTACAACTGGTTTAAGGCATAGCAAGGAGAAATGAGAACAATGTAAACTCAACCATCATCAAGCAGATATCAAACATCTGCAGTTCAGGTCTAATATAACCAGAGATTGATACTCTCCACATTTTCCAATTCCGCTCCTCCAGCTAGGCAGAGTAGCCAGGGAAACATTTCTATCCCAAGGCAACAGTGTACTCCATGGTAGCCCTTGCACAGTCTTAGTATATCCAAAACATCTTCAGGTCTCCATGCAAACCATGGTCCATCTTCCAAAGGCTCTTCTGGCCTTATCAGGGTCATCATGCCCTACCTCATGCTGCATCTCAGCAGGCTCCTAGAATCATGTGTAATTCATGATCACTCCACCCACTTTTCATGCTTCCAAAACCAATACCAGGTGTGCAGGACACAGCCATATTCTTAATTCAGGGATGAAATAAATCTCAACCTTGAAAAGCAGGTTCCTTCTTAAGTCAACTTTTTCCAAAAAGAGTTTTCATTTCTATCATAGTCTTTCCTCAGGCATCATCTCATTGTTTTCATGTAAAGCAGTTAGGGCCATCTTCCTAATTTGCTAATGTGTTTCAGCAACCTAAAACCAGTCTCAGTGCCTGTAATTTTAACTTGCTTGAAGCTTTCCAACTTAAAATCTTAAATCTTTCAGTCCAACATCTTGAGCCAAGCACATCAGTCCATTACAAATTTAACCTTGATCAAACTCTTTGAGAGTGGGAAACAGGACGCAGCCAGCCCTTAATGCCAGTATCTCAGTTCCAACAAAGTCCTCTGCAGTCTTTCCTTCCCCTTAGAAAGTTCATAAGCCAAGCCTCAAAGTTCAGTACTCTCTGTCCTTAGCATTTTCAAACTCTCACAAAAATAGTCCATAATACTTGGCTTGCTGCTCCAGAAGGCATCTTCAGTTCCAAGCACCAAGTCCATGCCCATTGCTCCAAAACAAAAGTTCCAAAAGACCAAAATCCACATGGTCAGGTTCATCTCATCCCACATTCTGGTATCACTTTCAGTAGCAGACAGCTTCAGGTTCACTGAGATGAAACTTCCAGACCAGGCACAGTTATGGAATAAAGGGATTTATCGAAGCTTACTGATCCAGGAGAGGTTCCATAATGGCAGAAGAAGCTGGCCTGCTTTCACAGGACCAAACAGAGAGAAAAACCACAAGCCAAAAGCCACACAGCACAGGACACTTTGCATATCTTTAGATTGGAATCTCAAACCCACCACCACACCTTAGGGCTGGACCCTAAGATCCACCCAGTGACACTGCCTACAGCCAGGTGGCTGCAGATCCAAACTACAAGCTAATAAAACAGAAAATATATTGAGGCCATCTATTCCAACTACCACAACACCCTTAAACCCAGCACTTGGGAGGCAGAGGTACAAGGATTGGCATGAGTTCAAGGCCACCCTGAAACTACATAGTGAACTCCAGATCAGTCTAGAGCAAGAACCTACCTTGAAAAAACAAAAACAAAATTTAAAAAAAAAAGGAAAGGGGACAGGAAAAGAAACAGGAGAGAGGAAGGTAAGAGAGAGAGAAGGGGAAAAAAAAGGGAACAGAAAGGGGAAAGGGAAGGGAAGAGAAGAGTGGAACAGGGAGGGCTGGAAAACTGGTGTGGTGGTATCATTCAGATGACCCCATAAAACTTAGGTGTTCTGAATGCCAGAATCCCAACTGATGAAGATTTGGAAATTAACGCCTCCTGGAGGCAGTATATTGTTGGAGGCTTATGGGTATTAAGCCAGCTTCCCCTTGGCAGTGTTTGGCACACTCTCCTGTTGCTATGGTCCACTTTATGGTGGCCAGTGGGTGATGTCCATCCTCTGTTCATGTCATCATTTTCCCCTGCCATCACAGAGCTTCCCCCTCGAGCCTGTAAGCCAAAATAAACCTCTTTTTCCCACAAGCTGCTCTTGGTTGGGTGATTTCTACCAGCAATGTGAACCAGACTGCAACAGTAAAGTGGTACAAAGGAGTGGGATTGCTGCTAAACACCTAACTATGTGGCTTTGGCCTTTTGGAGCTGATTTTCAAGAGGAATGTGGAAGGATTTGAAACCTTGGCCTAAGAGGTGCCTTGCAGTGCTGTAATACAGATTGAAGGACTATTCTGGTCAGACTTAAAAGACCTGAATGCAGTAAGAACTATGGACTGTGAGGTTTGGCCCATAAGGGTGAGAAAGAGCTTGGCCTGGACTGGGATAGCAGTTTGTGTGTGAAGCTTGCTGTTATGCCTGGGTCCTGAGAAGTTGTGCAGGCTTGCTTTACATAGAAATGAACTACTGTGAGCAGAGGATATGATACAGAAAGAAAAATCTTTGGGTGAACTGCTGCCCCATTCAGCTGCAACTGAGAGATTACAACCTTTGAGATTCGGCCAGCTGACCTGCACTGGGGCAACAAGAATGTAGACTCTTAATACAGAAGAGGTGGTAGAAAGAATGTAAGAGCCAAAGGAAGGGTAGGACTCCTTACAATGTGCTCCCTCCATACATAAAATGGCCTGGATATCCATGACCTCATAGTGCCTGACACTACCTACACAAGACCATCATAAGAGGAGGAAAAGACATCAATGACATCAAAATAAAAGAGAGACTGATTGAGATGGGGAGTGGATATGATGGAGAATGGAATTTCAAAGGGGAAAAGGGGGGGAGGGTATTACCATGGGATACTTTTTATAGTCATGGAAAATATTAAGAAAAATTGAGAAAAAAATAAAAATAAATAAATTTTAAAAGAATGTAGACTCTTTTGAAGTGCTCAAGGAGTGTCCTGTTCTTCAAAGTCTGCTTTATTCCCCCCTAGATGAACAAACTGGTACCCTAACTAGTATTGTAGAGTATAAGAATTGCAAGAAAGAAGGCCACTGAGAAATTCTGCTGGAACTGAGCTGATAACCTCCTCCATGTAGACCAGCTTACAGAAAGCTGGAAGAAGCCATTCGGCATGGAGTTCAATGGGAGAAAGAAAAAACACCAGTGAAGATACTCAACAGTGGACACTGCAAGCCTTATATTTGGCCAGCCAGGCCAAATGAACCAACAGGTACAATAGTGGCATGTCTGTCATGGTGGAAACCAACTGCCCTCTAATTGAACTGGAGGCCCACTCCATGGGAGGGAATACATCCCTGATACTGAAAACTTAAAACAGGAGTAGTCATGAGCCCTAGGGTGTAACGTCTGCTGCTGTCTGGCTAAATGTATATACTATGCTCACCAAACTGCCCAGTAAGCACTTCTCTTAATGTTCATACCCTTATATTAATGCTACTCTCACTTTTGGTTGAGAACCTTCTCTTTTCAGATGGCAGTGACCTTGGAATGACTCAGAAGGCACCACAGTTCTGGGAAGAAGTGACAGGAGTGCTCAGCACTGCAATATCTCTATCACACCTTCCAAGGCTCAGGGTCCATTGCTGAAGAGGTGGCAGAAAGAATGTAAGAGCCAAAGGAAGGATAGGACTCCTTACAAAGTACTCTCCCAGACACAAAATGTCCTGGATGTTCATGACCTCACAGTGCCTGACCCTACCTACATAAGACCATCATGGGCTGGAGAGATGGCTTAGCGGTTAAGTGCTTGCCTGTGAAGCCTAAGGACCCCGGTTCGAGGCTCGGTTCCCCAGGTCCCACGTTAGCCAGATGCACAAGGGGGCGCACGTGTCTGGAGTTCGTTTGCAGAGGCTGGAAGCCCTGGCGCGCCCATTCTCTCTCTCTCCCTCTACCCGTCTTTCTCTCTGTGTCTGTCGCTCTCAAATAAATAAAAAAAAAAAAAAAGACCATCATAATAGTAGGAAAAGATCATGACATCAAAATAAAAGAGAGACTGATTGAGATGGGGAGGGGATATGATGGAGAGTGGAGTTTCAAAGGGGAAAGTGGGGGGAGGGAAGGCATTTAACATGGGATATTGTTTACAATCATAGAAGTTGTTAATAAAAATAATAATAGGGCTGGACAGATGACTATGCGGTTAAGCGCTTGCCTGTGAAGTCTAAGGACCCAGGTTCAAGGCTCGATTTCCCAGGACCCACATTAGCCAGATGCACAAGGGGGTGCATGAGTCTGGAGGTCATCTGCAGTGGCTAGAGGCCCTGGTGTGCATCCATTCTCTCTCTCTCTCTCTCTCTCTCTCTCTCTCTCTCTCTCTCTCTTGCTCTCAAATAAATAAGTAAAATAAACAAAAATAATAAAAAACAATGAACAAAGAAAAAATTTTTTAAAACACAGCATGTCAGTTAGATAAAAATAAAGCTATTACCGAAAGAAAAGAAAAAAAAACAACTGCAAGAAAGAGAGGGCCATTAAGTTTGCAACATGGTCTTGTGTTTTGGAAATGGCCATGGGCAGTATGAAGCAGGTTTGCTGGATGCCTGCATGAAGAGCCCATGGGGCCATAAGGTGAACTGTGGATTGCAGTGGAAACCCAGCGGAGATGCTAGAACCATGAGATGGCTGCTAAGGAAAGCTGCCAGCCCTGATGAAGTTTTCCAGGACTGTGAGTAGCCTAGCTGGAGGAGCAGAATTGGAACTCCAGAGACTGTTACTGGTTAGAATTATCATACTTGGAGATTTGTCACTGGCCAGAGTTTGAACTTGAAGCTACAGAGTTTGGTGTTTACCCTGGTTGTTTTAAATCTTATATTTGCTAAATACTTCTTTGCTATGCCCAATGCCATCTTTTGTAGTGTGAATCTTTATTTTATGCTATTATGGGTTTTTTAGGGATGTTTTGGTATTATGGCTCGGTTAAAATATCTTGGAGTTGGGTGTGGTGGTGCAAGCCTTTAATCCCAGCACTCAGGAGGCAGAGGTAAGAGGATCACCATGAGTTCAAGGCCACCCTGAGACTACATAGTGAATTCCAAATCAGCCTGGGCTATAGTGAGACGCTACCTCGGAAAAAAAAAAAAAAAATCTTGTGACTATGGGGAGGTTTGAACATCACTGGGATTGATAAAAACGATGGGGACTTTGAAAATTGGACTGAATGCATTGTATTTTACATCATGTATAGATATCAGTTTATGGGGGACAGGGACAGAATATGGTGGTTTGATTCAGGTATCCCCCATAATGTTATATTCCCAGCTTGAGGCAGTGTATTATTTGGGGTGAGCTTATGGGTATTATAGCCAGTTTCCCCATGCCAGTGTTTGGCACACTCTCCAGTTGCTATGGTCCACCTTATGTTGGCCAAGGAGTGATGTCCACCCTCTGCTCATGTCATCGTTTTCCCTGCCATCATTGAGCATCCTCAAGCCTGTAAGCCAAAATAAACCTTTTTTCCCACAAGCTGCTCTTGGTTGGGTGATTTCTACCAGCAATGCAAACCTGACTGCAACAGATAGCTTAGTGATTAAGGCGCTTGCCTGCGAAGCCTAAGGACCCAGGTTTGATTCTCCAGGTCCCATGTAAACCAGCTGCACATGGCAGTGCATGCATCTAGAGTTTGTATGCAATGGCTAGAGCCCCTGGAGTGCCAATTCTCTTTCCTTCCTTCCTTCTTTCTTTCTTTCTTTCTTTCTTTCTTTCTTTCTTTCTTTCTTTCTTTCTTTCTTTCTTTCTCCTCCCCCTCCCTTTCTCCCCTCCCTCCCTCCCTCCCTCTCTGTCTCAAATTTAAAAAAAAAAAAATTAAGGAGGGAGGGAGCCTGGGGAGATAGGCACTTTCTTGCAAAGCCTGCCTACCTGGGTTCAATTCTTCAGATGCACAAAGTGGCACATGCATCTGGTGTGTATTCAAGGTGGCAAGAGGCCCTGGTATGCGCATTCTCTGATTCTCCTCTCTGTCACTCTCAAAATACATAAAATATTTTTTTTAAACACGAGGATTCATGGAAGAGGGGGCAGAAAGATTAGAGCCACAAGTCGGGACACTACAAACAGTGATATTGCTTTTTCCCCATAACTGATGGCTACCCCCACAATGTACCACCCACAGTTCCCATGGAGATAACTGGCACCCCCAACAAAAAGGGTCCCTTTGAAGGGGGAGCAGGGATGAAGGTAGGATGGTACCAACATGTGCTGTTTACATACTGAGTATGTCCGTAACTAATAAAATAAATAAATAAATAAATAAATAAATAAATAAATAAATAAATAGAGGAGGAATCTGGGCAAAAGTAGGAGGATCACTACAAGTTCAAGAACAGCCTTGGACTACAGAGAAAGTTCCAGATCAGTCTAGACTAGAACGAGACCCTACCTGGGGCGGGGGGGGGGGAGAGAATAAAAAGAGGGAACTAGAGAGATGGCTCAATGGATAAAGTGTTTGCAATGCAAGCATGAGGATGTGATTTTATTCAGATGTTTATTTTTATGTATTTACTTATTTGACAAAGAAAAGAAGAGAGAGGGAAAGAGAATGGGTGTGCCAGGGCCTCCAGCCACTGCAAAAGAACTCCAGACATGTGCACCTCCTTGTACATCTGGTTAACATGGGTCCTAAGGAATTGAACCTGGGTCCTTTGGCTTAGCAGGCAAATGCCTTAACTGTCAAGCCATCCCTCCAGCCCAAGAATGTGATTCTAGATCCCCAGCACCAACATAAATGCTAGATGGATGTGGTAGCTGTGCAGGGGAAGTGGAGACAGCTAGACTAGGGAAATCAGTAAGCTGTGAGTCCAAGTGAGAGACCCTGTTTCAGTAAAATAAGAGAGGAAGTCACCCAATTTTGACTTCTGGCCTCCACTTGCACACACGTATGTATGTGCACCAACACATGTGCCTACATGCACACACATACACACACACACACACACACACACACACACAAGGAGGGGATGCTGAGCTCATTGGTATAGCACTGATCTAGCATGTACAAGGCCCCAGGTTCAATTCCCAGCATAACCAAAACAAAGACTCAGGCACAGCTTCTTTGTAACTACACACCAACCCTGTTTCCACCTCCTAAAAGAGTCTGTCCAAAAGCTCTTTCCTTCACAACCAGTCTTCCCAGTTCTTTTAACACCAGGCCTTCATTCATGGCCTCTCTCCTCTGCCCAGCACTGAGTTAGTTATCTTCCTTTCTCCAAGAGTTCATGTTAAAAAACAATCCAACAGCATCCAACTTTGCCAAGTGACATGCATACAATGATGGGGACATAAAAAGCAGGGGGCAGAGGAAAGATATGATCGGAAACACACAGAAATTATTGGCTAATAATAAAAAAGCTTGTAAAACATGTTTCATGGCAAAACGAGCAGCTGAAGGCATGGGTGACTGAAGTGAGAGCACTGGCCCTGTCAGGACTGACTGGAGACTTGGTACTTTCCTAGAAGTTATTACCACTCAAGTCACTGACTATTTATACACAGGAGGAGAGGGGCAAGGACAGGGAACTTGGCAACCTTCTTTTTTTAGGGGGAGGGGTTGCAGAAAGGGAGAAAGTATGGGTACACTAAGGCTTCTTGCCACTGCAAATGAACTCCAGGCACATGGGGCACTGCATGCATCTGGTTTATATGATGAGTACTGGGGAATGGAACTTGAGCCAGCAGACTTTGCAAGTAAGCACCTTTAACCACTAAGCTATCTCACCAGCACCCCCCCCCCCTCATTAACAGGTAGGGTCTCACTCTAACCCAGTCTGACCTGGAATTTAATCTGTAGATCAGGCTGGCCTCAAACTCAGAATGATCCTCCTACCTCAGCCTCCTGAATGCTACAATTAAATACATGCACCACCATGGCCAACTACCCTGATGTTCTTACCTCTAAGAAATTCTAGAATTGGGCTGGAGAGATGGTTTAGCAGTTACAAGACACTTGCCTGCAAAGTCAAAGGGCCCCCCATTTTGATTCCCCAGGACCCAAGTAGGCCGGGGACACATGTTTCTAGAGTTTGTCTGCAGTGGCTAAAGGCCCTGGAATGTCCATTCTCTTTCTCTCTCTCTCAAATAAAAAATTAAATATGTTTTAAAAAAGAAAAAGAAATTCCAGGGCAGGAGGGATGGCTTAGCAGTCAAGGCGTTTATCTGCAAAGCCAAAGGACCCAGGTTCTATTTCCCAGGACCCACGTTAGCCAGATGCACAAGGGGGCACATGCGTCTGGAGCTCGTTTGCAGTGGCTAGAGGCCCTGGTGTGCCCATTCACTCACACACACTCACTCTTACTCTCTGTTACTCACTCTCTCTCCCCCTCCCTCTTTTCTGTCAAATAAATAAATAAAAATAAAATACTTTAAAAAATAAATTCTAGAATCTGTATCCTAAGTGACTCAAAGTCACTCAAAAGAAGCTCACAGGTTTGAGCCAATCAGATTTTTGTCACATATCCACTTGTCTTACTGACAGAAGCATCAGATCTGAATTCAAGATGAAAACAGATCAGCTCTCATTTCTCAGCTGCATGACCTCATGTGGAACACTTCACCATCAGCGAGATTCTCTTTGTGTTAATTCTGTAAGATGGCAGACTGGAAAAAAGTGTACATTGCAGCCAATCTATGTTTGGCAAAAACAGTATTTTTATTTATTTTCTTAATGTTTTATTTACTTATTATATTAATTTGAGAGAGAGGAAAGAAAGAAGCAAATACAAAGAAAAAATGGAGCCAGACATGGTGGCGCATGCCTTTAATCCCAGCACTCAGGACGCAGAAGTAGGAGGGTCGCCATGAATACAAGGCCACCTTGAGAATACATAGTGAATTCCAGGTCAGCCTGAGCTAGACTGAAACTCTACCTCAAAAAAAAAAAAAAAATGGCACACCAGGCACTCCAGCCACTGCAAATGAATTCCAGACACTTGCACCTTGTGCATCTGGCTTTAGGAGGGTACTGGGAGTACTGGGAGAATCAAACCAGGTTCCTTTGGCTTTGCAGGCAAGCGCCTTAACCATTAAACCATCTCTCCAGCCCAAAACTTACGTGTGTGTGTGTGTGTGTGTGTGTGTGTGTGTGTCTGTGTGTGTAAAATGTTTGTTTATTTTTATTTCTTTGAGGTAGGGTCTCACTCTAGCCTAGGCTAGCCTGGAATTCACTATGTAGTCTCAGGCTGACCTTGAACTCACAGCAATTCTCCTACCTTACCCTTTCGATTGGGATTAAAGTGGGATTAAAGGCATGCGCTACCACACCTGACCCCAAACCAGGATTTTAAAACATTAAAAGCCCATTATTGGGGCTGGAGATGGCTTATGGCTAAGGTGGGTGCTTGCAAAGCCAACAGACCTCGGTTCAATTCCCCAGGACCCATGTAAACCAGATGCACAAGGTGGCACATGTGTCTGGAGTTTGTTTGAAGTGCCTGTAAGCCCTGGGACGCCCACTGTGTCTCTTTCTCTCTCCCTCCCCCAATAAATAGATTTAAAAAAAAAAAACAAACAGTATTGGGCTGCATAGACAGCTTAGCAGTTAAGGTGCCTGCTTGCCTGTGAAGCCTAAGGACCCCAGTTCAGTTTCCCATCATCCATATAAGCCAGAGGCACATGGTGAGGCATGTATCTGGAGTTCGTTTACAGCAGCTAGAGGCCTGCCATGCCCATTCTATCTGCCTCTCTCCTGCCCACCCCGCCAAATAAATAAATAAATAATTTTTAGCCAGGCATGGTGGTGCACACCTCTAATCCCAGCACCTGGTAGGTGGATCACTGTGAGTTTAAGGCCACTGTGAGACTACAGAGTGAATTCCAGGTCAGCCTGGGCTAGTTCTAAGGGGTTAAAAAAAAAAAGTCAGCTGGGCGTGGTGGCGCACACCTTTAATCCCAGCACTTGGGAGGCAGAGGTAGGAGGATCGCTGTGAGTTCAAGGCCACCCTGAGACTCCATAGTGAATTCCAGGTCAGCCCGTGCTAGAGTGAGACCCTACCTTGAAAAACCAAAAAAAAAAAAAAAAGTCATTTCTACTAGCACATTCTTCTTACATATACATATACATATACATATACATATACATATACATATACATATACACATGTACACATACACATACACATATACATATACACACCACTCCCTGAGCGACCTCCTCCAGTCTGTTAACTCCAAACCACACACATGGCCAGCTCCAGCCCAGGCCTGTCACCAGACATCTAATGGCCTGCAAGATCTACACTTGGATTTCTACTAAGCATTTTATAATATTGTGAACAAAACTGAGCCCAAGCCACTTTCCTGGCAGCTTTCCCCTCATTTAATGACAACTCCATTCTTCCTGCTGTCATGCCAAATACTCTGGAATTACCTCTGTCTCCTCCCTCCCTTTCACACTCCATACCCCAGTCAATTCATTCACTCTTCCCACTGACTTCAAAATATGCCCAGAAGAGCAATGCCCTCCTCATTCACCTTCCTGCTTCTGCACTGGCTCTCCTTACTCCTCCACGCTGTAATCTGCATGTGTCTGTCAAAGGCAGTTCATCCCTGAGAGAAAACAAGCACCCTCATGATGGCCTTCACAGCATTCCATGACATGTCCTGCCCACCTTTCTCCCACACCTACCACCCTCTGACATCCTCTCTACTCCCAAATCATCCATTCTTCTACAGCCACCCTGGGCTTCTGACTAGTCCCCAAACCTGCCAAAGGTGTTCCTTCTTGCAGGCTTTTGACTTGTTCATCCCTTTGACTGAACTACTCGGGCCCCATTCAGCCCTTCAGGTCTTTACACCAGAACTGACACATAGGGCAGATATGGTGGCTCAAGTTTGTAATCCCAGCACTCCAAAACCTGAGGCATGTGGATCACCATGTGTTCAAGGCCAGACGAGCCTGGGCTACATAGTGAGTTCAGGGCAGCCTGAACAACAGAGTGAGCTCCTGTCTCAAAAAAAAAAAAAAAAAAAAAAGGGTGGGGAGGGAAGCCAGGCATGGTGGTGCACACCTTTAATCCCAACACTCAGGAGGCAGAGGTAGGAGGATCATCATGAGTTCTAGGCCATCCTGAGACTACATAGTGAATTCCAGGTCAGCTTGGGCTAGAGTGAGACCCTACCTCAAAAAACAAAAAACAAAAAACAAAACAAAAAAAAAAGGCCAAAATGCCTATATTCCCAGCACAAGAAAGGTGGAGCAGGAAGAATGCCAACCCAAGGCTAGCCTGGGCTACAGTGAGCTCCAAGGGCAGCTTGTTGCAGGGTAGGGTATATATGTAAATACAATTTTTTAATTTATTTATGAGACAGCTTTACTTATTTACTTATGTATGAGAGAAATAAAGAAGATGGGTATACTAGGACCCTTGCCAGTGCAAACAAAATCCAGACACATGAGCCACATGAGACACATCTAGTTTTATATGGATACTGAGAAACCAAACCCAGACCATCAGGCTTTGCAAGTATCTTTACCTCTGATCCATCTCTCCCACCCCATGTAATTTTTTGAGACAGGTCTCAAGTAGGCCACGAAGGGATCCAAATCCCTATGTAGATGAGCACAACCCTCCATTTCCAATCCTCTCCCTTCACCTCTCAAGTGCTGGGATTACAGGCATACACCACCAAACTCATTTTCAACATATATAATTTTGTCTTAGTTTCTTGGGAAATACACTTTCTTATATATTTTATATTTATTTATTTGAGACAAAAAGGCAGAGCAAGAGAGAGAGAATGGGCACACCAGGGCCTCCAGCCACTGCAAACAAACGCCAGAAGTATGCGCCACCTTGTGCATCTGGCTTACAGGGGTCCTGAGAAATCGAACCAAGGTCCTTTGGCTTTGCAGGCAAGCGCCTTAACCACTAAGCCATCTCTCCAGCCCAGGAAATACACTTTCAAAAAATTTCACAAACAGGTGAAACTGGGCATGATGGTTCCTTCACACCTGCAATCCCAACACTGGAAAGGCTGAGTAAGAGTACAGCCACAAGAGAATAGCTAGAGTTATATATGGTGTCAGACCAGCCTCAGCTACAATATGAGACCTTGTCTCAAAAAAAAAAGGCATGAGCCCAAGGTGGCACACACCTTTAATCCCAGCACTTGGGAGGCAGAGGTAAGAGGATCACTGTGAGTTCAAGGCCACTTTGAGACTACTCAGTTAATTCCAGGTCAGCCTGGTCTAGAGTGAGACCGTACCTTGAAAAAGAAAAAAGAAATGAGTACTGGGATTTCAGGAATGAGTCACTATGTTAGGCTGTAGCTCATTTTAATTACATTGCATTTAACCTAATAAAATATAGTTTATATCATATACTTATATATTACTATACTTATGATTATTCACTACATTTAAAAAATACCAACATGACTTTTCAGTTTTTCTCATGCTAAGCCTTCAAAATCTTGTATACTTTATGTAACCCTGGCAGACCTGGAACTCTCTATGCAGCCCAAACATGATCCTCAAGCAGTGATCCTCCTGCCTCTACCTCCCAAGTGTGGAATTACAGATATATACCACCACACCCAGTCTAATGCCATACTTTTTTTTGTCATGTTTTGTTTTGAGATGGGGTCTCATGTAGCTCAGAGTGACCTCAAGCTCTCTGTATCATCGAGTCTAATACTAACTTCTAACTCTACTGCCTCACCTCTGGAGAGGTAGAATGAGAGAGGCATGTGCCACCACAACAGTTTATGCAGTGTGGGGAATCAAACTCAGAGTTTCATGTAGGGTAGGCAAGCATTGTATCAACTGAGCTATAGCCCAGCCCCTGATGTCATACATGTGTTTACTTATTTATTTATTAGCAGAGAGAGACAAAGAGAATATGGGTGCACGAGGGCTTCTAGCCACTGCAAACAAACTCCAGATGCATACACCACTTTGTACATCTAGCTTTACATGGGTTCTGTTGAATCAAACCTGGGTCATTAGTTTTTGCAGTCAACTCCCTTAACTGCTGAGCAGTCTCTCCAGCCCTGATTAATATATTTTTTTGTTTTGTTCTCATTTTTATTTTTATTTATTTATGTGAGAGTAACAGAGAGAAAGAGGCAGAGAGAGAATGGGCACACCAGGGCCTCCAACCACTGCAAATGAACTCCAGACGCATGCACCCCCTTGTGCATAAGGCTAACGTGGGTCCTGGGGAATCGAGCCTCAAACCGAAGTCTTTAGGCTTCACAGGCAAGCACTTAACCACTAAGCCGTCTCTCCAGCCCTGATGTCATACTTTTTGAGAAGAAAATTATTCCCAGGCTGGGGAGATCGCTCAGCCGTTATGGCACTTGCCTGCAAAGCCAAACCACCCAGGTTTAATTCACCAACACCCATGTTAGATCAAGATGCACAGGATGCTGTATGCATCTGGAGTTCATTTGCACAACAAGAGGCTCTACCACACCCATATTCATTTTCTCTCAAATAAATGAGGATATTAAAATATATATATTTATTTATTTGGTGTGTACATGCACATGCCACAGCTTCTGGCCTTTATGTAGGGTTAGAGTATCCAAACTCAGGTACTTGAGAGTTGTCAGGCAGGTGCTTTATCCACTGATCCATCTTTCCAGCCCACGTCTCTCACTCTTTCCTCACAAATAAAAACTAAAAGAGGGCTGGAGAGATGGCTTAGTGGTTAAGGTGTTCGCCTGCAAAGTCAAAGGACCTCAATTCAATCCTCCAGGACCCACGCAAGTCAGATGCACAAGGTGGCTCATGCATCTAGAGTTTGTCTGCAGTGGCTGGAAGCCCTGGTGTGCCCATTCTCTCACTCTCTCTAATAAATAAAAATAAAGTTTAAAAAATGATGTTGGGTTGAAGAGGTGGCTTAGCAGTTGGGTGCTTGCCTGTGAAGCCTAAGGACCCCGGTTTGAGGCTCGATTCCCTAGGACCCACGTTAGCCAGATGCACAAGGGGGCACACACATCTGGAGTTCATTTGCAGTGGCTGGTGGCCCTGGCATGCCTATTCTCTCTCTCTCTCTCTGCCTCTTTCTCTCTTTCTGTCTGTTGTTCTCAAATAAATAAATAAAAATAAACAAAAATAAAAGTAAAAAAATCTAAAGGACAAGGTTTGGGAGACAGCTCAGCACCTACAGGCACTTGCTTGCAAGCCTGCTGACCTGGGTTCAATTTCCTAATACCCACACAAAGCCAGATAAGCAAAGTGGTACATCCACCTGGGGTTCATTTGCAGCAGCAAGAGGTCCTGGTGCACCCATATTCATATTCATATTCATATTCATATTCATATTCATATTCATATTGTGTTTCTCCTTGAAAATAAATATTTCTTACAAAAACTGAAAAACAGGGACTGGAGAGATGGCTTAGCTGTTAAGGCATTTGCCTGCAAAGCCAAAGGACCTCGGTTTGATTCTCCAGTACCCACATAAACCAGATGCACAACATGGCACATGCATCTGGAGTTCGTTTGCAGTGGCTGGAAGTCCTAGCGGCATGCCCATTCTCTCTCTCTCTCCCTCTTTCCCTCTCTCAAATAAATAAATAAAAATAAAAAACAAGTGAAAGGCAAATGAATCCAAGCTTTTTTCTCCTGATCTCACTTTCCCATGGACCACAACATGAAAAGTGGCAAGCTTGTCTGACAAGGGGAAAGAGAAAATTTGAGTTCAAATCCTGTGTTCACCACTTACTTGTGTGTAAGCTTTAAAAATTCATTTAAGCCAGGTGTGGTGGTGCATGCCTTCAATCCCAGCACTCCTGAGGCAGAGGTAGGAGGATCACCAATGAATTTGAGGCCACCCTGAGACAACATAGTGAATTCCAAGTCAGCCTGAGCTAGAGTGAGACCCTACCTCAAAACAACAACATATCATTTATTCACCAAACACTGACCAAGTGTTCACAACATACCAGGCATGAGGTTAGTAACCAAGGAAGCTAAATAAAACATGAGCCCTGGGCCGGGCGTGGTGGCGCACGCCTTTAATCCCAGCACTTGAGAGGCAGAGGTAGGAGGATTGCCATGAGTTCAAGACCACCCTGAGATGACAGAGTTAATTCCAGGTCAGCCTGGACCAGAGTGAGACCCTACCTCGAAAAACCAAAAAAAAAAAAAAAACATGAGCCCTGCCCCTTGAAGGATTTGCAATCTAGTCAGGAGACTAGTAAACAAGAGCAATAAATTGTTTAAAACAAAAATCAAGGGCTGGAGAAATAGATTAGCGATTAAGGCACTTGCCTGCAAAGCCAAAGGACACAGGCTTGATTCCCCAGGACCCACATAAGCCAGATATACAAGGTGGTGCATGCGTCTGGAGTTTGTCTGCAGGGCTAAAGGGTTTGGCATGCCCATTCTCTGTCCCTTTATCTGCTTGTTTTTTCTTTCTTTCTCTCTCTCTCTCTCTGAAATAAATAAATAAAACCCTGACATGCCTACACACAGATACAATTTAAAAGAAAATGAAAAAGAAAGAAATCAAGCCGAGCATGGTGGCGCATGCCTTTAATCCCAGAACTCAGGAGGCAGAGGTAGGAAGATTTCCACCCTGAGACTACATAGTGAATTCTAGGTCGGCCTGGGCTACAGTAAAACCCTACTTATTTGTTTCTTATGAAATGGGAATAACAACTTCCCAGGACTGTTAAAAATTTTTTATATCTTTGCCAAGTACTCCAAATTCTTGAACTCCTAACATATTAACAAGGTATTTTTCCTTAGTGACCCAACTGGCTCATGTGAATGTCCAATTTGAACCTTGACTCAGTTACTGCAGCATTCATAAAACTCGTTCGACTTCTGCAAAGTTTAGTAATTGTACAGAGAAAGTTGACATTTTATTTTATTTATTTTGAGACTGTATGTAGCCTAAGTTGGCCATAAATTCAATACAAACCACAAGCTGCCCTCTAACTTTTCTACCTACTATCTTCGTGTCTCCTGATCCAAGTCTCTTACTAACGAACCCAACAGACCTTTCAGTCACCCTACTGTTTGTCAAGATAAGCAGTCACGTGTTAAAGGGAAGCTGCATAACTTAAGCCTAAGAAAAAGTCAAAAGGCTTTGACAGACATTCCTCTAGCCAAGATTTCAGCAGTCAGCGTTGCTGAGGTAACGCTGGCCCACGTCGCAGCACACAACAGTGAAGATAAGTCATTTTATGGTCACAGAAAACTTCCCAGACCCCATACTTCTTTTTTTTTAATTTTCTTTTTGCCTCAAAGATGACCTGATCACCGAGAATCTCAAAGTAAGCCGATCTGAAGGGCTAGGTTCTCAAGAAGTGGAAACTCTACCCAAGCTGGGCGAAGTGGGTGACGAAAGTAAGATGATCAAGATCTGAGATCCCTCCTGAAGTTTAAAACACTGATCGGGACCGACATCGCAGTGCCGGCTAGCATCCCTACGGGAGCAGAAGCAAGGCAGCGCTCCGAAGGGGTCCAGGCCGCACCTTCCGGGTTCTCCTCCGTCCCCTGCACGCCCTAAGCCCGGTCCAGGCAGCCCCTTCCTCGGCTCGGGACCCCTCCAGCCTCCCGCACCCACGCTCCGGAACCCCGTTTCCGGAAGCCTCGCAGTCCGCTACACCCGCGGCCGGCCTGACGCCCACCTCGGAGCGTGGCCCCGCGCGCGGCCCGCGGCGCCCAGCCCGCTCTTTTCGGGCGGGAGCCCGGGACTCCCCTCCTCGGAGGCCGGAACCGCCACGCAGGCCCCTCCCACAGGAAGCCACCGCCCCCCGGCGCCCGGGCCGCGCCGCCCCCCTGGCCCACCGCGCGCCGCCCCCCGCCTCCGCGAGCCCCGCGCCGCCCGCCCGCCCGCCCGCCGTCGCGCCCCCAAGCCCCCACGCCCCCGAGCCGCGCCCGCTACCTGCCGCGGCCACTGAAGCGGCGCCCAACTCAGCTCGCGCTTCCGCCTTCCACCGCCCGCACTCGGGCCGGGTCACGTGACCGCGCGCGGTCACCTGACCCGGAAGAGGCTGGCCCGGCCCACAGGTGCGCGCCACGCAGGCCCAGCCCGGGCGCCCGGGAGCCCGAGGCTCTGTGAGCGCTCGGGTGGTCCCACTAGCTAGGCAGGTGCTCGGCCCTCTGCGTGACCCCGGCGCGGTCAGGAAGTGGGTGCCCAGTGCGTGCCAAGAGGCTGGGCTTAGTGTGCGGGTCTACCTTACAGGGACGGGTGGGATTGCTGCAGGTATGTGGGTAAAGACCTTTCCGTCAGTTAACTCGGCCAGTCTTGAAGCCCCTTGATACGGTTGCCAGGCAACAGAGAGGACGCCCCCTTAAATTCGACTTTCAGACAACCTGTGTAATTAGACACTAGAAGGGCATATCAAAAGTATGTTGATTGCCTGAAAAATCAAACTAAGGTATCTGAAAGCGGAGCACGGTGACTCATGCCTAGAATCCCAGTACGCCAGAGGCTGAGATAGGAGGGATAGCCCTGAGTTTGAGGCCAGCCTGGGGTAGAGTGAGATGCCTGGAAAAAGTAAATAAATAAATAAATAGGCATTGTATTTATATTTGCTAATGCTGACAGACCCACGCCTTCTATGAGCGAGCTGAGCTTTATTTTAATGCCTAGAAACATAAATGTCCGCATCTTGTGACACAAAACAAAGTGGAAAGGCCAGGATGGGGAAATCTGACTCAGCAGATCAAGTTAACTCGCTGTCTAAACAGGCAGTATCTGAGTGAGGCTAGGCATGGAGTGCACTTTAATCCCAGCACTTGTGAGACAGAGGTAGGAGGATCACTGTGACTTGGAAGCCAACCCTGGAATTCCAGGCCGGACGTGGTGGCGCACCTCTTTAATCCCAGCACTCAGGAGGCAGAGGTAGGAGGATCACCATGAGTTCGGGGCCACCCTGAGAATACAGAGTGAATTCCAGGTCAGCCTGGGCTAGAGTGAGACCCTACCTCAAAAAAACAAAAAAAAAAAAGTGAATTCCAGGTCAGCCTGGGCTAGAGTGAGGCTCTATCTCTAAAACATCCGGAAGAAAAAAAAAAATTGTTAAAAAAGAGTGTCTGAGCTAGATCCCCAGACCAAAAACTCTAGTGAGCTTCTGTCAGCCCAGCAAGCTGACACTGACTGCGTGGTGAGGAAACAGAACTTCTCTAAAGCTCTAGTGGAGAAAACAGCAGTGAGAATTCCAGAGCAAGGAACCCTGTCTGATACAAGGTAGACAGGACACCTGAAAGTTGTCCTCTGACCTTCACAAGTGTGCAAACACACACACACTACTTTTTATTTATTTCAAAAAATTATTTTGTTTATTTTTATTTATTTATTTAAGAGCGACAGACAGAGAAGAGAGAATGGTTGCAACAGGGTCTCCACCCACTGCAAACGAACTCCAGATGCATATGCCATTTATGCATCTGGCTTAAGTGTGTACTGGGAAATTGAGCCTCTAACTCCCTGCCAAATTTCCATTCCCTTTCCAGAGTAAACTGAATTTTACAAATTAGCAAAAACTTTATTTTTTATTAACAATTTCCTTAATTATAGACAATAAACCATGATAATTCCTTCCCCTCCCCCACTTTCCCCTTCACAAAAGTTTTATCTTTTTGAAACAAGATCTGTATGTAGGGCTCAAGAGATGGCTTAGCAGTTGAGGTACTTGCCCGCAAAGCCAAAAGACCTAGGTTTAGTTCCCCATGACCAATGTAAACCAGATGTACAAGGTGGCGCATGCATCTGGAGTTCGTTTACAGCGACTGGAGGCCCTGGTGCACCCCTTCTCTATCTCCCTACCTCTCTCTGCTTCTTTCTCTCAGTCTCAAATAAATAAGTTAATTAAATTAAATATTTTTTTAATCTGTATGTAGGGCTGCAGGGATGGCTTAGCAGTTAAGGTACTTGCTTGCAAAGCCAAAGGAGCCAGGTTCAATTCCCCAGGATGCACGTAAGCCAGATGCACAAGGTGGCACATGCAAATGGAGTTCGTTTGCAGTGACTGGAGGCCCTGGCATGCCCATTCCCTTTCTCTCTCACTCTCTCTGCCTCTTTCTCTTTGTCAAATAAATAGATAGATAGATAGTGTAAGATTCCCGGGGGAGGGGGAATCTTCCGTGGTGGGAGACCCACGCCCAAGAACCAAGACCGAGCCACTGGATGCAAAGGCAAGAGGCAGCTTTATTGTTCACACAGGCGCCTGCGGGCACTCCAGTCCTTCGAGAGGCTGAGCGTGCTGGGCAAGGGGAAGGGTCTCTTTTTATAGGGTTAGGGAGAGCAGAAGCAGGTTTTCAGTCCCAGCACTGGTTACTTATTAATAGACTTGGGGGGTCGGTGGGGATCCTTTTTTTGTTTTCTTCTCGGAAACATCCTGACAGGGTTATCTATAGTACATTAGGCGGGGTCAATGGTCATGCTATGGTCACAAGGTTGTCTGCCTGTCTGCATCTGGGGGCTGTTTTTGGCTCCTGGTATTTTTCCATGGGTTTTACAATAGATAAATAAGTAAAATATATTTTTTTTTAATCTGTAAGTAAACTGACTTGGAATTCAATCCTGCCCTCAGTTTTCTGATATTACAGGTGTGCCCTCACCCCAGCCCAGGCCAGCAGAAACTCTTCTGGAGAGGGAAGGCCCCTCCTGCTAAAACAGCAGTTTGCCTTCATTTCTTCTCTAGGCTCTATCTACAGGACCTCCCCATTTTCTGGAAAACCTCTCATGCCTTCTTGAGTAAGAGCTTTGTATTCATTCCTTCTCTTCCTAAGATCTTCCTTCCTCCCTCCCTTCCTCTCTCTCTCTCTCTCTCTCTCTCTCTCTCTTTCTCTCTCTCTGTTTTTTTTGGGGGGTGGTTTTCAAGGTAGCGTCTCACTCTAGCCCAGGCTGACCTGGAATTCACTATGTAGTCTCAGGGTGGCCTTGAACTCACAGTGATCCTCCTACCTCTGCCTCTGCTGGGATTACAGGTTTGCGCCACCATACCCAGCTCTAAGCTCTTCTTTAAGCACTAAACTTTCCCTACAATTAACTAAAATCTTTAAACCTTACCTTATGGTCTGTGTATTTCAGTCATTTGAATTCATAAGGCAAGAACTTGGAGGTCACTGACTCATTGGAAGTTTCGTGTGACCATGACATTCTGGTATCCTAACTCCTGGGTTAAGACCCCACTAAGCCCAGGTATGATGCTGGTGCTCTCAAAGACCCCTGAAATCCCCATATCACCATTACTTTTAGGTGTTTGAGTTTGGGTGGAGACTACTTACCACTTGATGAACCTGTTTGTCTCTTTTGAGATAGGGTCTTGCTATGTGGCCTTGACTGGCCTAGAAACTCCTATGTGGCCATTAACTCCTGACCATCCAGCCTATGCCTCCCTAGTGCTGGCATTGGCATTTTTGTTTTCCTTTCATAAAACTACAAGCTCCACAGAATTGTCACAGGGTCTTGCTTTACTTCTGAAAAACTGTCTCCACATACCATGTGCCACGAACAGGACACACTCTCAGTTCCTGAAATATTCCTTGGATTTTAACACTTCAGTGTCTTGGCCCTGGTAGTACTTTATCATCCAACTCTAGGTTTGTAAACTCTAAGGCTCCCTAAACACTAAACAAAACATCACTTTGTTGAAAGCTGTATTTTCAGCCAACCCAAGGTGGTGCTAGCTCTCAATAGATGTTTGTTGAATAAATGGGAGTCCTTTGAGACCAGCAGAGATTGTTACAGGGAAACAGGAAAAGGACTAAAATACTATTAAAGCAAGGTGTGGTGGCTGGCACATGCTTTTAATCCCAGCACTCAAAAGGCCAACATAAAAGGATTGCTGTGCCTTGGGGGCCAGCCTGAGACAAGATAGTGAATTCCAGGTCAGCCTGGGCTATAACCATGTACTACCTCCAGCCCTCCCCCAGAATACTATTAAAAATGCTACAAGAAGCTGGGCATGGTGGTGCATGCCTTTAATCCCAGCACTCGGGAGGCAGAGGTAGGAGGATCGCTGAGAGTTCGAGCCTACCCTGAGACTACAGAGTGAATTTCAGGTCAGCCTGAGCCAGAATGAGACCCTACCTTGAAAAAACAAACAAAAAAAAAAAAAAAAAAACCAGAAAAATGCTACAAGACCAGAAAAGTGTCAAGGAAACTTAGATAAGTATTTTTCATGTTCAACAGAAAATTGTCAGGTCCAGCGGCACACACCTTTAATCCCAGTACTCAGGAGACAGAGGTAGGAGGATGTTCATGAGTTTGAGGCCAACCTGGTATTAGAGCGAAGTCCAGGTCATCCTCGGCTAAAGTGAGACCTTGATTTGAAAAAAACAAAATACTACTACTAATAATAACAATAATTGTAATAATAAAAATAAATTGCAACTATGTTGGGGAAATAGCTCAGTGGGTGAGAGCAACCATGAAGACCTGAGTTTGATCCCTAGCACTCGTATTAATAGCCTGGTATGGCCTCACATGTTTGTAGCTTAGTGCTGATGTGGGAGCAGGCACAGGAGGATCACTAGGGCTCACTGAGCAGCCAGTCTAACTAAAACAATGGTGTGCTTTAGGTTCAGTGAGAAACTGTCTCAGAGAAATACAATGGAGGAGCAACAAAGGAGGACACCGAACATTGTAAGAGGTCACCAGACTGCCTCCTCTGGTCTCTGCACTACGCACATGGGGAACACACGTTCACACACATATTCATACACAAAAACTCACAAACCAAAAATAAATAAATAAGGCTGGAGAGACTGCTTAGCAATTAAGGCACTTGCCTACAAGCCAAAGGATCCAGGGTCAATTCCCCAGGACCCAAGTAAGCCAGATGCACAAGGTGGCACATGTGTCTAGAGTTTGTTTGCAGTGGCTAGAGACCCTGGCATGCCCATTCTCTCTCTCTCTGCCCCTCTTTCTCTCTCTCTCAAATAAATAAATAAATAAAATTTATTTTTCAGGCATGGGGGTACATGCCTTTAATCCCAGCACTCAGGTGGCAGAGATAAGAGGATCGCATGAGTTCAAGGCCACCCCGAAACTACATAGTGAATTCCAGGTTAGCCTGGGCCAGAGTGAGACCTTACTTGAAAAACCAAAATAATAATATAATAATAAATAAGTAAATGAAAATAAAATAAATAAATAAATGCTGGAAGCCTGACCCAAGCCTGATCTTTCTTTTTAAAAACATTTTAAATATTTTAGTTATTTATTATTAGAGAGAGAGAGAAAGACACAGAGAGAAAGAGAGAATGGGTGCACCAGGGCCTCCAACCACTACAAACGAACTCCAGATGCATGTACCCCTTTGTGCATCTGGCTTACATGGGTCCTGGGGAATCAAACAGGATCCCTACGCTTTGCAGGCAAATGCCTCAACTGCTAAACCATTTCCCTAGTCCCCAAGGCTGATCTTTTTCTCCAGACTATTCCCATAAATCAGAGGTCTTCAAAGTATGTTCTTCTGTTGCCTGAACTTATCATAAATGCAAATTCTCAGGCCATACCCAGATCTACTAAATCAAAAACTGAGAATAGGGCTAGAGACATGGCTTAGCAGTTAAGGCATTTGCCTACAAAGCCTAAGGATCCTGGTTTGATTCTCCAGGCACCACATGAGCCAGATGCACATGGTGGCACATGTATCTGGAGTTTGTTTGTAGTGGCTAGAGGCCCTGGTGCACCCATTCTCACTCTTTTTCCCTCCTTCTCTCTGGAATCATACCAGGGTCCTTTGGTTTTGCAGGCAAGTGTCTTAACCGCTAAGCCATCTTCTCCAGCCCTTGTTTTCTTTTGTTTAGAAATATTTTTATTGAATTTGAGAGACTTCGTGCTTAAGGCGTTTGCCTACAAAACCAAAGGACCCAGATTCAGTTCCCCAGGACCCACATAAAGCCAGATACACAGGTGGCACATGTATCTGGAGTTCATTTGCAGTGGCTAGAGGCCCTGGTGCACCCATTCTCTCTCTGTATCTCTCTCTCTGCCTCTTTCTCCCTCTGTCTGTCGCTCTAAAATAAATAAATAAAAATAAACAAAGGGCTCACAAGATGGCTCCCTGGTGTGGTTAAACACCCTTGCTTGCAAAACTTGCTGGCCCAGGTTTGATTCCTCAGTACCCATTCTGTGCATCTGGCACTAAGTAACAATCTGGAGTTTGTTTGCAGTGGCAAGAGGGTCTGGTAGATCCATATTCTCTCCTCTCTCCTCATAAGTAATATAAAAATAAAAGTATTTTAAACTATGTTTAAAAAAAAAGATTTTGGTATCTACCAATAGGTACCATCAAGGCACCAAAGGTTGGGGTGGTGTGTGTTCTGGTTTTTTGAGGTTAGGTCTCACTCTAGCTGAGGCTGACCTGGAACTCACTATTTAATCTCAGGGTGACCTTGATCTCATAGAGATCCTCTTACCTTTGCCTCCCGAGTGCTGGGATTAAAGGAGTGCACCACTATGCCTGGCGAAGTTGGTTTTTTTGTTTTGTTTTGTTTTTTTGTTTTTTGGTGGTGGTATGTTTTTTCAAGGTATGGTTTCTAGCCCAGGCTAACCTGGACTCACACTGTAGTACTAGACTGGCCTTAAACTCACAGCGATCCTCCTACCTCTGCTTCCCTAGTATTTGGATGAAAGGTGTGTGCCACCACACACTGCAGAGGGATTTTTGTTTTTGTTTTTGTTTTTGTTTTTGTTTTTGTTTTTTGGTTTTTGTGGTAGGGTCTCACTCTAGCTTAGGCTCACTTAGAATTCACTATGTTGTCTCAGGATGGCTTCGAACTCACAGCAATCCTCCTACCTCTGCCTCCTAAGAGCTGGGATTAAAAGTGTGTGCTACTATCCATGCATGGCTAAAAGGATTGTTTTTGTTTTGTTTCTTTCTTTCTTTCTTTCTTTCTTTCTTTTTTTTTTTTTTTTTTGAGGTAGGGTCTCACTCTAGCCCAGGCTGACCTGGAATTCACTATGGAGTCTCAGGGTGGCTTCAAACTCATGGCAATCCTCCTACCATTGCCTCCCGAGTGCTGGGATTAAAGGCGTACACCACCACACCAGCTTCTTTTAATTTTTTATTAACAACTGCCATGACTATAAAAAATTCCCATAATAATACCCTTCCTCCCCCACTTTCCCCTTTGAAACTCCATTCTCCATCATATCCCCTCCCCATATCAATCAGTCTCTCTTTTATTTTGATGTCATGATCTTTTCCTCCTCTTATGATGGTCTTGTGTAGGTTTTGTCAGGCACTGTGAGGTTATGGATATCCGGGCCATTTTGTGTCTGGGGGAAGTATGTTGTAAGGAGTCCTACCCTTCCTTTGGCTCTTACATTCTTTCCACCACCTCTTTCGCATTAGACCCTGAGCCTTGGAAGGTGTGATAGAGATATTGCAGTGCCAGGGATGGGATACTCTATCACTTCTTCTCAGCACCATGGTGCCTTCTGAGTCATCCCAAGATCACTGCCATCTGAAAAGAGAAGGTTTTCTACTGAAAGTAAGAGTAGCATTAATATAAGGGTATGAACATTAAGAGAAGTGCTTACTGGGCAGGTTGATAAGCACAGTATATACATTTAGCCAGACAGCAGCAGATGTTACACCCCCAGGACTCATGACTACCCCTGTTTTAAGTTTTCAGTATCAGGGATGTATTCACTCCCTTGGAGCAGGCCTTCAGTCCAATTGGAGGGCAGTTGGTTTCCACCATGACAGACGTGCCACTAATGCACCTGTTGGTTCATTTGGCCTGGCTGGCCAAATATAAGGCTTGCAGTGTCCACTGTTGAGTATCTTCACTAGTGATTTCTCTTTCTCCCATTGAACTGCATGCAGAATGGCTTCTTCCAGCTTTCTGTCAGCTGGTCTACGTGGAGGAGGTTTTCAGCTTAGTTCCAGCAGGATTTCTCAGTGGCCTTGCAGCCCAAGTATGTGGAAGTCTTCAGCAATAGGGTCTTACCATCTATTCCTGGTGGGAAACCAAGGGCCTCAGCAATGGCCTATAATGTTTTAGGGGCATCAGGGACCTCCCTGGCCAACAACTCACAGGAAGGTATCCCATCCCTGGCACTGAAAATTGTCTAGCAACAATCTATGGCTCCTGAGTGTTCCATTGTCCAAAACCGGAAGATTCCATATGATTTATTTATATCCTCTTAGATTTTGATTAGCCCTCCCTCCACCTTTCCTTTACTCAATCTCTTCCTCTGACCTCACTTTAGGCCTTTTCATCCCCATTAATCTATAATTCTACTTACATATATATAATACCATCCTATTAAGTACCCCTCCCTTCCTTTCTCTTCCCTTTAAATCTCTTTTCTAACTTCCCTTTAAATCTCTTTTCTAACTTACTGGCCTTTGGTACTGAGTTTTCTTCTTACTCACACAGAAGTCCAATCATGTGTAGCTAGGATCCACATATAAGAGAGAACATGTGATGCTTGGCTTTCTGGGCCTGGGTTACCTCACTTAGTATAACCCTTTCCAGATCCTTCCATTTTCCTGCAAACTTCAAAACTTCATTTTTCTTTACCACTGAGTAGAACTCCATTGTATAAATGTGCCATATCTTCATTATCCACTCATCAGTTGAGCGACATCTAGGCTGGTTCCATTTCCCAGCTTTTGTGAATTGAGCGGCAATAAACATGGTTGAGCCAGTATCGCTGAGGTAGTGAAATGAGTCCTTAGGATATATGCCTAGGAATGCTAAAGCTGGGTCTTATGGTAGATCTATTTTTAGCTGTCTTTGGAACCTCCACACTGATTTCAACAATGGCTGGACCAGATTGCATTCCCAGCAATGGTGTAGAAAGGTTCCTCTTTTTCCACATCCTCGCCAGCATTTATGGTCATTTGTTTTGATGATGGTAGCCAATCTGACCGGAGTGAGATGGAATGTCAACATAGTTTTAATCTCCATTTCCCTGATGACTAGGGATGTAAAACACTTTTTATTTATTTATTTTTTATTTTTTGGGTTTTTTTTTTTTGAGGTAGGGTTTCACTCTAGCCCAGGCTGACCTGGAATTCACTATAGAGTCTCAGGGTGGTCTCGAACTCATGGCAATCCTCCTACCTCTGCCTCCCGAGTGCTGGGATTAAAGGCGTGTGCCACCACGCCCGGCTAGAACACTTTTTAGATGCTTATACACCACCTGTATTTCTTCGTTTGAGAACTCTCTATTTACTTCCATAGCCCATTTTTTAATTAGCTTGTTTATTTCTTATTTTTTAATTTTTTGAGTTTCTTTTGATATCATAGATATTAAACCTCTATCAGATGTATAACTGGCACAGATTTTTCCCGTTCTGTAGGTTGCCTCTTTGCTTTATTCACAGTGTCCCTTGCCATACAAAATCTTTGTAATTTCATGAGGTCCCAGAGGTTAATCTGTGGTTTTATTGAGCAAATGGGGTTATGTTAAGAAAGTCTTTGCCAGCCAAGACCAATATGTTGAAGGGTTTCCCCTTCTTTTTCCTCTAACAGTTTAAGAGTTTAAGGTCTGATGTTAAGGTCTTTTATCCATCTGGACTTAATTCTTGTGCATGGAGAGAGAGAAGAATCTATTTTCATCCTTCTACAGATACATATCCAATTTTCCCAGCACCATTTGCTGAAGAGGCTGTCTTTTCTCCACTGAGTAGTTTTGGCATTTTTATCAAATATCAGGTGGCTATAGGTACCTGGACTTGCATCTGGGTCCTCTCTCTATTCTGTTCCATTGATCTACATGTCTGCTTTTCTACCAGTACCATGCTGTTTTTGTTACTATGGCTTTGTAGTGTAGGTTAAAATCAGGTATGGCGATACAACCAGCCTTATTTTTTTGTTTGTTTGTTTTTATTTATTTATTTGAGAGTGACAGATAGAGAGAAAGAGTCAGAGAGAAAGAGGGAGAGAATGGGTGCACCAGGGCCTCCAGCCACTGCAAACGAACTCCAGACACGTGTGCCCCTTTGTGCATCTGGCTAACATGGGTCCTGTAGAATCAAGCCTCGAACCAGGGTCCTTAGGCTTCATAAGGCAAGTGCTTAACCACTAAGCCATCTCTCCAGCCCAACACCAGCCTTATTTTTGTTGCTCAGTATTGTTTAGATATTCTGTGATTCCAAATGAATTTTTGGATTGTTTTTCTATTTCTGTGAAGAATGCCATTGGAATGTTGATTGGGATTGTACTAAATGTGTAGATTGCTTTTGGTAAGATTGCCATTTTCACAATATTGATTCTTCCGATCCAGGAACAAGGGATGTTTTTCCATTTCCTAGTGTCTTCTCCAATTTCTCGCTTCAGTATTTTAAAGTTTTCATTGTAGAGATCCTTCACTTCCTTGGTTAGGTTTATTCCAAGGTACTTTATTTTCTTTGATGCAATTGTGAATGGGAGTGATTCTCTGATTTCATCCTTTGTGTGTTTGTTATTAGCATATATGAAGGCTACTGATTTCTATGTATTTATTTTGTATCCTGCTACATGGTTATAGGTGTTTATCAGCTCTAACAGTTTGCTGGTAGTCTTTAGGGTCTTTTAGGTATAGAATTATGTGATCTGAAATAAAAAGAATTATATCGTCTGCAAATAATAATAACTTGATCTCTTCCTTTCCAATTTGTATCCCTTTTATGTGTGTCTCTTGCCTTATTGCTATGGCTAAGACTTCCAGTACTGTATTAAATAAAAGTGGGGACAGTGGAGACCCTTGTCTTGTTCCTGATTTTAGTGGAAAAGCTTCCAGTTTTTCACCATTTAGTAATATGTTGGCTGTAGGCTTGTCATAAATAGCCTTTATTACAATGAGGTATGTTCCTTCTATTCCCATTCTCTGTAGGACTTTTATCATGAAGGGATATTGAATTTTGTCAAATGCTTTTTCTGCATCTAATGAGATGATCATGTGATTTTTGTCCTTCAATCCATTTATAGAATGTATTACATTTACCAATTTGTGTATGTTGAACCATCCCTGCATCTCTGGGATAAAGCCTACTTGTTCAGGGTGAATGATCTCTCTGATATATTCTTGTATTCTGTTTGCCAATATTTTATTGATAATTTTTTCTTTACAAAACCATTTATTTAACTAGACTGCAATGTGAATAGAGCTCCAATAAGATATGTCTATACTCTACTTGGTGTCAATTAGACAATTTGATTGAGGGCTTGAGGGGAATTTGCAACGTGGTGTACTGCCGGAGCCTGCCGGCTGAAAGGGTTCGAGCCTGATGGGGAGTGAGGATTAAGGAAAGACAGAATAAAGAGTGACAGTATGGACCCCAGTCCAGGGCTGAAGCAAGGCCTCAAGCCAGGACTGAAGACATGGTTTATTTCACAGCATTTCTTTTTATATCTTTTTTACAAACAGTTTTTCCATGGACAAAGATTTTATGAGCTTTACAAGTTCCTTATCAAAAAACCTTCCTGCTACAGAGTTTTTGCATTTCAATCATTTCTCAGTACAAATGACCAACCAAATGGCTGAAGATACCTAATCTTGCTTACAGGTAGGCTGTTATGGTTATGCTAATGTCTTGCTGCCAGACGGCTTCCTGACACTGAAGATACACAATCTTACTTGCAGGAAGGCTGCTATAGTTTTGCTAATGTCCTGCGGCCAGAAGCCCAGGGCTATGCATACAAGTCCAGTCAAAATGGCTCCCGACAGTGTACCACACAGGGCAGTGTATTAGGTACTTCTATGTTACACGGCGCCCCATACTTAGCTGCTTGAAGCAGCACATCATTCCACAGTCTCAGGTCAGGAATCTGGTGTGGCCCAGGGACTCTCACTGGACTTCCCTCTCCAGGTTCCTCTGAGGAAACGCCTCTCCACAGTCCCCATGGTTTCTGGCAAGATTCAAGTTTCACGGACACATCGCTATGGGCTAAAATCCATCTCCATTCTTTGCCACTTAGATTTCTCCTGTTACCTCCTCTTTGATGTGATATCATAGGAGTTTTGCTGTGACTTAGTCACTAGAGAAAGCCACTAGGAGTGGCCAAGCTTCACGATGAGAAATTAAACATGAGCACGGGTAGCAGGGTGCAGCCCAGGGGCCCAAGCTCAGACTTGCCTTCATCTCACACATGCCCACCACACACATGTCACACTGCTCATCACAGCACCACACGTACACACATACCACACACGTCACACTGTAATATACACCCACCACACTCCACATACATGCACAGACCATACCAATACACGCATACATACACCAGACACATGGCATAAACATTACACACCACATGCATCAAACATCATATATCACAGCACATACCATGCTGCACACTCCATAACACATATCACCATGCACATTCACATATACATGTACAAACATGGCACACTCACACATGCAAGCATATTAATGTGCCCATGACAGACACACACACACACACCATTGCTGGGAGAAGGAAGACAGGGCAGGTTTGACAATGGCTATGGAGAGGTGTTAAAACAGTCTCCTTGAGGCCTCAGCTAGAATTACGGGCCAAAGTGATTCCATTTCAAGTTACATTCTCATTGAGGAAGGAGGTTGAGGGATCCGGACAAGCCATTTTCACAGATGGGTATTTGTGGAGCTGTGAGGAAGCGTGACACGCCACGGTGCAGGGCTGGGCTTGGAGCCTCTCTAGCTGGGTGGGCTTGGGCAAGCGCCTTTACCCCGCTGTGTGATGGTCACACCTACCTCATGGATGGAAGCTCGGTAAGAATTGGTGTGCCCTTGCTTGGTGTGACCTCCCTCCCTTTTCCATCTCAGACAATCTGGCTATCCTCACACATTCACCCAGTGAGCTTTTGGGAGGACAAAGCATGCCGAAGCCAAGATGGTTCCCTAGGGGGGAGGGGCTGGGAAGCACCTCTGTGCAGGTATAGAGGCATACAAGGGGCCTGTCCTGTGTGCAAGGGGCCTGTCCTATGTGCTCACGGTGTATTTGTGGTGAGGGCTGCTTCTTTCTGTGTGGCTGGACACTTCTC